>NC_135871.1:4374852-4706102 GCF_031162955.1 Sander vitreus | reverse complement strand
AATTCCCCCCTTTTTTGTGCTGATCCGAAAATTGACTCAAAACCGCGATCCGAACCGTGAGTTTTATGATCCGTTGCAGCCCTAGTATATAAAGTAGTTCAAACTAGCTCCACCTTTACAATCTACAACAGTCAAATGCTGCTTAATGTTGCATATCTAGTACAGGAGACATTTTTCTGTGGAGAAATTTGACTTTTGACACTTAAGTCAAATTATACTGAAAATACGTACTTTTACAGATGTAGAATTTTAAATGCAGGACTTACTTGTAATAAACAATTTTTACATTGCTATATTGGTACCTTTTAATCATGTATTTGTTATCTTAAACACCAAAAGGCAGTCACTGTCCTGTCTCTTTCCAGATATCATCGACCCTGCAATCCTGAGGCCAGGTCGTCTAGATAAAACCTTGTATGTGGGTCTTCCACCTCCTGCAGACCGCCATGCCATCCTGCTCACCATTACTAAGGTACATAAACACAAAGTACAAAGTACACAGATACAGATACAAGTACAATTATCAATAATGTAACCTTATGTAGCTAGAAGGGTTAAAAATATATATATATATATATTTTTTAGACTTACTCCTTTCAGTGTCACCTATAATAGATAGCAGTGGAATATCACATGATGTTTGAGTTACATTTATTTCCATTGCGCTGTGATGATTACAAATGTTTTCTTTAAGGTTTTAACTGTGCCAGCTGAAAATAATTAAACCTTAATGAAAACATTTGTAATCATCACAGCGCAGTAGAAATAAATGTAATGCAAGTGTGTTTGTTGTGTTAACGAGACACTTGACCACAACAGGTCTTTTGAGCCACAAACTGTTGCTTTGGCGTGTCATGCTGTGGTCAATTCTGAAGCAGCTAGCAGAAAAACAACTCTAAAATCCAACTGACCTGGGCGCCCACATAGAGCTATCTGGGCGCCCAGGTCAGTTGGTAGAGTGGGCGCCCATATATAGACAGGGCTTAAAGTATTCCGGCACCGTGCCGGATCTCGGGCGTGCGGCGGTGAGGAAAAAAACATTTGGAACTTGCATGTGGTTTATTATTTTCGAGTCAATTGATTTCACCTGCCAATGATATGAGAGGAACGCAGCTCTAATTAACGCAGGGCTGTACTCGGGCCTGGTGCCCAATTTCTGGCATAGGACTATTTTAGAAAAATAAATAAATTAAAAAGTCCACATGGGATTTGTTTTGATGCGCTGGATTTAACCAATCATCGAACTTCCACCTACCAATGAAACGAGTTCTAGCCAATCAGATGCAAAGTAGGGCGGGTCTTTGCCGAAATGTGAGAGTGCGGTGTGGTCTCCGTGGTAACGTGGCTAAAAAAAATGGAGGCAAAGTTTATCAAACTTGGAGCATGTAGATACAGCGTTAGTTGAGAAAGTAGTTAAAAACAAATGGCGCTGGGCATGAATAGAGGACAAGAGGAAAAGGGTGGAGACGGGAAGCTGTTTAGCACTTGGTGCCTCAAATTGAGGGAGCTGGGTGCTTGCTTCTGCAGCGTATGTTCAAGGAAGATACTGTACGGCAGCAGCGGTAAGAAAGTGCTTGCTAGCCACAAAGCTTAGGTCCGTGCACTCTGTCATACAAGTACGTTACCGGCAACGAAAGCTACCGCTACCACTGCGACTGCGCCTTCACTGACCGACCGTGATACAAACAATATGTGTGTGCACGTTCATAGTGGAACATGATTTGTCATTAATGATGGCCACTGTGTAAAAGCTATCTGAAGCCCAAACTGCCTTGACAAAGCTGTCTGTTTGGAATCAGCATGGCAGTTATTTAAACATAACGGCCTTGTCCCAGAGTTTAGACATCGAGCTATATGAAAAGCTAAACAATGTGACGTTTTTAATAAATGTAAATAAAGCAGCTAATATCAACATGGACAAAATCATGAATGTACTAATTTGCTGTTTTGATGATGACCTGGCCAAAGTAACAACACATCTAGAAAGTTTTGTTTTCACAATGATTCATTGTAGGATTATGATATTATTGCAATATGTAAATCTACATTGACTCTTAATTTAACATATGGTTGGAAGAAGTAAAAATTATTTTATTTTCGGGTTTGACGCTGACCTGCGGACCTTTGCTGCATGTCATTCCCCCTCTCTCTCTCCCCTTTCATGTCTTCAGCCTGTCAAAAATAAATGCCGAAAATGCCCTAAAAAATAAATTTAAAAAAACTGTACTGTACACTGGGAAATGTTAAGGCATAGTTTATTTCACTTTTGAAGGGGCTGGGCTACCAGTTTCCCCCTGCTTGCAGTCTTTGTACTAAGCTAGGCTAACTACATCTCTGACCCACATCTTTGAATGCTCAGATGTAAACTCGCTGTTGATCTTCTGTAGGGAGGAACCAAACCTCAGCTGGAGCACGATGTCTGCCTTGAAGAGGTCGCCTTCGACGAGCGCTGTGATTGCTTCAGGTAAGTCCCAGCGGGAAACCCCTGCTGTCCTCGGACACTTACTGAATGTTTTCATACGGTTTCTCCTCCTCTTAGTGTGAAAATTAACTTAAACGTTAACAGTGGTTGAAGCAGCGATGTTCTTTTTCTCAAGTTGCAATGTCTGTTTAAATGTAGAACCACTGATCTATAAATCTGATGAATGTGTGTGTGTGTGTGTGTGTGTGTGTGTGTGTGTGTGTGTGTGTGTGTGTGTGTGTGTGTGTGTGTGTGTGTGTGTGTGTGTGTGTGTGTGTTCGTGTTCCAGTGGTGCTGACATCACTGCTTTAGTGAGGGAAGCATCGGTTAATGCCCTGAGGATCTACCTGAAGTCCCAGCCTTCCCCAGCTTCTTCCTCTGGTAACTTTACTCCTACCTCTGCATACCCGTACAGTGTTTAGTTTTTAAAGATAGAACTGTAATAGGATATGGAACAGAAAGTAGTGACTGGAAAGATTCCCATGGTTTCACTTTACTGTTGAGTTCTGCTTGTGTTATAGGCAGAGTTTGTCATGTGGAAGTAAAAATGGTGTACATGTACCTGAAAAGAATCCATGTACGATTTATTTGCATATTTATTGCATACTTGTGGTTTTTATTTTTCAGATGTTTGATGATCATGTTGATAAAATGGTACAGTCCTGTTTTTAGCAACTTAGATTAAGAGCTAGAGTTTCACCACTTAAGTCTAAAGCAGACATAAGTCTCCACTTAAGTCTAAAGCAGTTTTAAGATCCAGTCAAGGCCAAGTCCACGTTAGGGTCAAGTCTGAGTCCAAACCAAGACAACAGAACATTCTTTTTTTTTTTTTTTTTGCATCTAATTTTTTTCTTTTTGTTTATTGTGAACTGTGGAAAAATGGCAATCACTCAGTTTGGATTTAAAAAAAAGTCTGAATGTGGAAAGAACAACTCGGAAAAAATATATATTAGAAACAGAAAATTCCTGCACAATGTTACCTACTATGAAAGTCTGATATATTCGCACAGATTTAGCTGCATTTTAAAATGAGGAATGTTTGGTTATTACATGAACAAAGACACACAATGAAGAACAAGCAATAGCTGAACTAAATGAGTGCAGAACAGTTAATGTTCTGACCTCCAGTTGGTTAGATCAGACTCCCTATTTTTCCTCATAGGGTTAGCATAGGGTTTCGTCCCTATGCTAACAGGCCAACAGAGTGACGAGAACTGCTGCGCCACTGAAAAGGGAAAACATGATTCACAGTTGTAAATTGTAATTAGCAATTGGATGCTAACATGAGTGGAAAGGGCAAGTTAAAAAATGGTAACTACCGTAACTTTGACATGACAGAAAGCAACATAAACCAGACAGGACTGTGTCTCATGCCCAGGTGATGTTGTGTTCATTGTTCCACACAGGTCACACATACTCCTCTGGCTCTGTCGCTGACATCAGAGTGAGCAAACAGAACTTTGATGATGCCTTCAAGAAAGTTCGACCATCTGTGTCCAAAAAGGTAAGAAAGTGTGAACTTTATTTCTTTCATTTATTATACAGGAAAGTTAAAAGTAACATTAAGTTACAATATAAACGGGCCTGACTCAGTTTAAAAACTGGTTTCCAGCAGGTTCCTGTTCTGCAGAAACATAAAACATTAAACACAACTTACAGTACATAAGGACAGAAACATTTGTACAGGACATCCGCATGGACTAGACAGATACAGACAGCTAAAACAACAATACAGTTACAGCACATGAGGACAAAAACATAGGTACAGGACATTAGTATGGGCTAGCCAGATACAGACAACGAAAAACAACAATATAAACCGTGCAAACAATATAGACAATACATGAACAATTAATGTGTGCACGTGTAACTGTTGAGAAGAAATAGTTTGTGCCTTTTTGAAATATGTGATGGAATGTAGTGTTCTAATGTGATGGGGAATGTCATTCCAAATTTTGGTGTATCTATAAAAAAAGGATTTCTGGCCATAGTTGTTTTTGTATGAGGGAACTGGAATTAATGCCTGTGAGACTGACCTAGTGATGTACTGGTCTCATATTGTGTGTTGGGAGAAGTGCAGCAAGTGCTGGTAAGGTGCCATTTTGAATCTGAAAATAAAATGCAATAGCGTGGCTGTTTATGTAGTTCTGGTAAGTCAGAGCGTTTGAGCGTGCAAGTGCGATGCAATGGTGGGACCACTTTGGAAGATTACTGTGGATCTTAAGAGCTCAATTGTATAGTCGTGCTATTGGTTCAGTAATTTCCTTAGTGGTAAGAGACCAAATAGGAAGATAGTAGGACATTGCAGAAAACACAATTGCATGTAGGTAGGTTTCAGAAACCGAAAAGGAAAGATATGATCTGATCTTGTTATACACATAAAGTTTCTGATTCAACTTTCTTGTTAAGTTAGAAACGTGTTCCCGATATGTAAGGTGTGTGTCAAGTAGCACACCAAGATATTTGTAAGTCTTTGTGATGACAATATCTTGGTTTGCAAAGGTAATAGAATCAGTAAAAGAGACTTTTTTCTGGGTGAGTGGAAATACATACATTCAGTTTTCTTTACATTGATGGTCAAGTGATTCTTTTTCAACCAGTCATGTAGGAAGATGATAACTTTGAGTTTATGACATCAGGATTTGAGTCAGAGAGAAAAATCACAGAAGTGGTTGCTATGTGACATGTAAAACCTGAAAAATAATAAAATATCGACCGTCTGTCCTGTGACATCTCAACAGAATTGTTTTTGTTTTGTTTAGGTTTTCATTTTTAATCTTTTTATTTTTATTTTGGTCTAACGTGAGCTACAACACATTTGTCAGTTTTTTAAAAATCTTGGACATGTTTGTACAGTGACAACCGTCTTTACGTGTTGGTCCCTGGCCTTAGACTATCACAGAAAAGCAGGCAAACTGAATTGTGTTTACATGACCAACCTAATAACCTAATTTGAATCCCTAAACAAATTTAGAGATGTGCGCAGTGACTCAGAGGTCTGAAACTAAGCTAGCCTCTGTGGGGCCAGACCTAGTCTATATCCACGACGTTCTACTTCCGGGATTGCTAGAGTGCCGTCGGAAATTCCACCGGACGTTCCACTTCGGGATTGCTAGAGTGCCGTCGGAAATTTCGCCGGATGTCCATCACCTTCCACTTTCTTTGTGTTGGAATTTTAAACTGTGGTGGATTTATGAGGACTCTGGTTAACTGCTCCTCAGATCTCTTACTCTCTCGGTAAAACCTGTGGCCGTGTTAATGGGCTTGTTGTTTGTTCTATAAAATGTCGATCAGTGTTTCCCAAAGCCCACGGTGTCGTCCGCAAATTTTTTGTCCACAACTCAAAGATATTCAGTTTACTGTCAGAGGAGTGAAGAAACTAGAAAATGTTCACAAGAAATGACTCAAACCAATTTAATTGATTATCAGAATGGTTGGCGATTAATTTAATAGTTGACAACTAATTGATTCATTTTTGCAGCTCTACTCTCCGGGGTAAAATCTTCCACTACTTTAAGCCGTCTTGTCTTGTACGTACTGTACCGTAAAACTGCAATTAAAGTCAAGAGTCCTAATTAAACGGCGATCCCTTTTACTTGCCGGGTGTGGCTCCACGTTTTGACAAATAAGCGCAGTTCTCAATTAGACGCGCGGTCTGGTTTCATTGACACTTATTATTTATAGAAGTTCTTATGTATAAAATACCTAATGCCGCGCGCTTTAAACTGGTGCAGACCCTGAATGTCGTATATAGCCCCATTCAGTGTATTTCCACACGATTCTCCTCTCAGACCTCAGTATCACAGAATTATTTGTTTATTGAACAGTTGTGTTTTTTATAGGGCTGTCAAACGATTAATTTTTTTAATCGCGATTAATCGCCAAATTTCTATAGTTAATCACGATTAATCGCATGTTTTATCACATGAATAAAATTCTATTATTTTGCATTTCAGAACTGTTTTTAAGTACATATTAACAATGGAAAGCCATTCTTACAAGTCTATCTTAATTGGGAATCAAATGAATGCAAGGAAAGTTACTTTATGAACTTGACTTTAAGATTTGTAATTGTTTATTATTTATTTACTGTAAACAAAAGAAAAATGTGTGAATCTGTCATTATTGCACAATTCCTACAATTACCTAACCTAACCTAGATGTAACACTAACACTTTGCTTATACAGTACAAACAAAATGGTCCAAAAACCAAATGATACAGCAGGACATTTGTAACCTTTACGTTTTTCTAATAAGGAATGTAACAATTCTCCTGGACAGAAAAAGGGGGTGGACAATGTCCCAAATGACAAAAACAGTCTAAAAAACGATACAAACAACACAGTCCTAAAACCGTTTATACATAGTCAATATAGTGTGCAGTAACTTCTAAATAATTTTGATTACTCACTGATGTCCAGTGATCACTGATGTCCAGTGTCCCCCTTGACAACTTTTTAAAAGTAAACTTTCCATTCAGAATCTTATTGGCATCCATTTCGGCGTCTCGCACTCGCCATCCACTCAAAACATAACGTTGGCCTACTACTCTTTGGCCGGCTCGCAAGCCCAAACAAGTGTGTGCGGCGTGCCTGTTGTTTTGTTTCCGGTCTAGCTGATCCGGTGTGGTGTTGTAGTTTTTGTAACGTTACTAGTTGTTGCAACAGGATGTGAAAAAAACTACAAAGTTTGCTAGGCCAAAAAGAACGTTAATCTCGCGATAAAAAAATTGACGCCGTTAAAATGGGTTTGCGTTAACGCCGTTAACACGTTTCACTGACAGCACTAGTTTTTTTATTTAGTTTGACAGCTCACCGTGAAATTGGGTGTTGTGGTGGAAGTTCTAATACATAGGGTGAGATCTGAAATAAAGCTTCAGTCAACAATGTCTTTTAAGTATTTATTATTTGCGCAAAGAAGGTTCAGTTCATCAGGAGAGTCTGAGAGAATAAACAAAGAATGTTGGGAGAGCAGCAACCTTATCTAGTTTCTACGAGGCTGAAAGTAAAGGGAGGGAGGGAAAGTCTGGTCTGAACCAGTTCCTGTCTATCAGGAAATGGCAATTTGGGGAATTCCGAAGTCAAGGAGCAATAATACATCTACTTTGAAACATTTGTGCTAAAGGTAGAAACTATGAAATGTTTAAGCAATAGAACAACAAACCTGTAATTTACCATTAATAAAACAATAAAAATGTAAATTACCATTACAATATTGAATGACGAGGCATTTTTTAATATTCAATACTATTGAGGCAATTTGGTCGGTGCCTAAAAAGAATTGAATTTGATACCCAGCCTTATGCAGAAAACCACAAAAATACAGTGACTGTGCCTGTGTGTTCCCTGTGCAGGACCAGAGGATGTACGAGCAGCTGAGAGAGTCCCTCAGCAGATAACTACAAGACCGGAGCTTCAGACGACGTTAGCTATTATGGAATAATTGTGTCATGTGTGTATATATACACATTTTATTATGGTTGAATCATAATACTGATTCCTGCTTTTTATAATAAAAATTGTGTTTAAAAAAAAAAAAAGACGTGTGTGCACATTCATTTATCTTTTATCCAAAGCATTCAACCATGTAGATACAGAGGCTTGCAAAAGTGTTCCTACCCCTTGAACTTTTCCACATTTTGTCACGTTACAACTACAGTCATGAACAAATTAGGACACCCATGCTAAAGTTGACTAAAAAGAGGAATAAAAAAATCATCTTTAGGAAATTGATCTTAATGCCTTAATTTAAAAAAAAATGAGGAAAAATCCAACCTTTAAGGACACAAATTTTCTTTGTGAATGAATAATGTATCGTAAATAAATGTTCTTCCTTAAAATACAGGGGGCATAAGTAAGTACACCCCTATGTTAAATTCCCATAGAGGCAGGCAGATGTTTATTTTTAAAGGCCAGTTATTTTATGGATCCAGGATACTATGCATCCTGATAAAGTTCCCTTGGCCTTTGGAATTAAAATATATATATATATTATTTACAATACATTATTCATTCACAAAGAAAATTGGTGTCCTTAAAGATTGGATTTTTCCTAATTTTTTTTAATTAAGGCATTAAGATCAATTTCCAAAAGATGATTTTTTTTTTGTATTCCTCTTTTTAGTCAACTTTAGCATGGGTGTCCTAATTTTTTCACATGACTGTACAAATGTAAATGTATTTCATTGGGATTTTATGTGATAGACCAACACAAAGCGGTGCATAATTGTGAAGTGGAAGGAAATTGATACTTGATTATCAAACTTTTTTACAAATAAAAAACGGAAAAGTGTGCCGTGCAAAAGTATTCAGCCCCCTTTACTCGGATACCCCTAATTAAAATCCAGTGCAACCAATTGTGTTCCGAAGTCACCTAATTAGTAAATAGAGTCCACCTGTGTGTAATCTAATCTCAGTATAAATACAGCTGTTCTGTGAAGGCCTCAGAGGTCTGTTAGAGTGAACATTAGTGAACAAATGGCACCATGAAGCCCAGGGAACATACCAGACAGGTCAGGGATAAAGTTGGGGAGAGGTTTAAAGCAGGGTTAGGTGATTTAAAAAAAATGTCCCAAGCTTTGAACATCTCACGGAGCACTGTTCAATCCATCATCCGAAAATGGAAAGAGTATGGCACAACTGCAAACCTACCAAGACATGGCCATCCACTTAAACTTAAAGGCATTGATCAGAAAAGCAGCCAAGAAGCTCATGGTAACTCTGGAGGAGCTGCAGAGATCCACAGCTCAGGTGGGAGGATCTGTCCACAGGACAACTATTAGTTGTGCACTCTAAAAACCGGGCCTTTATGGCAGAGTGGCAAGAAGAAAGCCATAAGAAGTCCTGTTTGCAGTTTGCCACAAGCCATGTGGGGGACACAGCAAACATGTGGAGGAAGGTGTTCTGGTCAGATGAGACCAAAATTGAAGTTTTTGGCCTAAATGCTAAACGCTATGTGTGGCGGAAAACTAACACTGCACATTACCCTGAACACACCATCCCCACCGTAAAACATGGTGGCAGCATCATGCTGTGGGGATGCTTTTCTTCAGCAGGGACAGGGATCAGGGTCAGAGTTGATGGGAAGATGGATGGAACCAAATACAGGGCAATCTTAGAAGAAAACCTGTAAGAGTCTGCAAAAGACTTGAGACTGGGGCGGAGGTTCACCTTCCAGCAGGACAACAACCCTAAACATACAGCCAGAGCTACAATGGAATGGTTTAGATCAAAGCATATTCATGTTAGAATGGCCCAGTCAAAGTCCAGACCTAAATCCAATTGAGAATCTCTGGCTTGAAAATTGCTGTTGACAGGCGCTTTCCATCCAATCTGACTGAGCTTGTGCTATTTTGCAAAGAAGAATGGACAAAAAGTTCAGTCTCTAGATGTGCAAAGCTGGTAGCGAGACATACCCCAAAAGACTTGCAGCTGTAATGTAATGTAAAAGGTGGTTCTACAAAGTATTGACTGCAAGCCTTTGTCCAAAAAGTTTTACGTGAAATGCTTAAATCTTAAGGTTGCCACTTTGGCAATCCTTATCCTTAAGATTTCAGTCCTGGTTGCTTTAGAATTTCTGTTTGAGTGAAAACAATGAAATTGTGCAGCGTGAGAGAGAGTGTAGCAGTCTGAAGCCTAGAAATAGAATGAATATTTCTATTTCTATGGTCTGGAGTCTTGTTGTTGATAGACAAGATACAAGTTATGAGAATTGTGTGCATAGTTTAATTTTTTTTGTGTATACAATGAAAAAAGACAAATGTATGGACATGTCATACACCCAGTTCTTAATACAGTTGTGTTCAAAATAATAGCAGTCCAACATCACTAACCTCATAAATCAATTTTTTTGGTAGAAGTGATATTTCTACATGGCAAATAATTTACTAGTAAGTGTTGTGAATCTGTAATTGAAAGGGGCATGTTCAAAATAATAGTGTTGTGTTCAAGTAGTGATGTGATTGATTCTGTGAAGAAACAGGTGTCAATTATGGCCCATATTTAAGGAAGGAAGGAAGCAAATGTGCATGCTGGTTATAATGCATTTCACACTGAAATACTCAGCAAAATGGGTCGTTCCAAACATAAAGAAGTGCAGAAAATTATAGGCTGCTCAGCCAAAATGATTTCAAATGCCTTGAAATGGCATCCAAAGCCTGAACAACGTGGGGAAAAAATGGATCGAAGAATAGCCAAAATGGCAAAGGCTCAACCAATGATCAGCTCCAGGAAAATCAAAGACTTAAAGTTACCTGTGAGTACTGTTACGATCAGAAGAAGGCTATGTGAAGCAAAGCTATCAGCTAGAAGTCCCCGCAACGTCCCATTGCTGAAAAAAAGACATGTACTGAATAGGTTGAAATTTGCGAAAGGACACATTGACTGGCCAAAGGAGAAATGGGGCAACATTCTGTGGACTGATGAGAGCAAAATTGTTCTTTTTGGGTTTAGGGGCCACAGACAGTTTGTCCGACGACCCCCATTCACTGAATTCAAGCCACAGTAAAATGTGAAGACAGTATAGCATGGTGGTGCAATGTTATGTCATGGTTCCCCATGTTATGGGGATGTTTCTCATACTGTGGTGTTGGGCCTTTTATCGCATACCAGGGATCATGGATCAGTTTCAATACATCAAAAATACTTGAAGAGGTCATGTTGCCTTATGCTGAAGAGGAAATGCCTTTGAAATGGGTCTTTCAACAAGACAATGACCCAAAACACACCAGTAAGTGAGCAAAGTCTTGGTTCCAGATGAACAAGATTGATGTTATGGAGTGGCCAGCCCAATCCCCAGACCTCAATCCCATAGAAAACTTGTGGGGTCAAAAATGCTGTTTCTGAGGCAAAACCCATTAATGCAGAGGAATTGTGGAATGTAGTTCAATCGTCCTGGGCTGGAATACCTGTTCACAGGTGCCAGAAGTTGGTCGGCTCCATGCAACACAGATGTGAAGCAGTTCTCAAAAATAATGGTTATGCAACTAAATATTAGTACAGTGATTCAAAGTAAAGCAAACCCTTGAGACATTTTTCAGTTTATACAGTAAATGTTTGAGTTTGTAAAGAAAAATGCAAATACTATTTTTTTGAGCAGCCTAATATTGCTTTTTCTTTACTTTCTGTAAAGGTATAACACAAACGATCAATTTTGGTTATGTTTTGATTTGGAATTGAATGTGCAGTGTTCCCAATGCATTGATATTATGGAATTAAAAGCTATTCTAAGGATTTTGAGCATTATACACTTTTTTTAAACACTGCTATTATTCTGAACACAACTGTATATGAATATTGCAATACTTTCATCAATTGGCCGTAGACTCAATCAGCATTGTGTTACCTTCTTCAGTGATAGTGACTTAACAGACTTTTATTCATAAATTTATTTTTACATCTGGCTCACAAATTCAGAGAGGTTGTTTGAGGACAGACAGGACAGAGTTTTAAGAGGAGGACGCTGCCGCTCTCCCTAGGTGATTTGGGTTCGAGGTCCCTGGTCTAAATGCTGATTCAAAACCTTCTCTATTGCCAGGAATATCATTGTGAATAGAATAAAGTAAGTCTTTTTTTATCTTTATTTATTTTAAGTATTCCAAATTAACTGCATTCAATTTTTAAAAAAATAATGGAAACAGTCAAATCAATAGCAACCTAATGTCATTTTGTTCATGGTTGCTAAGTCTCCAAATTTCAAACACAAGAGGACAGCTGCAGCAGCCCTGCTTCTACAACTTAGATACAATAACAAAAAAGAACAATAAAGTGATTAGGTGATTTTTATCAAACACATTTTCTATTCTTGGCAGTTTTTCATCAAAGTAAATGCATTCATAAAATTGAAATTAAGACCACAAACGGCACAGAGAATCAAAAACAAAGCTCTGAGGCACTGATGAGTAACACACTTTCAACCTTAAACTAACTTGTTATAAACAGTTTGCATGACAACAGGTTGTATAATGGTAGATTAAAGTGTTGATGATAAAGAGCAGTTGGGAAAAAAAAGGTTAACTACTACATTAGCAAGCGACGAAAGCCTCCCCATAAACTCAACACATAAGGAGGGATCTTAATGAGTGGATTCACTCAGAGTTCAACTTTGGTCCACTTATATACGCACACACACACTAACACACAGATGCTATCAACCTAAAGATGCTTTCATGTTGTTGACCCCTTACTGTACAGTCCAAAATGCAAAATGAAGGGAGACAAGTCTTCAGTTAAATAAAGTTAATCACTATGGCAGAATACAAACTGCAACGCAACACCTTTGACATGGTTTGCACTCAGTTGTCACACAGGAGTAGATGGTACAACAACCTGTGTGGGCTTAAATTAAATTGGCTATCTTGATAGCTAATTTCTGGGGCTGGTTGTACAAAGACATCTAAAAAAAAACTATTCCCATCTAAATCTGTTCTGAGTGATAAGTGGACAGCTCTAAGTACAGGTCGGCAATGCACCCAGGATGCATTGACATCTGATCACTGAGACCACATTCAGAGGTAGACTAGGGGTGGGGGATAAAAATCGATAAAGCATAGCATCGCGCTATTTTCTGTGGCAATACTGTATCGATACATAGACGCCACGTATCGATCTATTATTATATGTGTCGGTGTTTGTCTGCTTGACAATCCCATTTTGCAGCAATAAAATTGATAGGCGATGAACAGACAACAATGTATCTTTTAAGATAAAACAGATGTTGAGAAAGTTTCCTTTTAGGGACATCATTTAAAATTGGGAAAAATTTTAAGTTGGAAAAAAGGTAATAAATTGCAATATATCGCAGGATATTGCAATATGTTTAAAATAGCAATAATACTGTATCGTGACACTTATGTCACGATACAGTATTATCGCGATGATATCGTATTGTGAGGCCTGTGGTGATTCCCGCCCCTAAGGTAGACAGGTCTTGTTTTGCTCTGACTAATGCAAACAGATGCACGTCTTCCAGCAGTCTGTTCATATTTCATTGTTTGGCGTTTTACTGACTACTTACTCTTTTTCATTATGTACTGATCAGTGTGGTAACAGACACTGTGTCCTCAGAGATGTTAGACCCAACGTGTAAAGAACACGCACGTGCTGTGCACATTAGCACGCCAGCTAGAATTTGGGGGTCGTTTTAAACTAATCTGTCCAAAAGTAGTGGACAAATGGAAGAGTGATTTTGATTCATCCTCAGTAGAGCTTAGATCGGGCCCAAAAAATCAAGCCTGACCCAACCCGGCCCGACACATGAACTGGAATTATGAGCCCGAGCCCGATTTCAACCCAACACTTTTTTAATACGTTATAACTGACGTTCTCAACTACAATTCAGAGTTGTTTGAACTGCAGAAATCTGTTTAAAATGATCTTAATGAATAATGCAACAAGAGCGAAGCATGTAAACTGAGCTGTTTGTTTATTCAGAATGGAATGGATCGCAAATGGATCCGAATGAAGAAACGTAAAAAAATAAATAAAACCCCCCCCAAAAAAAACGCATTTCTCTGTGATGGCTTGCCTCGCCCTCATGCTTGGAGAAGTAACAAAAGAGGACATTAAAGGCTGACTATCATCTTTTCTGCCACGGCGAGCCTACTTCATGTGTCTGTTCATCATCTAAGTCCCCGTTTATTTGCTGTCATAGGCGGGCAGCGTGCCGCACTTAGCCTAATGCACTCGACAAAGCCGACACACACTTGCTCAAAAGGTAATTCTCCTGTTTTTCCTTTACATCCTCAAGCTCCATGTTGCACTTAAGTTACACCATACAGCCCAGCAGCCCCGGTGTGATGCTACACCATACAGCCCAGCAGGCCCGGTGTGATGTGTGCGAGAGGAGGAGACTCTGCGCATGACACGTGTTGCATTTTGTAACTGAGTCCAACTTGTGTAACTTTTTGGACACATTTGTTACTTTGGCCTAAATATAGCCTATATAGATAATATTTCTGGTTATGGCATAGCTTTCTCACCACCCAATTAGGCTAATAAAGTAATGATAAAAAAAAAAGCTTGATAAGGGCCCGGCTCGGGTAGAGAAGCTAAACTCTGATCCTCAGGGGGACATAATATGTGTACCAAACTTTTACTCGTTCGTACATTAGACATCTTAAGTTGAAGTATTTGTTTGATCAGAGCCAAAGGCTTTGTGCAACCAGCCCTAGCTACTGCCTAATCACACTAACAAAATTTTAATCTAACGTCTCCAGTTTTTTGCCTTTAGGATAACAAATAAACTATGTTCTCTTCCTGTGGAGGAAAAGCACTTTTTCACAATGTCCACCCTTTTTTCACACGTTGATTGTATTAATATGCAGAAGCTGTTTAGTTTATGGGATGGTGAGCGGGGGGGAGTGCAGTCATGGTGAACACTGCAGCTTTGTTCCAGAGAAGCTTTTACTCCTCCTTTTACTAAGTTACTCCTGCTTGACATCTCCTGTCAGCTTCCTTTTGACTCGAGAGTACGGGCTCAGTGCATCGTCCATGATGAAGTCAAACAGGACCTTCAGCCACGATGTGTACTGAGGCAGGTCATCATAATACTCTGCTGCTATCTTCTTCACCTGGAAACCAAGCCGAAACAGAAGAATAGATGTCAAAGATCCATTTACAGTTTACACAGCTAATAAATGCTTTCATGTTTTAGACATACTGATCATTTTGAAGTCCTATTTTGTTTTCACACAGTGAAAAGCGGGGTGTGCTGCTAAGGGTGTAATGATTCTTTCTTTCTTAAAAAATGGCCAATAGGGGGCACCACAAATCTTTTCCATATGGGCTTACAGTATTGTATTTTTCTGTGTCTTTTATTTTGAAACTGGGCTGTTTTCTGAGAATGGAAGCCTCTGTCCTAGTCGCCTGGCTTCCTTTAACATTAAGTTAAGTGCATATTCTTGTTTGTGGAATGCATGTTCTTCTGTCACTCTGCATGCAGTTTGCAGTAACATTAACCATTGGTAGAGTAATACATTAATTTACAGTTAGTAAATTAGTGGGGTGGCCACTGTACTGGACTCTGGTAATCTGTCAAACCTGGAAAAGTGTATATAGAAATGAATAGAATATAAAGAAATGGTTACAGTGGCCAGTTGACTCTAATCTAATAATTAGGGAATTGACAATTACAGTCTTTATGCACATTTATTGAAATAACCAAAAGTATTGTTCCCAACCTTTATATAGCCTACAATTTAAAGAAAGCAAGAAGGGTCATGGATGTTAAATAAATTATTGTGGATTCACTATGTGAAATCATGACCTAATTATCTCATTAACTGGAGATAACAAATATACATATTTTTTCAGAACTATTCCCACAAGAAACTGATTTAATTAGATATCAAACACTTTGTTGAGATGATGCGCTATATACACTCAGAGCTTAGTCTTGTCATGTGTGGTGATACTATGTTCTTAATGTCTGTCCTTATCAATTGTCTTGTGGTAAAGACAAAGACAATTTTACATACTGTGGACAATGACATTCCTAACTAATGACTAACTAATCATAGGTTTGATCATGAAGTTACACAAAGAGGCAAAGAACAAATCAGGGTAAAAAAAATGTCATGTAACAGTTATCATAGAATGTCAATTTAAAAATACGAGCATTGCCAGACCTATCTCCACAGCGCTGTGGAGTAAGGTCTGGCTCCTCCACACATACATTCTATGATATGAGAAAAAAGTGTTTTGGGATGTTTGCATTTCTTTATACCAATCTCACATCTTGGGCGGCACTGAGCTCCGGATGCAGCGACAAAATAGTCTCGGGAAGAAACTTGTTTTGTTTTTGCAAAAGAAAACGGTACATAAAATATTAAATGAAGTTAACTGTTCACACAATACAGTAACGTGAGCTATTTTAATGAGCTGAATACATGGTTAAACCTCATTAACTCATTATTAGGGGTGCCAGCATTACCGCGTTAATCGCGATGCGATTAAGGGTTGAGCATAATGCATTCATTTTTTTTTTTTTTTTTTTTATCGTATTAATCGCATGCCGCCATTTATTAATTTATTTTCACTTCACTCGGCTTTGCATCGTGCCTAACAGGCTACTATTTTGCTGTACTTCCTTGTAACACATCCTGCTGCTGCAGGAATAGCAACGCGGATTTCGGTGCCTCATTCCGGTGCCACTGATATGCCTGCACTTCTCTCTGATGCTCTGAAACAGACGTTACAGGCAACAGAAACATTGCTGCACATGACGCTAGTTAACACTATACTCGACAGCAGCTAACGTTAGCCTACCGCTAGCTAGTAGCTGGATTAAACATGGTTACAATGCTGACAGCTAACACTAAACGGTGTAAAGTGGGACTGTATTTCACTGTAGAGGATTCCGACACCGGGATGTAACAATCTGCAGTTGCTGTTGTCGGAAAAATACAGACGTTGCATTCAATGAAACTGGTAATTTACAGCCTCGTGGTGCATTCAAAGTTGTTGTTAAATTCAAATGTGTGACTAGATTAAATATATAATAAACAAATAATTTTTTTTTAAAATCAAGTTCATAAAGTAACTTTCTTTGCATTCATTTGATTCCCAATCAAGATACACTGGTAAGAATGGCTTTCCATTGTTAATATGTACTTAAAAACAGTTCTGTAATGCAAAATAATAGAATTTTAATCGTGATAAAACATGCGATTAACTATAGAAATTCAGTGATTACAAAATGTAATCGTTTGACAGCCCTAATATATTGTGTGTATTGCGTGTGTATTGCTAAGGCCACAGGGTCAAAATTAAATGATTTATTAAAAATGGAATAACAATAACTTATAACAATAACTTATTTCACCAGTTAAATCCTGTTAAACAACAAAAACAACCACTGGATGGGAAAAGGGTATTTTACAACAATTTTGAATGCAGCACGAGGCTGGCAAGGCGAATTTCAAGTGAATGCAACATCTGTGTTGTTTTTCAGACACCGGCAGCTACAGACTGTTGGAATCCTCTACAGTGAAATACAGACACACTTTTACACCGTTTAGCTGTCAGCATTTTAACCGTGTTTACGCCAGCTGCTAGCTAATGGTAGGCTAACGTTAGCTGCTGTCAGGCGTAGTGTTGACTTGCGTCCCGTGCGGCGATGTTTCAGTTCCCTCTAACGTCCGTTTTCGGAGCATCAGAAGCGTAGGCATTTAAGTGCATAAGTATGCTCTAAATAAGGCACCGAAAACCGCGTTGCTATTCGGTCTGGTAGAGAACGGTCATCTCGGACCCCCCCAAATACAAACTCTTCGGATCTACACGAGTCACGTGGATGACATTTTCCCATTCAACAGCGATTTTTGCCGAAAAGCGACTAGTTTGCAGGTAAGTATAACACAGATTGTTGTCTTGGTTACTGTCAAGTTGTTTGAATGACCCCTAATGACAACAGTCCTAAACATTTACAAAGACTTCTTCATGTTCGTGACAGGTGTCATGTCATGGTAATGATGGTATCATTCATGTCAGTCTTATGCACAGCCCTTAAAAATAAAGTGTTACCCAATGATCTCAATAGTCACCCAGCTGTACTAACCATGGGCAGCCTGCGTCCTGGGATGCTGGGGAAGTCATGGTGCTCATTGTGGTAGCCCACGTTGAAGGTGAGCAGGTTCAGTGAACCATAGTAGGAGTAGGTCTCATGGCCCTTGAGGAACATGTAGTGCTCAGCTATGAAGTGACCAGAGATGGGGTGCAAGCCCATTCCCAGCAAGGAGCCAGCCAGCATGTAGACCACAGGCTTGGCCCCCCACAGCCAGTAGAGCAGAATGTTAAAGGTGAGCTGGATGGCCAAGTTGGTCACCTCCAGCTGAGTGATGGGTTTGGGGTTGATGCAGAGGGGCCGGATGGCATAGAAGAGGGGCTGCAGAATAATCCAGATGAATTTCCGGAAGCGCGTGCAGAAGAACCAGCCTTCAAACTCAGTAGGGATGTCTACATCTACCCCGTCTCCACCCAGGTAGCGGTGATGGTCCAGGTGATAGCGTTTGAAGGAGGCAGAGTAGGGCAGGCCGATGGGCAGGTTGGCGAACATGGCAAAGTAGCGGTTCCACATGGCCTTGTTGTTTCCAAAGGCCGTGTTGTGGGAAATCTCATGAATAGCAAGGGTCATTGAGTGGTTGATACAGCTGCCAAAGGTATATGTCCAAAACAAAACCCATTTCCAGTCCAAGTCTTTAATCAAGTAGAAAGCTAAAAACTGTATAGCCACCATCATGCACACAATCCATTTCAGCCTTGGGTCAGGACCCATCAACGACTTGATTTCTGGATATTTGGCTGTAGGAGAGAAACAAAAGACTTCAGTTAAACTCAGGAAAGATTTATATACTGAAATGTATGCATTACAACTATGAGAATTAGAATACACTATGAAAATTGCAAAAGAAATTGTCAGTGAGTGACCAGTAATTATGAAGTATTATGACTAAACATATTACAATATGAGGTCATCATAAATCATTAAAAAATGATTGTTATATTTCTCAGTTCTTAGAACTATATTTATACAGTGCAGTATTGTATGCATGCTTTAAAAAAAAAAAAAAAAGTTGGCTATAACCGAAAATAATGGTTGGTCAACAACTGTGTTATTGAAGTTATTAAAATTAAAGATGCACACTGCTGATTTTGCTATAGAGCTCAATTGCTCCCTGAAATGCCAAACTCGTCCTACCAACTAGTTAATATTTCTATTACGTTTATGTTCTTAGATGATCTTTCATGGTGATCAAATCATAAATTTGCTGTCAATGATTGTCATATGTTGTAAACATGAATTAATGTGTTGCAAGCATCGCCTGTAAAAAAAAGATGGACGCGTCTTCACTTCCTTCCACTGTACACAAGCAAATCTAAAATATCCTGGATACGGGCGCTTTCATCTTGTAATTTTGGAGTCAGAATCTGTGCAGTAGTGATTAGGCGGTGGAGCAAATTTTGAAAATGCTAATTCATTTTGATAATCAGTCATGTAAGACTAGTGGCAGACAGCTGATATATTGTGACTTTTGGCTCTCATCTTTCTAACTGGGGCAGTAATGGAGACCTAGGCTGTAACTATGCAGTAAATCCTTTTATCAAATCTTTGTTATCTTATGTACTGATGGGTGAACAGTAAACATGTAAGGGCATTCAGAAGTCATTCAGCCCCAGGTCTTTTCCACATGTTAAGGCGTCACATTTTAAGACTGAGTAGTAAACCACCAGCCTAGTAGGGTAAAATGTCTACAAGCCAGTGCAAATTATTACTAGCCCAGTATTCAGGCATGTACCTTAACCCTACATTGTGATGTAGACAGAGCGAGACAAAAATCTTAAAGTAACTCTGATTTCTCTGTTTAACTGGCAGCCGGGTGGTCATAGTTTTAAGGTTTTAATAAGTAGGGCTTTATCCGAATATTCAAATATTCGTTCAATGGGTAGGTATTTGATTTTCAATTTTGGGATTCAAATATTTGTTTTTTTTTGAAAAAAAACGTGCATGCAGGCTGAAATTTACTGTGGTGTTTTGTCATTATTAAGCTGCTAGCTAATTTACGCAGCGCTATGTCGTCCATCTTAGCCAAGAACAGAGAAATGTTGAGTTACAAGCGAGCAGTCTGATGTTTGTAGAGGTCTGTATGGTTAACGTTATACTGTAGCAGCCTGGTGTCGTTTTCAGGCAATTTGGTAAAGAGAGTATAACCGTTCATAATGCTAATGCCGGCACTGGCTGGCTGAGCATTCATTCACAAACACCTGCGTCAGTCGTTACTCATCATACCAACATGTCATTTTAGTCCAGTTTTAGTTGATAAAAACTCATTACATTTTAGTCAACTTTTAGTCATTACTTTTAGTCAAATTGATTTCTCCCTGAATTGTGTCAGCTATTTTTTATTTAGTATTATTCCTCTGTCAAACATCCTATTAGATTATATTGAACATTTGTCTGTGTCTGAAGCTGCTCTTGCGTTAAGTTTGGTGTTTGACGATCCTTTTTTCCAAGTCTTCAATCTTCTTGGCCTTTTCCTTAATAAGCATTTTAAGATGTTTCACCTCACACCTCATGTTCAACCACTTTTGTTTGCTTAGTGAATTTGCTAATCTCCTCTGTCATAAAGCTCAAGGATTTTCTTATTTCCTACATTTCCTCTTCCATCACAGTGCCTCCTTATCTTGCTTTTGGCATTCTTCCCTTCGTTCTTTTTCAGTGCTATACAGTCCATACAATTCTCTTATATACACATGCAGTGACCAGCAGCAGTGTGTGCACAGAAAAAAAGTGAAAAGGTTTGTTCACCGTGCTCAAAATGGAAGTCAACATAGCAGCGTTCAGAGGAGGCTCTACTATTTTTCTGATATATCTCATAATTTGGTGGCATATCACCTGTTCAATTGACTTTAGCAGTTTAGACAACAGACACTCAACTGTCCCGTGTCATAACAGACATGTGAACCAACTACAGACATTTGCCTTGTTCATGGACTCATGGCGGTGCACTGCTGCAGAATGAAACACTGATGTATAACTGCTATTATACCATGTAACTGCTAATTTGATTCATTTACGTATTAATTGAAGGGGCAATAGCAGACACTTTAACCCCTGGTTGAATGATTATGAATACATCTTTGCAGTTACTCCGAATCCTCAGCGGAGGTAGCCTATTTTTGGATGTGGGCATGATTTGCATTCAGCGGGGAGAGAGGTGTGGGTATGTCTCATGAGATCAGTGGCAGGTGAGCTGAGAATAAAAAGTGCCTTTGTCTGTGAGAATACTGTCATGTCTACGTTTGTGTTGAGAGACCCACGGTGGCAGCGAGTCTTGCTACAGTATTAATTTCCAAAAAGGCGTATTAGTTGCTTGCCCCAACCACCCTTGCTATAAAGTTATTTTAAGGAAACAAAGTAAGAGAAATCATTGCTTTAAAGCATGGATTTAACTAGCAGAGGTAACTTATTAGTGTTATATTAAGTATGACAAATGTTCACATTCACAAGTTGCAACGATGTTCCTGTAGGATATCTGCTCGTACTCGCTGACTCCAGAGAAATAAAGAGTTCGGTTGTAACGTTGGTATATCCAGCATCAGCAACACACATGGTGAAATACACAGCAGAGGTATTCATTTCCAACAGTCGCCGGTAGGCCACTGCAGACGTCTAGAGCGGAGATACAGATCCTTCTTTTAACTGTATACTGGGCATGAAACAGTCTGAGCTGTATTGATAATTTACATCTATTGAAAACAGCAGAAAGCCACTTATAGCAGGTACGTAGACCAGGTGCTATTAGTGCTGACTGTCCCTTGCTCATGGATGCAAACACATGTATGGTGAAAAAAGAGAGGGCTACTCGAAATTAAAATCAAATTGTGATGGCGTAATATTATATAACCATGTGACAAATGCATGGGTTATAGGCTTAAATAATTGAAAATAATATTCAATATTTGGTAACCTTTTTAATACTCATTTGCCTGCTCTTTGATTTGTTCTGAGAGCAACAAGATTTCACAGCGGGTGTGTCACTGACGCTACATCCACACTGCTAGAACCTGTAGAAACATGAACTGTCTTGTGGTGAACCATGGGCTTCTGCTTAGTGCTATGCTATTAGAGCTGCCATGGGAGGGCTGCACTGACATAGCAATGTGGAGATAGGTCTGGCTATGCGAGACTAGGGGAAGCCATAGCTAACTCCTTAGCTTAACTACAGTAGTAAGCAGCTGCAGAATAATGTGTAAACAACTGTGGGATATGAGAGAAAGTTGCTAAAAGAAGGAGAAAGCTATGAGTGCTTGAGCAAACTAGTGCAAGTTTAAATGTATAGTGGGTAATGAAATGAAGACTATCACAAAATGATCTGGCTTGAGCTAGAGCTGCAGGGTTACTAGCCCAGCTCTGGCTACCAGTAAGCAACACAGGAGCACCGGCGAAATGGAAATCAGAAATGGAGCTGACCCCAGCACGTCAGCGTCTTTTTGAGACAACCGATCCAAATATGTAGAACACATATCGGCAGGTTATGACCGGTGACCATAACCGATTAATCATTGACGTCCCTAAATGAAACATAATGCTGAATACAATTTTTAAATCACAGGAGGCTATAGCTACACAGCCATTGTATTTGCTTTCAAGAGATGCAAAGAGCAAACAAAGAAGGCCTCCAGGCTACATGGATGTGTTCTATCTGCTTAGGAGGAACAGGGAGGTTACAGCAGAAAGACAAGTCTCAGCAAACACTACCTCCTGTGTTACCACTCCCACAAGGCTGAGCTTGCCCTCGGTGAGAGAGGCCTGAGGCATGTGACTATGTACAGCTAAGCTCTTTACAAGCAACGACAAGGTCTTATTAGATCCACAGAACCTCATAACTCCACCTGAGCAGAAATCACAGACTAAGTTAGGTTAAAGGATGTTGAAAACATGCTGCTAAATGAATGTTATTGTTGTTTCGTGATCAATTCTATTTACAGATCCCGGTTGAGAAAACAAAGCATTTTGTTTCTAAGTTTGTGTTGTCTCGGTTTTCTGTAACAAGGAAACAAATGAATCAAGTCAAAAATCTGACCAAGTATTTGTTGCCATCTTTCAGTATGGACACAATCCAAAATGTTTGGAGGTTTCATACCAAGCTCTAAATAAACAATTCCCAGCTCTTCTACAATATCTGCTTTGTCTGTGGAAACGCATTCACAGCAAACCTTACTAATCTGTAGTGTAGCAATGCCCGAGGCCCTGTTCAGACATTCAGGTATTAACATGCTTCCAGGGTGATCTGATCAGCCAAGTACAGGTGGGAACGCACCCAAGACGTGTTGAGATCCGATCGATCAGACCACATTTAGATTCTCACTCTCACTCAAAATGCTCACTCTCGGATTGCTTAAAATGAACATGACCGTGTGAGTATCTCAAGTACAATGACCCTTACCTATCCTTCTGTAATGCTATTACTGTACAAGGCACAGACATAATTTGGCCCATTTCCATGTAGTTACATAGTCACTGATATGGTCATAACCACTACAGTGCTCAATTACCTATTTTTGAGGGGGAAATGAACTAAAAATTTTCGTCATGAAGGCATGACCTGTCCTCTGCAGGATATCCACCAGACCAGCAGGCATTCGTTGGATTGTTATCAGCCGCGGCAGGCGAGGAAGCAGAAGCAAGGATGCCGGTCGGGCCTGCTAGCCTGGCTAAGGAAACTACCACACAGATCGCCACTGCCAAGACCCCTACTCACCAACGCCAGTGTTTGTAGCTCATGTATGAGCTACAAACACGGAACTGCTGCGTGATGATTATCGCAGAAGCCTGGCTGAACAACCTCCCGGACGGCAGCTAGCAGCTAGCAGGGTGAGCTAGCAGCAGGATGTCTGAGTTGAAAACGCATCTTGTTGTCACGTAAGAGCCCTGTTCATGTTGCACAGACATTTTAATTGCATTTTGTGTCTGTTAAGAGGCACAAAGGCACTCTTTAGAAGATGCCCCCACAACTGCGGTTTTAGCTAACTGGGAGCTATGGGCATTGGCTGCAGCAACTCCAGTTTGCTAGGAACGATTCTGTTCGGGTTTTCTTGCTATCGACAATACTCACATATTTAAAGCGATCAAGATTAACGTAACAATTGCCCGGAGTTCTCCTTTAAGAAGAGGTTGTACAAAAGTTTAATTTGTAACTTAATCACTAGTTATTATATTACACCTATCCTAAATGTTGTTTATAAAGGGCATACAAATTATATTTTAATAAGAATTTGTATTTTCATATTTATTGTTCTATTTATTTCATTTGTACTGTTCAGCAAAGCAGAATTGTCTATTTTGAAAAGGTTTTTTGTTATCTAATTTGTAAAATATTATGGTATTTCTTCTTATGCTTGTTTAACTTTGTATGTATTTATGTTCGCTGCAAAGACAAACTAAATCACCTGATTAATACAACGTTATCACGATGTCTCCCGGCCATTTTTAAGCGCAGAGTTGCCAGAAAGCTGCTACCAGCCAGGCTAAAGCTAATAGTTAGCCTTAAGAACCAAGTGGTCTCTCCCAACTAACATTATGGTTTGGAGCCGCGAAGCTGGAAACGTAACACTTATCTACAACAGCAGCTTGTGTCTGATATAACGTTATTTACACTGATTGAAGTGTTCTTGGATACACAGTTTGTTGCTAGTGCGTGACATGCAGTCTGCATGCACAGCCAACCACCAATCACAATCAATGTTGATCAATTTATCAAACAAACAAAGCAGGCCCCGCTAGTCAACTACAACCTGAAATTTAGAGGAAGCAACCTGCATGCATTATTAATATCATTGACTTTAGCCTGCATTAATAGAATTACAGTCAGGTCCATAAATATTGGGACATCGACACAATTTTAATCTTTTTGGCTCTATACACCACCACAATGGAGTTGAAATGAAACGAACAAGATGTGCTTTAACTGCAGACTTTCAGCTTTAATTTGAGGGTATTTACATCCAAATCAGGTGAACGGTGTAGGAATTACAACAGTTTGTATATGTGCCTCCCACTTTCTAAGGGACCAAAAGTAATGGGACAATTGGCTGCTCAGCTGTTCCATGGCCAGGTGTGTGTTATTCTCTCATTATCCCATTTACAAGGAGCAGATAAAAGGTCCAGAGTTCATTTCAAGTGTGCTATTTGCATTTGGAATCTGTTGCTGTCAACTCTCAATATGAGATCAAAAGAGCTGTCACTATCTGTGAAGCAAGCCATCATTAGGCTGAAAAATCTAAACAAACCCATCAGAGAGATAGTAAAAACATTAGGTGTGGCCAAATCAACTGCTTGGAACATTCTTAAAAAGAAAGAACGCACCGGTGAGCTCAGCAACACCAAAAGACCCGGAAGACCACAGAAAACAACTGTGGTGGATGACCGAAGAATACTTTCCCTGGTGAAGAAAACACCCTTCACAACAGTTGGCCAGATCAAGAACACTCTCCAGGAGGTATGTGTATGTGTGTCAAAGTCAACAATCAAGAGAGGACTTCACCAGAGTGAATACAGAGGGTTCACTACAAGATGTAAACCATTGGTGAGCCTCAAAAACAGGAAGGCCAGATTAGAGTTTGCCAAACAACATCTAAAAAAAAGCCTTCACATTTCTGGAACAACATCCTATGGACAGATGAGACAAAGATCAACTTGTACCAGAGTGATGGGAAGAGAAGAGTATGGAGAAGGAAAGGAACTGCTCATGATCCAAAGCATACCACCTCATCAGTGAAGTATGGTGGTGGTAGTGTCATGGCGTGGGCATGTATGGCTGCCAATGGAACTGCTTCTCTTGTATTTATTGATGATGTGACTGCTGACAAAAGCAGCAGGATGAATTCTGAAGTGTTTCGGGCAATATTATCTGCTCATATTCAGCCAAATGCTTCAGAACTCATTGGACGGCGCTTCACAGTACAGATGGACAATGACCCGAAGCATACTGCGAAAGCAACCAAAGAGTTTTTTAAGGGAAAGAAGTGGAATGTTATGCAATGGCCAAGTCAATCACCTGACCTGAATACGATTGAGCATGCATTTCACTTGCTGAAGACAAAACTGAAGGGAAAATGCCCCAAGAACAAGCAGGAACTGAAGACAGTTGCAGTAGAGGCCTGGCAGAGCATCACCAGAGATGAAACCCAGTGTCTGGTGATGTCTATGCGTTCCAGACTTCAGGCTGTAATTGAATGCAAAGGAGTTGCAACCAAGTATTAAAATGTGAAAGTTTGATTTATGATTGTTAATCTGTCCCATTACTTTTGGTCCCTTAAAAAGTGGGAGGCACATATACAAACTGTTGTAATTCCTACACCGTTCACCTGATTTGGATGTAAATACCCTCAAATTAAAGCTGAAAGTCTGCAGTTAAAGCACATCTTGTTTGTTTCATTTTAACTCCATTGTGGTGGTGTATAGAGCCAAAAAGATTAGAATTGTGTTGATGTCCCAATATTTATGGACCTGACTGTATATGAATACAATGGTGTCATGTAAGTCAACCATTGTATTTAACTACCTAATTTCCCTCTCCAAAATCTCTAGGCTTACTTGCTTTGGTGTTTGTAAAGTATCAAAGCTCAAAGAATGGTTCACATAAGAAAAGTTCATTACTTTGCACTCCCCTACAAAATCACCACAGTAGTCAAGAATGATTTATTATTTCCAACTAGAGCTACTTACAGTGGGGAAAAGAAGTATTTAGTCAGCCACCAATTGTGCAAGTTCTCCCACTTAAAAAGATGAGAGGCCTGTAATTTTCATCATAGGTACACTTCAACTATGAGAGACAAAATGAGAAAAATAAATCCAGAAAATCACATTGTAGGATTTTTAATGAATGTATTTGCAAATTATGGTGGAAAATAAGTATTTGGTCAATAACAAAAGTTCATCTCAATAATTTGTTATATACCCTTTGTTGGCAATGACCGAGGTCAAACGTTTTCTGTAAGTCTTCACAAGATTTTCACACACTGTTGCTGGTATTTTGGCCCTATTCCTCCATGCAGATCTCCTCTAGAGCAGTGTTTGGGGCTGTCGCTGGGCAACACGGACTTTCAACTCCCTCCAAAGATTTTCTATGGGGTTGAGATCTGGAGACTGGCTAGGCCACTCCAGGACCTTGAAATGCTTCTTATGAAGCCACTCCTTTGTTGCATGGGCGGTGTGTTTGGGATTATTGTCATGCTGAAAGACCCAGCCACGTTTCATCTTCAATGCCCTTGCTGATGGAAGGTTTTCACTCAAAATCTCACGATACATGGCCCCATTCATTCTTTCCTTTACACGGATCAGTCGTCCTGGTCCCTTTGCAGAAAAACAGCCCCAAAGCATGATGTTTCCATCACCATGCTTCACAGTAGGTATGGTGTTCTTTGGATGCAACTCAGCATTCTTTCCCCTCCAAACACGACGACTTGAGTTTTTATCAAAAAGTTCTATTTTGGTTTCATCTGACCATATGACATTCTCCCAATCCTCTTCTGGATCATCCAAATGCTCTCTAGCAAACTTCAGACGGGCCTGGACATGTACTGGCTTAAGCAGGGGGACATGTCTGGCACTGCAGGATTTGAGTCCCTGGCGGCGTAGTGTGTTACTGATGGTAGCCTTTGTTACTTTGGTCCCAGCTCTCTGCAGGTCACTCACTAGGTCCCCCCGTGTGGTTCTGGAATTTTTGCTCACCGTTCTTGTGATCATTTTGACACCACGGGGTGAGATCTTGCGTGGAGCCCCGGATCGAGGGAGATTATTAGTGGTCTTGTATGTCTTCCATTTTCTTATAATTGCTCCCCCAGTTGATTTCTTCACACCAAGCTGCTTACCTATTGTAGATTCTTCCCAGCCTGGTGCAGGTCTACAATTTTGTTTCTGGTGTCCTTTGACAGCTCTTTGGTCTTGGCCATAGTGGAGTTTGGAGTGTGACTGTTTGAGGTTGTGGACAGGTGTCTTTTATACTGATAACAAGTTCAAACAGGTGCCATTAATACAGGTAACAAGTGGAGGACATAGGAGCCTCTTAAAGAAGAAGTTACAGGTCTGTGAGAGCCAGAAATCTTGCTTGTTTGTAGGTGACCAAATACTTATTTTCCACGAGAATTTGCAAATAAATTCATTAAAAATCCTACAATGTGATTTTCTGGATTTTTTTTTCTCATTTTGTCTCTCATAGTTGAAGTGTACCTATAATGAAAATTACAGGCCTCTCTTATCTTTTTAAGTGGGAGAACTTGCACAATTGGTGGCTGACTAAATACTTTTTTGCCCCACTGTATATCATCTTGTAAAAATTAGTCTTTTTTCCATATCGCAATATATATCGCAGGAAGAAAAAAAAAAAAATATGGGTTGTGTTTCCCAAGTCCAGGAAGGGGGAGGTGACTGCGAGGCCAGTAAAAACAGACCCTATATACAGTAAGTTTTAAACTACTTTTATTTTTATAACAAATAATGTAACATCAATAGTGACACACTGAATTGGTACAAGTAGTGTTAACTTTAGAAAAACACTTTCATAATTACAAATTAATGAATAAATAGTGACACTTATATAATAAATATAAGTACGGTAAACATAAATAAATATTTAAGGCTACAATATAAATATGTACAAATAAAGGTGGCGTCTGAGAAGAACTGTCTTCATAAACACTGATTATTTATATGCATTAATTCACAGAATATGTGGAAGAACTTATGAGGCTGGTTTTCGAGGAGGTGTTCGAGAACCCAACGCCATTTGTTGAGGTGCTGAAGTCGATCCCCATCCCCAAGGACCTGGCATCGGAACGCGAGAGACCCTCAAAGGAGGAAGTGGTTGCCCGCCATGTGTCCCACTTTGTTCAAGGGACAGTCGGAATCCAAAGACAAAGACAAAGCCAAGATAGGCAAGATGCCTGTAGTGCCTGTATGGACAGGATTGGACAATAGTGAACATCCCTCTTAATTATAGTGTATATCTGTATTTTTTCCTATTATGTATATTAAGAGTGTTCTATTTATAAAACTGTTTTGACATTTGATAAAAATAAAGACATTGTAATTGTGATTTCTTCATTAGGTCTTTGGTTTCTTGGTAAAATAATTTTATGGGACAGTTAATTACATGTTTTAAAAACGTACTCTTTCTGTTCGACACCTCAAAAGGTCTGCTCTGTATATATGTAGATGTTCCGCAGGGTGTAGTGGTTCAAACAGGTATAAGTAAGTAAATAAGTAACTCATTTAGAATAAATATTACCTGAGGAGGCAACATTCCTGCAAAATGCAGATATTGATTGATGAAGCAACATGTATTTGTTAAACTTGTATGTATAAAACAAATGGTGTCAGTGATCATAGAAATGATTGGCCCTATAATATAATTGATTACAAATAATTACATCCAGGAGGTGACTTGAAATTATGATACATTTTTGCACAAAGGTAAAAGTAAACATGACAACACATTTGAAAGTAGGCCAATTGTATATTTCTAGGGAGGATACATTTTGTAGTATTTTACAACAGAAGGTTAGTCAAAATCATATCTACTTTGCATGACTGTTGTATACATTGTAATTCATTATACGTACCATTTTTACCAGACATTACCACCCTCCAGGCAGTCAATGGACATAAAGTTGTTACTGTGATAGAGAATTAAAATGTTATGTATAAAAGACTTAAATAACTTACCACTCTGAAACATCTTGCTCCAGTCTAGGTTTCAAAGCTGGTTCGGGTTGTTCTACCTCTGTTTCGGGATCAGACTCTGGTTCGAACATGTACGGCTGAGCTGAAGCCATGGTTACCGTTAGATAGATGCTAGATCGGATCCGGCTGAGGCGGGTTTGTTTTGGATCACATCAATGCTTATCAAGGCCCGCCCTACTCTGCATCTAAGTGGCTAGTAGTCCTTACCTAGGTACTGCGCATGTGGGACTCCAAACAAAGATGGGATAGAAGTAAGATGCCTCACTCTGTAGCTAAAACAGAGAGCAACACTCTCTGTTGGAAAAAAAGAAAAGAGGAGCTGCAGCAATGTGCAGTACAACAAATATGTGGTGTTTGTTGAAAATTAAACCATGTAAACCTATTCTGGTACAAACTCTAAATAAATTATGAACCTGAAAATGAGCATAATATGACCTCTTTAAAAAAAGACATTGCAGACTAACCACCGCTCAGGAAAAATCCAGCACATAGACAGCACCTTAAAACACTAAACAGGTGAATTAACCTTACCAATCAACAATTTAACAAAACAATATGCTGAGGGAAAATATTTTTATGTTGATTTTGAGCGCTATGCATTCCCACTAACCAGGGAAAGTTTTAAAAAGTAAAATGATACAGCGTGTCGCATAAATACAACATCTCCTGTAGCGGGGAATCAAAGGCAGAGGGGTCGCAGGGTTCGCTAACATTAGCTGCTTGTCTCATCTGGGGTCTGATAAACAGTAAATTCAGTGCCCATAATGTTATTTTCCAAGCTACTGTAGCTGTCTTATTCCACTGGAAACACCTTATTGCGTTTTCCATGGGAAATCAGCCGTTCAGGCAGGTTTGCCTCCTCTGCCTGAGGAGAAAATGCTATACTTGCGCTGTTGTTTATTTGGTTGTCATGACTTCGTGTAACGCTTATCAGTTCAATTTTCTAAGCACAAATGGACATTTGGAAAAACAGAAAAATTTCAGCCTTGACAAATTGAAAAATTGGATCTTTAAACTGTTTCTCCAATTTTCTGTTTTTATTCAGAGGATCAGAAATTTAGAAAATTACAAAATTGCATCTGGGCTCCAATTATTCAATACTGCAATGGTATTCTCTCCCTCGTTCCACCTATCTACGCCCCCCCCCACTCGAAACCATCAGTTACAAGCACCTCTGACCCCAAAGTCTTTTTTTTTTATATATATATAAAAACAGTTTAAAGATCCAATTTTTTCATTTGTCAAGGTGGGGAAAAAAATGAAAAATTGGATATTTGAACCCATTTTTTTGTTTTTCCAAATGTCCGTTTGTGCTTAGAAAAATGAACTGACTTCAGGTCAAATTGACCCGTTTTCAATTTTTGTTTTATATCCGAAAATATGGGACGTAGAAATAAGCGCTGAAAATGTGTAGAAGAAAAATTCAACAATTTAAAACGGTGGAAAAAGCAAAAACAAACTGTGAAAAAAAGTCGTCAAAAACGTCGGAAAAAAAGTGTTTTTTTCAAGGTTGACAGGAAGACAACACAAGGGTTGGCTTTGTAGCAGTAGAAACCCGGTAGTATTTTCGAATGACCATGCTTCCCTCCCTCATGTCCCCCTGAGGCGAGCCTTCTCCGTATTGTGGGTCTGGAAAAAAGCCTCTGATGACGCAAAAACTGTCATTTAGTGTCATCTGAGACATTTTTGCCCAGAGGCTATGGACTACAGCCAGCTAGTTCCGCATGTTTTCAACCCGCCCATAGAGGGTGGGATTGTCACTAGCCGATGCGACTCCAGTGTCAGCCATCTTGAAGCTAAGCTAATAACAGGCTCTCTTTTCAGCAGCAAACTGCAAGCCAAAGACATCATTTGGACCGTTTCCATGTAGTTACATAGTCCCTGATATGGTCATAACCACTACAGTGCTCAATTACCTATTTTTGAGGGGGAAATAAACTTATATAGAGTTTTAGATTTTTCGTCGCAAAGGCATGACCTGTCCTCTGGAGGACATAGCCAGACCACTGGGCGCTCAGTGGATTGTTGTCGCGAGCGGGAGGCGACGAAGGCGGGACGGGAGAGAAAGCAGAAGCAAGGATGCCGGTCAGGCCTGCTAGCCCGGCTAAGGGAACTATCACACAGACCGCCACTGCCAAGCCTCCTACTCGCCAACGCCAGATCGATCGCACACTAAATGGATGAGCTACAAATACACACGGAACTGCTCCGTGATGATTATCACCGAAGCCTGGCTGAACACACTCATCCCAGACGGCAGCTAGCAGGGCAAGCTAGCTACCAGCAGGGTGTCTGAGTTGAAAACGCATCTTGTTGTCACGTTCATGTTGCACAGACATTTTAATTGTATTTTGTGTCGGTTAAGAGGCACAAAGAAACTCTTTAGAACATGCCCCCACAACTGCCGTTTTAGCTAAGTGGGAGCTCTAGACGTAGCTGCAGCAACTCTGTGTCGCTAGCACCGATTTGACTCCTTTAACGCTGCAGCTCTGATAAATTTAAGCATGAAATATCTACAATCTTTATGGGAGATTGCAGGCATAAAAACATGGGATTTTGATGCTGAATATTTCAAACAGCATCATATAACTTAATGTAGTATTAGAGCAAGCAGATACAGAACATACTGTATTTTAAATAATTTAGAGTTGTATTTAAAATAGACTATATTATTATACAGTACCCACTTCTCTGCTAAGCATGACAGGGTTTTTTTTCTGCAATTTTTCTTGCTTGCTTATGTAAATAACGTTATACGTATTTCATCATTTAACAGTGCAGGGCTCTCAAGTGTCACGCATTGAGCGTGACAGTCACTAATTTCGGTCTTTTGTCACGCACTCCCTCCACACATTGTATTTCTCACGTGGAAAAACTATTTTATATGCCGCAGCGCCCAAAAATTTCTCTGGCACGCCGCTCTCACTATGGAACCGGCAGGAATCAAGCGTGTCTCCCCTGGAGTTCTTAGTTGAGTCTGCCACTTATCAGTCAATCCAAAAAAAAGAAAGGGGCTACACAATAGCCAATCGGAAAACAGCACTATTGTATCTGGGTAAGATTTAATGCAACAACCAATGAAAAAAAAAAAAGCATAGAGCAGCGTACAGACACTTCCCTAAACGTTCGCTCGTTCAGAGACCAGAGTCTCAAACGGGGCTCTGTGTCTGTCAGGTCTGAAGGGCCATTCACATTGTATGCGGCATGCGCTGCGCTCGCCGCTAGGTTGTCCTATTCCCAACTATATTTGTTGTGCTTGTCGCCGGGCTCAGCGCAAATTTACGTCATACATGCGCCAATATTTGAATGCACGTCACGACTGCGTCCGGTGTTTACATCAGACGTGCAGTACATGCGACATTGTGGATACACAGTAGTGATTTGGTGGAGACGATGTTTCTGTCTTCGAAACAAAAGAAAGCCTTGGCACTTGCCCTGGTTGTGAGGAGAAGACGGAGGAAGGCAGCAGGAAGAAGGGTGTGGGTGCACGAGACCCTCAGGTCCAGAGAGCAGTTGGGGGAATTCCGGCTGGTGGCTCCGCATTCACTGTGACCGGTTCCAGGTGTACTTTCGGCTCAACAGGGAGCAGTTTGACAGTCTGCTGACGAGATTCGGGCCTACGATTTCCCGGATGCGAACAACATTCCGAAAGTCCATTTCTACAACGGAGCATCTGGCTATTTGTCTCTCCCTGACGTGTGGCTCCAGACAAGACAGTATGGAAAAGTACTTCCAAGTACTGTTTTGGTCTGCCCCTGCACCACTTTTGTCTCCTCTCCTTTATGTACCTGTCCCTTAGGTTCTTCCACCTTTTCTTACACTCCTCCTCTAAATAGATGAAGACGTGTGGATTATTTTCATTTCTAAATAAAATGTTGCATTTCAACACTATGTGTCATTGCATGTTTATATACTTAAGTAAGAGGTCTGCAGTCATTGCAGTTGGGTATAATAAAGCTAAGATATGAGCCTACATTCATACATGCATCATTCATTCTCTGGAAAACACTTTGTTTAATGCATATGTGCAATTAATTCCTCCAAAACTGGAGCTTACACATTTGGAAATGGGTAGTTATTCTGTGTAAAGGCCATATACCTACCTATATACCTATATGTGAACTTCAATGAAAATGAACATGACTTGTGTCAATCAGTCCAAACATATTTTACATCATATAAACATACAAATACAATATTATTATTGTGTAATAACAACCGAGTGTAAATTGTAATTTCCCCATTAGGGATCAATAAAGTGTATAAATTATAATTTGTTTTATAAAAAATACAAATATATCCTACAAATACCTGTATGGAGCTGTATAATCAACTTGGTATTTGGTTTTCGCAGCTCACAACAGTAGGCTACAGTTCTTCTCAGTTGCTTTGGCGCATTTCTCAGATCAGAGATGACAATAATGTGTAACTTTGTCACATAGGGAATAGTGCTCCCTTTCATGTGCATTGTTCATTAGACTATACTTCCAGAGTGAACTGTTAAATATGGACAACACCACAAAGCAGTTTCACTATCTTGGTATAAACAATGGCGTAAGGACTTGTCAGTTTGATTCATAAATACTTGCTTTGGACACATTCATTGGTACTTGCTTTGGACACAAACAAAAGATTTCCAGAAAGATACACGATTTTTCAGGTCAGTCACTATGCGGTGCAGTTTACACCAATTGTTTTAAGAAATGCACTCACTGTTGTGCAAATGCAATTATGATTTGACAAATGCACCAAAGTAACTGAGAAAAAATGTTAACATAGGATTGTATTTCAGTGGAGACATATATGTTGATTTCACATAGCTAAAACAAACCTGAATTATTTAAATTAAGAGGCTACAATAATCTACACAGCTGGCATGCCTATTATGGTGAAATATGCTTCCACAGCATAGTTTTGCGTCCGAGGTCTCTGTACGACCTCGAACTTAGTCTATAGAGCTCTGAGAGATCGCCGACAGCCAAAATCAACCTCTTGTCCATGTTCCTTTTGTGGATCCACGTGTATTCTGTGTTTTTGTTGTTGTTTTTTTCAGACACTTGAATGCACGTCAGAGCGCACCGCGGTCAAAGTTGAACCATGTTGAACTTTGACCGCGGCACGCACAAGAGCGGCCAGCCGCAAAATGCCGCTTGCTCAGCGCGGCGGCAGACCAGTTCTTGCGCGCGCAAGCCATTGACAATAATGGGTTTCATAGCGCAGCGCTGCCGTTTGCGCGTACAATGTGAATGGCCCTTGAGATCTACCGTATCAGCAGAGCAATCACGTAATGCACAGCAGACTATGGTGCAGGTAGATTATTTTCTGAAATATAGTAACTTTATTTTTCTCAAAATATCACGACTCCTCCAAATCTCAGAGAACACATATATTTTCAGTGTGCACAAAGTTTTGAACATGAGCAGATATTTTGCTCAAACTTAACAATATTACAGTAGAATGTCACTCTTGCCCGTCTTCAAAACTTGAGAGCCCTGACAGTGGCTACTTATACTATCTCTCAAAAGCCAATAAAACACCTACTTAAGGACATGTTTAACACACATGGCAGAAGTTTGAAAGTCTTGTGTAAGCATAGTCTTCCGTTATAGTATAGTATATGGCAGTATGTGAACCGTTATGGCACCGTTACTGTGAGAAGCTCAAAAGAGAGTTAGCGTTGTTATTTAAGGGAGTGGCGACAAGACTACTGTGGCTATAAGGTTACGCTACATTGCTAACGTTATTATGTTTCATTAAGCCAACTGGCTGTCTTAACGTTATATAATAACTATCTGTATTTCTATAACAGCCATGGTGGTGTCTCTCGGTCACTAAAAGGGAGTAAACTATTCAGCAAAGTTAAACCTAACCTATGACCGTTAAGCAAGCACTTGGCAAATTAACAGGCGGATGTGGAACCGTTAGCTAGCTAGTCACGTTAGCAAACCGAGTCAGCTGATATGGTAGTGGTGGTATTTAGCTACGCGTTTAACGAACGTTATTCATCAACATAGCCACCCAGGTGAGTTAACATAGTTATATCTAAGTTAATGTTAACTTACGTTATAGGTTAACTAGCTAACAAAACTTGCTAACGGATAAGTTAGCTAGCTCACCCAGTATTTCTTTTCTCCTGTCGGAATGCGGCTGGTCCGTATACACCCACTCGAAGTCCTCACGGGCGACCCGATTCCCCATCTTGTTATCACTATTTTAAACAACTTACTTAGACAAAGAAGTAACGTTAATTAAATATCACAAGGTCGTTTCAAAAGAGAACTCTAACTCTTGTCCTTGTCCTCTATGGTCTTCTTCCTCTCCTCTCTCCTCGCCTGGCTGATTTGCCCGAACATCAGTCACTCCTCCCTACTGTAGTCAGCTCCTCCTACCAGCTTCATCGAAGAACGGATAGGTGAAATTCTGAATGACGCAGTTGTTCTACGCTATCAACATTATTGTTCTTAACGTCTCTGAAATAACTAATGATCACATTTTACCAATAAGTGGAGTAGTAGATATCCATTTAACTATTGTCAGAAAACCCAGCAATATGACTAAAATATAATCCGTTTCATGCAAAAGGAAGAGAAAAAAAGAAGATTAAACAAAGACCTGGTTCTTTATGGATATGTAGGCTATTATATATGCCCAAAACTCACCAGACAAGAAACCATAGTGCTCTACTAGCAACCCAGGAACAGTGTAAAGTATTAGTGCTAGATTGGCATAGTATGGCCGCTTAAAGGGATAGTTTAATACGTTTTGAAACATCAATGAAAATGAAATCAGAGGATCATTTGGTGGGTGGGGGCAGGGGCCTAGCACAAATTTCTGGGCCCTGTAGAAAGGCATTCTTTATGGGCCCCTCCCCACATCCACAGATATTCATTCTAGCATCTTTCTGGGCCCTCCTTTTTATTTTATTTTATTTTACCTTTATTTAACCAGGAAGAGACTCATTGAGATTAAAAATCTCTTTTTCAAGAGTGTCCTGGCCAAGACAGGCAGCAGTACAACCACACATACAGTACATACAAACACAAAATACGTAAAAACACCAAAAAACATAAAACAACTGACACAGCAAATCTTTCAAAGTCAACCACAATCCTAAACACATCAGGCAAAACATCTGCAGCCAGATGTGGCTGCCTCCAAGTCAATCATCATCCTCTTAAAAGCGACCAATAAGACCAGCTCAGTAAGTTCACATGAGGGCCCTGGGTATTCAGTCCCATTTCCACCCTTAGTCTGACAACCCTGGCTGGGGGGTATCATCGTACAGCTCGGCCACTTCTTCACTGCCAGCAAGGACGCAACCCCTTTGTGAGGCAGCATCCTTCCTATGACCATAAACGAGCAAAATCATAGAGGAGCAGAAGGCATGCTATCAAAATGATCAAGACAATTAGGGTTATTGCTGCATTAACAGGCCTGGTATTCCAAATGTAGGCCTATAAACACTCTAATTAACAAGAGTGAAAAGAAGAGTCATTCTGTGTTGGCATGGATGACTCTAGGTGGGTGCCAGATGTCAAGGCCATCTTTTTTCGTAGAAGTATTGTATTAAGAAATGTCTTGCAACGAAAACGGTTTCTCTGTCAATTTGTGTCTGTTCTAATTTGAATGCTCCTCTGCACACTTATAGCGTGATTATAGCTAATTCTTTTGTTGCCCTTTCATTTTTGTTTGTTTTCCTAAGTTTTAATACTATGCTCAGAAGCCAAATCTAACTCTGGTCAGCTGAAGTAAATCATTGAATCTTCCACCTGTTTTTGGTCATTCAGAACTAAATGTGTATAGGCCTTCTTTCTCTCACTGCACATTTTCTGTTTCAAACCATTTCAATTCCCATTCATTCATAACAGCAGCCCTATGATTTGCATAAACAAACTCCCGCTGAACCAGAACCTGGGCACATAACTGTTCAGGTGGGCACACATTTTCTGTAGGGCATAACTAAATAAACATTGGCCTGACGTTGCAAGACAAGAAAAGTGATTTTTATTTGTCCTTACATACTGCACTGCTTTAAAATGACAAAATCAAAATTTATATAAACAAAAAGATGGTTTGATTTGAGTTTCTTTAAATACTTTATCAAGAAACAGCATATGTTCATGTTGAGCTTCTTTAGCAGAGTTGTCACATTTGAACACTTTATTAAGTTAAGCTTTTGTTGTGTTTCCCAGAAACTAGAAACACATTTCATCTTTAGAAACATTACAATCTGGATGACTATGAAGGAAAATTAGGTGTAGTGATTATAAGCCCTATACAATACTATACTAGCTGCTACTGGCTGCTACCTAAAGTTAGTTGTTTAGATGTGTGTTTAGAAAAAAAACAATTCACCAATACTTTATATTATAATTTGTTTATTTCTTTACCAGTGTCCATATTCAGTGTCAGTTACTTACAATAAGTTTCAGCTCAAAATTAAAACAAATAAAGCAACAATGTTGTACAATGTACAAATATAATTTTTTTATCCTTGCCTATATAGTCCAGGCAAAGTAGCGTTTTATGACTAATTGTAAAATAATTTTTTTCAGCATAGATCATTTCTATAAGGTGTCCAGAACAACATACTAAAAGTCCTAAGAAATCCTAGTTGCAGAAATATGTTTAATTCTCATCAATCCAAGATGTGTGCCAGTAAGGCCAGGCAACAATACACCTCAATGGGGCTATTTCTTTCCCTTTCCTTTACTCCTATCAAAATAAAACTTTATACAATGAAAGTATCCATGAAAAGTAAAAAATGTTGTATTACAAGTTTCTTTGAAAATGAATTTTAATATGCAAATGAGCTATACACTAATCGAATATGCCCAAAGTACACCCAAATAGGCTTAATTTTTTCCTTTACTCCTACCACAATACAATTTTACATAGTAAAAGTATACATGAAAAGTAACTTTTTTTGTATTACAAGTTTCTTTTGAAATTAATTTGAATATGCACATGAGCTCCACACTTATTGAATATGTCCTAATTTGCATAGGCAGAAACACCATTCATATGTATGACAAATACATCGGCCCAATCTTCATCCTACTGCCAATGGGTGATGGCAATGCTGTTTTTAGACTGGCCTCTAACCTGAAAACTGCCTGGCTTGGTAGTACCTGCCAGGGGTATAACCCCCGCCGGTATAGTCTTCAGGGTCACGGAGTCACACAAGCCTCCCCACCACGACAAGGTAGCAACAACAGGAGAGTTTTTTTTTTTGGTGTTTTTTATTTAATTTAATTTTTTTTGTTTTTCTTTTAAAAGTTTTATTAATGTTTTTGTTTTTTTTGAAATCCAGCCTGGATCCTTGACCCCTTCTCTGTGGCTCTTGGTTCTGACACCCCCTATATCAGTTCCTGGTTTGTTCTTTGATTAGTTCTTCCCCTCTGGGTCATATTCATCTGATAAATCAGGCAACTGTGAGTTTGTGCAGCTAGTACCACGACATTCTCTGCAAATGGCAGTGCAAGGGAGTCCATGTTTTTTGCATGTGCATCTCTTTGTGCTGCAGTCTTTCTTGCAACTACAGCGGACTACATCTAGTATTTCTGGTGGTGCCGCAGGCTGATCGGTCATTATAGGCATAAATCTCCCATCCAAAACATGCCACCCCCAATCTTTTGGGTCAATACCAATCATTTGTAAATCTACCAGCCCAAAATGTAATCTCACCACGTTACTAATGACTAAGATGGCTATTCTGACGTTCTTCTGATGTTATCTGTGGGGGAATGTCATTAGGTAAGGCTTGTTGCAAATAAAAAAGAAGAAGAAAGCAACTGGAGGCAAGATTGTGCATTCAATTCTTAAGGTCAATATAAGTCTTTTTGTGGCAAGTGACCCAGGTAAGTGTGGCAAGTGACGTCAAATTTATCGTGTTTATGCATAGGTTAACTTACTGAATGGACATGAATGTGTTAGTTATTTGGCCCCTGTTTTTTCTACTTGTGACTTTATGGTTTCTTGGCCATTAGTCAATTAGGCCTAGCTCATGTGCATATTTAAAATACATTTTTCCAAGAAACTTGTAAAACAAAAATGTTACTTTTCATGTACTTTCACTGTGTGAGGTTTGATTGTGATAGGAGTAAAGAAAAAAATAAGCCCATTAGGGTGTATTTTGGGCATATTCGATTAGTATATTGCTCATTTGCATATTCAAATTAATTTTCAAAGAAACTTCTAATACAAAATGTTTTACTTTTCATGTAGACTTTCATTGTGTAAAGTTTTAGAGTAAAGGAAAAAAATTAAGCCTATGCGGGTATATTTTGGGTAGCCTATTGACCCTTTGCACGTGACGTCACGCTCCACTCACGCGAATTATGAACGCCATGACGGACGGCGGAAGAGCTATGCTGTAGATCACATGTGTCAAACTCAAGGCCCAGATGTGGTGCTTAATGGTCTTTAAAAAAAGGTTGTCTTAAAATAGGTCTATGTTGCTTTAAATCGTGCATTGACCATAAACTACATTTCCCACAATGCACGGCGATTATGTTACCCGCGAAGTGACGGCATCCCGCCACTAGATCGCAGTGTCCACATCAGTGTTTAATTAATGCAACAAGTGAGATTGAGAAATATCCCCAAATGATCCCAAAATGTCCAAGAAGCGAAAGATTGATGCAGATGGAAGGCTTTTTCATGAAAGATGGGAAGGCGAATATATGTTTGTGCTTCAAGGAGAAAAAACCGGTATGTCTTGTGTGTTATGAGGCGGTGTCGGTCGTCAAAGAGTACAATCTACGTCGGCATTTTGACACCAAACACGGAGCCAAGTATGCTAAATGTAGCCTTCAAGAAAAACAACAAATTGCGATCGCAACAGAATGTGTTCACAAAAGCCACCACCAAAAACGATGCGGCAGTGAAAGCTAGCTTTATTGTGGCTGAAGAAATCGCTCACGCTTCAAAGTCTTTTTCAGAGGGTGCCTTTTTGAAGCAGTGCATGCTGAAGGTGTGTGAGCAGGTGTGCCCCGACCAGATACAGACTTTCAAAAATGTCAGTTTGTCAAGAAACACCATCGCGGACCGAGTCAAGGAGCTAGCAGGAAACCTGTCAACACAGCTGGCCGAAGAGTCACGTAGTTACACAGCTTTTTAATTAGCTGTTGATGAAAGCACAGACAACACGGACACTGCACAGCTATCCATTTTTAGTAGAGGCGTGAAGTCGGACCTCTCTGTCACCGAGGAGCTCTTGGATGTAGCTGCCATGCATGGGACCACAACGGGACGGGATATTTATGAAGCGGAGGAGAAGTCAGTAAGTAAAACTGGATTGCCCTGGGAAAAGTTGGTGGGATTAACTACAGACGGTGCACCGGCAATGTGTGGAGGAAAAACGGGCCTGGTTGGATTAATGAAGGAGAAAATGAAAAACAGTAACTGTCACACGCCTCTGATAGCTTATCCAATGATAAGAAGCTTTGTGTGGAAAGGTGCTGGGGATGGATAATATAATGACCACAGTAATGAAAACGGTGAACTTCATTCGGGCGCGTGGCCTGAATCACCGCCAGTTCCAGCTGTTCTTGCAGGAGATGGACTCGGAGCACGGAGACCTGCCCTACCATACAGAAGTGCGGTGGCTGAGTAGAAGCAAAATCCTCAGACGATTTTTTGAGCTTAGGGAAGACATTGCTGTTTTCATGCAGAGTAAAGGAAAACCCTTGTCTGAACTGTCAGATCCAAACTGGCTGTGTGATTTTGCTATCCTATGTGACATAACGGAGCATCTCGCCCAACTGAATCAGAAGCTGCAGGGACGAAAACAAGTCATCACGCAGATGTCCGACATGATCACATGTTTCCAGCGGAAACTTGACCTATGGAAGTGCCAAGTGGAACAGGACAATCTTGCCCACTTTTCTGTTTGTCAGAACATCTCGGCCTCAGTTCCTGGTGTTTTTTCATGTGCCAGGTTGGCTACCAAACTGAGCCGGTTAATGAATGAGTTTGATCGGCGCTTCTCTGACTTCAGAGCACAGCACTCTGGCTTTGCCATCTTTACCAGTCCTTTCACCGCCGATGTCAGCAGTGTGCCTCATCACCTTCAGCTGGAGTTAATCGAGCTGCAAAGCGACAGTGGCCTGAGAGCAAAGTTCCAGGATGCTGCAATCGAGGACTTTTACCGTCTACTGCCCCCTGGTGTGATGCCACAGCTTCGACTTCATGCTGCCCGTGTTCTGTCTATGTTTGGGAGCACCTATCTGTGCGAACAGATGTTTTCAGTCATGAATCTAAACAAAACCAAGCACAGATCACGCATCACTGATGACAACATCCACGCTGTTTTACGGATTGCCACAGCACAGGACACACTGGCCAAAGGAAAACGGTGTCAGACATCCGGCCAGAAAACGGATAGGTAAGCATTTTTAAAAACCTAATTAAAATATACGGTAATAACATGTATTTCAACCAAGAATAAGAATAGTTAAACTGAATGCAATTTAATGATTGTGCTTGCATTTTGTTTTGTGTTTGTTGTTTTCAGAACATGATCAATGGATGAGGATGGTGGAGAGGGGATCCACTTGGTGTGTTCAAGGACAGGCAGTATATCCTCAGCTCATAACTCATAGCTGTGAACTGAGACAACCCTTATTTTGTTATTTTCAGTTTATTACATGTACTACTTTATGTGTAGCAATGTATTTGTTGTTTACAGGTTTATGTGTTTATGCAGACAAATGTTTACTCCTGCAGGCTGTGTGCAGCCATTTCTTTTTGTAAAATACTGTCACACGTTCTTAGCAGCTGGTCCGTTGTTATTGTCGTATGTTATTCTGACCCTCTCTACTGTGTCAAAAATGTTTTAAACAAATTTAATGTCATAACTTGTGTTTTGATAATATTTTTCTTTATTTACTTGAATAGTTTGATCGTTGATCAATGGAGTAATGTGGGTCTCAACCTGAAAATTTAAAGGATTATTGTTATAGTAACAGAGCAACAAGCTATGCAAATGCATATGTAATATTTGTAACTTCAATAAGTAATAAATACAGAAAGTTATTTAACAATATGTTACGGAGTAGTTACATTTATTCTACATTATATTTGGTTACATTTATACTGTTTTACAGTTACATCTGGCCCTTTGAGGGCAACCATTATGCTGATGTGGCCCTCGGTGAAAATGAGTTTGACACCCCTGCTGTAGATGGACGGCAAGCTAAACTCATACGCTTTCGTTCGTGTTTGTGTTCTCACATTCACAATCTGCAGAGTAATTCTCACCAACACAAGCATGCAGAGTAATCCTTACCAACACAAGCATGTGTGCAAGCTTTCTGTTTTAAATGAGTGATAAATAAAATTATCCTCAACCAGCTAGCTGCCGTGCAAACAGCTCCAACCCGATGATGACCCACATAACTAGCTAACATCAGTTATTCACTGACCTAGCTACATATCCAAAAAAGAAAGCCGTTCCCTTGATCATTTAACTTAACACACATACAAAAAATATTGGTTAAATTAAAGATGACATGGCACAGAAACTAGCTTCAAAAACAAGTTAATTGCGGGTCTGCGGAGCTCCTACCCCGGCTAGCTGCAGCTAGCTTTGGACTGCTCGCTAGCTGCTGCCCATCGCGTCGTAATATCCACTGGGCAAATCTAAACATAGGCTACACAGCGAATATAATCACAGATAAGAAGATGGCTAGATGTTACAATTGTGTGTGGTTACTACTGATCATAGACACATAGACACAGAAAATTAATGACTGCACTTCCCAGAGTTGGGATGTGTTCAGGCATCCATTAACTAGGAAGTTGCATTGGCACACCCAGTGAACAACGGTATGTGGGTAGCCACGACCGACCATGTCCTCTAAAAATAAGAATAGATGTTAATACAAAATAAACCCTAGATTGATGTCTTATCTTTGCCATTATGAGGTACCTCCCCCCGCCGTTAGCATAGCATCGCGTACCTGTAACCCAGCCAGCTACAAAGAACTGGGAAGCATCCAGACTTTTAAAAGCTTTGAGCACCAGTATATGGGGATACCCCGTTTACCACATAGTGGTACAGATCGTGTGGACTGAAGTCGGGCAGAGTCGGTGATTTAATGAGGTCTGTGAAAACGGAGGGAGGAAGAATTAACGGTTGGTATCCAATCCTGCTATCTCCAACTTCTCAAAATACTGCTCTTTGTGAGCACCTACCAGATGCCCTACCTCGGCACGACAACTTGTTGTTCAATAGAAGAAGCCATATAAAGCCATAAATACAGTTTATTTAGTGTTATGTATTTCAAACTGATTGAAACTATGAAACTTTCCGCTCGTCTACTACTGTTTAGCCTGTGCTTCCGCTGTCCGTCATGGCGCCGTCACGTGGTCGTGTGACGTGTTTGCAAAGGGTCAATATACGATTAGTGTATAGCTCATTTGCATATTCAAATTAATTTTCAAAGAAACTTGTAATACAACAAATGTTACTTTTCATGGATACTTTCATTGTATAAAGTTTTATTTTGATAGGAGTAAAGGAAAAAAATAGCCCCATTGGGGTGTATTGTTGTCTGGCCTTACTGGCACACATCTTTGATTGATGAAAATTAAACATATTTCCTCAACTAGGATTTCTTAGGACTTTTAGTATGTTGTTCTGGACACCTTATAGAAATGATCTATGCTGAAAAAAATTATTTTACAATTAGTTCTATTTTTGGCTCAAAAATGAGTGAAACTTTGCCTGGACTAATGCCGCGTTCTATTTACCTTGGAACTCGGAAGCCGGAGCTGGGAATTACGTCATACCCGAGTTGAATGCGTTCTATTTAAAAGTCGGATTTTCATTGTTTTCATTAACTCTAGCCCGGTTAGTTATTGTTAGCAATACCAGTTGATAACAACGCATTACGCCGTTTTTTGTGCATGCAAACAGCGTAAACACATGTCCACAGATAGAAGTTGAACATGCCTGTGTGAACGACTGATTTAGTGACACAAATAAGACAGAAGTGCTTATAACTTTATGTTACTGCAGCTTTTCACAACTGTTGATACAGGGGGCAGCCATGTTGGATTTTGAACTTGGGCTACTGCAAGGTTGTACGAGTTCCGAGCTCGTAAATTCGAGGTCAGGGGGCGTGTTTACGACTTTGACCTCGTTAAAACCGAGTTGCGAGGTAAATAAAACGCGGCATAATAGTATAAAATCTCAATTTCAAAATCTCAAAAGCAGTATCACCAATATGAGCTAAATTACGTAACTAAATGTCTCTTCTACTGCTTTACTACAACTGTAACTTTAAATTTGATTAAAATACACTAAAAGACAACATTCATAATACTTTTTATAGATATACTCGGGCAGTCTCCATGTTTGGGCCACAAAATCCCTATGCCATGGAAACAACAAGCTTCCAAACACCAATAATTAGTTGCAAATCTCTCAAAATGGTGGCGTGTGTGGTGATTGCTCTGTAGTAGTTTACTTAGCCTTAGTAAATATCCAAATATTCACATTCTTTGATAGTATATTTAATTATTTAACTTAAAAAAAAAAATGCAATAATGTTTTAATACCATAGTTTCTTGTTGGAGAAGATGCATGCTTTGTTTAAACCGAACTAACCAATAGGAAAGGAGCTCTTGTGACTCTTGTGACGTGTCCCTACCAATTGGAATCAACAGTTCTTTCTCCTTGTAACGCGAGGACTTACCTAGCAACAGCAGCTGCACTCTCCGAGTAGCTACTCCTTGAAGCGTAAGCTTAACGCTAACTGTGTGAGAGTTAAATCAATTTCTTCCATTTATTTTAACTACTTTAGAGCAGCTTCAGGAAACATGGTGAGTATGGAATAATGGGAAGTTTTCTTTTTGATTTAACCAGGCTCACAGTCCACATTTTATCAATTAACTAGGCTAAGGCAAGCTATCTCTTTATCGGCATTAACGTTTAACGTTAACTAGCTAACGTTACTTTAACGTTAGCTTTAGCTAGCTTTAACGTTAGTTAGCTAACGAATTAAAAGCCTAAGGTAAGGAGCAGTTGGCAGTTAGCAGTTGGTTTTTATGTTTTATGGCAATGTTACGTTGCAATTTGTGGATTAAGTGTAGTTAAAGTTGTTATCATATTGCTTATGGAAAAGGAAGCGCCAACAGTTACACCTTCTGTCTGTGCCGTGTGCACACTGACCCGTTATAACGTAGGAACGTTAGTTAGTGCCTATTTAAATAGGCCTGGCTGCAACCCTGGGTTTTTTCCAACAATATAATCAGACACTTAATCTGTAATCTGTAGTACTACAATTCAATTCAATTTTAATTATAGTGTCAGAAGTTATCTCAGTACACTTTACTGTTAATAATTTAACCTTACAGAGACCCCCCCCCCCCACTAAGAAGTCATACTTTAGTTTGACACCATTAACTGAAAACATTACAAGATGATATATATTTGTATTTGATAGAACGTTAGCCAAAAAGTGTTGACACAGTAATTATACTTACTGGTTTTGAAAGCTGCATGTGTATGAAACATATGACTACAGCTCTGTCTGGTTTTGGTAGACTAATGTTCATTTTGTCCCTCCACAGATATTCTGTAATATATATCCTCAACATGATTTCGATATGTTTCTGCTTTACAGATATTATATGTAATATTTCTGCATTAAAATGTCTAAAAACGACTATACCTATGTTATATATTTTTTTGTTTATCCCAAATGTTTCCAACAATGTTGGAGACAAATCTGTAATTGTATTCAAATAACACAGACGGTGTCATTTGGCATATAACCTTTGACTCCTCTAGTCTCTTGTCAAAACATGGGAAACGCCAATGTCCATGAGTATTTGTAAAACATACAATGTCAAAGAATTGTAACATTCAGCCTTTTTTTCTGCCACACAGCATAATTTTCTCAATAATTACATGCCACTTTGCAAACCAGTAGACAGTAGAGAACTAATTTATTGATATGATATATAGCAGCTACTATACTATTACAAATATTGTAATGTAAAATCAAAGTAATTACGTGGGAAAACTAAATTACTAAATGTAACATAAATAAAACTTTAAAAGATGAACAGTTACTTTTAAAGCGGCAATGGTGGTTAACAATGAAGACAACAACCTATGATCCCACTCAACTTCACAATGTCATCAAAAGTCTGTGTTTACATCCATGGTTTTTGATTGCGAGACCCCTAGCGGCAGACAATTACATATTGTACTTTTTATTTTTATTTTATTCATGTGTAATCAGCTATTTTTTTGTCTGAATAAACGTGAGTCGAGCATTTCTTATTTCTTTTTTCCCTCCTTCCTTTGAACCTTAGCTTTTGAGGTGTGATGATGATCTCAATCATCTAACGATTTGGTACACGTGAGTGCACCATTTTGTTTTCTTTTCCAGTGTCACATGTCTAAAATAATGCATACAAGTAAATAACCTCTTGTTCTTTTCTGTCCACAGCGTGAGTGTGTGTCAGTGCACGTGGGTCAAGCTGGTGTCCAGATTGGCAATGCTTGCTGGGAGCTTTACTGCCTGGAACATGGGATCCAGCCGGACGGACAGATGCCCAGTGACAAGACTTGCGGAGGAGGAGATGATTCCTTCAACACCTTCTTCAGTGAGACTGGAGCTGGAAAGCACGTCCCCAGGGCTATTTTTGTGGACCTGGAGCCCACTGTCATCGGTAAACTATAATTGAATATTTAGATATATATTTAGACATCTAAGATGCCGCAGACGGTCGACTCGGTGTGTCTGTGCACATTGTTTTGTTTGGTTTTGTGTTTTAACTTAGTTTTTTACGATGGTAGCTTTCTCCAGAGAAGAGCTCTTGAACATCAGGGGAACAACATCAGAGGATTTATTTCCTACTTTTCTTCTCCCGACACTGAACATTTTGGACATTCTAGTCAAAGGTGCACTCACCTTTGCTCACGCAGCGAAACATCGGTCGAGAGGGCGGCCGACTTGGTGTGTCTGTGTGCGTTGTTTTGTTTTGTGTTTTAGCTTTGTTTTTTGCGATGGTACCCGGATCTCTTTCTCCAGAGAAGAGCTCTTGAACATCAGGGGAACAACGCCAGAGGATTTATTTCCTACTTTTCTTCTCCCTACACTGGAAATTTTGGATATTCTAGTCAAAGGTGCGCTCACCTTTGCTCACGCAGCGAAATGTCGGAGGAGAGGGAAACGGGCTGGTGCGTCTCTGCCAGCGAGGATTATGCACACCGTTACCGGGCATATTTCAACGTGCGTTCACTGCCCAACAAACTGGAAGAATTACAACTGCTGTTGGGGAAAAACAGGGACTTTTCTACTGTTTTGTGCTTCACAGAGACGTGGCTCTGTGGATTAATACCGGACTCTGCGCTGCAGCTGGCAGGCTTCCAACTTTACAGAGCGGACAGAGACACGGACCTCTCCGGCAAAACTAAAGGTGGAGGAATCTGTCTCTACATCAACAGCGGTTGGTGCAACGATGTGACAGTGATCCAGCAGCATTGTACTCCTGACCTGGAATCTTTCATCGTCCTTTTTATTCACCCCGTGAGTTCCATTCATTCATTCTGGTCCCGCCGCAGGCCAACGTGCAGGTCGCACAGCGCATGCTCACCAACCAGATACTATGTGTGGAGCGGACCAACCCAGACACCTTAGTAATTGTCCTTGGAGACTTTAACAAAGGAAACCTCACTCATGTACTACCTAAATACAGACAGCATATTAAATGCCCGACCAGAGAGGAGAACATTCTGGATCACTGTTACACCACAGTCAGGGATGCTTATCACGCCGTCCCCTGTGCTGCTCTGGCCCTCTCTGACCACGTCATGGTTCACCTGATCCCCGCCTACAGGCAGAAACTAAAGCTCTGCAAACCTGTAGTGAGGACATCAAGGAAGTGGACCAGTGTAGCTGAGGAGGATCTCCAGACGTGCTTGGACTCTACTGATTGGGACGTGTTCAGGACTGCTACCAACAGTCTGGATGAGTACACAGAGGCTGTGACGTCATACATCAGCTTCTGTGAGGACTGCTGTGTTCCATCATGCACCAGGGTGAGTTTCAACAATGACAAACCCTGGTTCTCAGCCAAACTCGGAAGGCTATGGTTAGATAAGGCAGAGGTGTTCAGGAGCGGGGACAAAGACAAACTTAAAGAAGCAAAGTACAAGTTTAGCAAGGCGGTGAAAGAGGCTAAACAACGGTACTCTGAGAAACTCCAAAAACAGTTCTCAGCGAACGACTCTGCTTCTGTCTGGAGAGGGCTCAAACAGATCACCAACTTCAATCCCACAGTCTCCCACTCCACCAACAACCAACGCCTAGCCAACAACCTTAACGAGTTCTACTGTCGCTTTGATAGACAATGGGTCAGTCCTGTAACCATCCCCCTCAACACCTCCCAACAAAGGGTCTTCCCTGATACCATCCCCCGTGACACCTCTCAACAGCTCCAGCTACAGTGCATCACCTCCACCTCCCCCACCTTAAAGGTCCCCCCCTCCACCTCCACACCCACCTCAGTGACGACTCTCTCCATCAATGAGGAAGACTCCAGGAAAGCTGCTGGACCGGATGTTGTCTCCCCATCCAGCTTGAAGCACTGCGCTGACCAGCTGAAGACATGTCACCTCGCTGAAGACATGTCACGTGCCAGCCTGCTTCAAGTCCTCAACAATCATCCCTGTTCCCAAGAAGCCAAGGACCACAGGACTTAACGACTTCAGACCCGTCGCCCTGACCTCTGTGGTTATGAAGTCCTTTGAGCGCCTTGTGCTTTCACACCTCAAAGACATCACCGACCCCCTCCTGGACCCCCTGCAGTTTGCCTACAGAGCCAATAGGTCTGTAGACGATGCAGTCAACCTGGCCCTACACTACATCCTCCAGCAACCTACGCCAGGATCCTGTTTGTGGACTTTAGCTCTGCCTTTAATACCATCATCCCAGCTCTGCTTCAGGAGAAACTCTCCCAGCTTGGTGTGCCTGACTCCACCTGCAGGTGGATCACTGACTGAGGAAGCAGCATGTGAAGCTGGGGAAAGACATCTCCGACTCACAGACCATCAGCACCGGATCCCTTCAGGGCTGTGTTCTTTCTCCTCTGCTATTCTCCCTGTACACCAACAGCTGCACTTCCAGTCACCAGTCTGTCAAGCTTCTGAAGTTCATGGACGGCACCTCCCTCATCGGATAGGTCAAACCTATTTATCCTATGTACTTAGAACATCCATCCATCCATCTTCGTCCGCTTATCCGGTATCGGGTCGCGGGGGTAGCAGCTCCAGCAGGGGACCCCAAACTTCCCTTTCCCGAGCCACATTAACCAGCTCCGACTGGGGGATCCCGAGGCGTTCCCAGGCCAGGTTGGAGATATAATCCCTCCACCTAGTCCTGGGTCTTCCCCGAGGCCTCCTCCCAGCTGGACGTGCCTGGAACATCTCCCTAGGGAGGCGCCCTTACCAGATGCCCAAACCACCTCAACTGGCTCCTTTTGACGCGAAGGAGCAGCGGCTCTACTCTGAGCTCCTCACGGATAACTGAGCTACTCACCCTATCTCTAAGGGAGACGCCAGCTACCCTCCTGAGGAAACCCATTTCGGCCGCTTGTACCCTGGATCTTGTTCTTTTGGTCATGTCCCAGCCTTCATGACCATAGGTGAGGGTAGGAACAAAAACTGACCGGTAGATTGAGAGCTTTGCCTTCTGGCCAGAATGTAATACCGCACCCGCTGTGCCGATTCTCCGACCAATCTTCCGCTCCATTGTCCCCTCACTCGCGACCCCAAGGTACTTGAACTCCTTCGGGTAAGGACTCATTCCCCTACCTGGAGAAGGCACTCCATCGGTTTCCTGCTGAGAACCATGGCCTCCGATTTAGAGGTGCTGATCCTCATCCCAGCCACTTCACACTCGGCTGCGAACCGATCCAGTGAGTGCTGAAGGTCACAGGCTGATGATGCCATCAGGACCACATCATCTGCAAAAAGCAGCGATGAGATCCCCAGCCCACCGAACTGCAACCCCTCTCCACCCCGACTACGCCTCGATATCCTGTCCATAAATACTACAAACAGGATTGGTGACAAAGCGCAGCCCTGGCGGAGGCCAACTCTCACCTGAAACGAGTCCGACTTACTGCCGAGAACCCGGACACAGCTCTCACTTTGGTCGTACAGAGATTGGATGGCCCTGAGAAGGGACCCCCTCACCCCGTACTCCCGCAGCACCTCCCACAGTATCTCCCGGGGCACCCGGTCATACGCCTTCTCCAGATCCACAAAACACATGTAGACCGGTTGGGCATACTCCCAGGCTCCCTCCAGGATCCTTGCAAGAGTAAAGATCTGGTCCGTTGTTCCACGCCCAGGACGGAATCCGCATTGTTCCTCTTCAACCTGAGGTTCGACTATCGACCGAACCCTCCTTTCCAACACCTTGGAGCAGACTTTACCGGGGAGGCTGAGAAGTGTGATACCCCTGTAATTGGCACACACCTTCTGGTCCCCCTTTTTAAAAAGGGGAACCACTACCCCGGTCTGCCACTCTTTAGGCACCGTCCCAGACTTCCACGCAATGTTGAAGAGGCGTGTCAACCAAGACAACCACTCCACACCCAGAGCTTTAAGCATTTCTGGACGGATCTCATCAATTCCTGGGGCTTTGCCACTGTGGAGTTGTTTAACTACCTCAGCAACCTCCACCAGGGAAATTGACGACAATCCCCCATCATCCTCCAGCTCTGCCTCTACTATAGAGGGCGTATTATTCGGATTTAGGAGTTCCTCAAAGTGCTCCTTCCACCGCCCTATTACCTCCTCAGTTGAGGTCAACAGCGTCCCATCCTTACTGTACACAGCTTGGATGGTTCTCCCGCTTCCCCCTCCTGAGGTGACGAACGGTTTTCCAGAAGCACCTTGGTGCCGACCGAAAGTCCTTCTCCATGTCTTCTCCGAACTTCTCCCAAACCCGCTGCTTTGCCTCTTTCACGGCAGAGGCTGCAGCCCTTCGGGCCCTTCGGTACCTTGCAACTGCCTCCGGAGTCCTCTGGGATAACATATCCTGGAAAGACTCCTTCTTCAGTCGGACGGCTTCCCTGACCACCGGTGTCCACCACGGTGTTCGTGGGTTGCCGCCCCTTGAGGCACCTAAGACCCTAAGACCACAGCTCCTCACCGCAACTTCAGCAATGGAAACTTTGAACATTGTCCACTCGGGTTCAATGCCCCCAGCCTCCACAGGGATGCACGAAAAGCTCCGCCGGAGGTGTGAGTTGAAAGTCTGTCGGACAGGGGCCTCCTCCAGACGTTCCCAATTAACCCGCACTACCCGTTTGGGCTTACCAGGTCTGTCCAGAGTCTTCCCCCACCCCTTGACCTAACTCACCACCAGATGGTGATCGGTTGACAGCTCCGCCCCTCTCTTCACCCGAGCGTCCAAAACATAGGGCCTCAGATCAGATGAAACGATTATAAAATCGATCATTGACCTTTGGCCTAGGGTGCTCTGATACCAAGTACACTTATGAGCATCCCTATGTTCGAACATGGTGTTCGTTATAGACAATCAATGACTAGCACAGAAGTCCAACAACAAACAACCACTCTGGTTTAGATCAGGGAGGCCGTTCCTCCCAATCACGCCTCTCCATGTGTCTCCATCATTGCCCACGTGCGCGTTGAAGTCCCCCAGCAGAACTATGGAGTCCCCCACTGGAGCACCATGCAGGACTCCACTCAAGGTCTCCAAGAAGGCCGAATACTCCTAACTCTTGTTTGGTGCATATGCACAAACAACAGTCTTTCCCACAGTTTTCCCCCCCACAACCTGCAGGCGTAGGGAGGCAACCCTCTCGTCCACCGGGTTAAACTCCAACGTAGCGGCGCTTAGCCGGGGGCTTGTGAGTATCCCCACACCCGCCCGGCACCTCACACCCTGGGCAACTCCGGAGAAGAAAAGAGTCCAACCCCTATCCAGGAGTATGGCTCCAGAACCGAGACTGTGCGTAGAGGTAAGCCCCACCAGATCTAACCGGTAGCGCTCCACCTCCCGCACAAGTTCACGTCCCCAGAGCCAGCATCTGCTGCCCGCGTCTGGTCCGTCGAGGCCCCTGACCTTCACTGCCACCCATGTAGCAGCGCACCCGGCCCCAGCGGTTCCTCCCACAGGTGGTGGGCCCATGGGATGGAGAGATGTCTGCCACGTAGCTTTTTCGGGCTGTGCCCGGCCGGGCTCCGTGGCAAACCCGGCCATCAGACGCTCGCTGACGAGCCCTCCATCTGGGCCTGGCTCCAGACGGGGGCCCCGGGCTTCCTCCGGGCAGGGTCACTCCATCTCTACCTCGATTTGTCATAGGGTTTTTGAACCATTCTTTGTCTGGCCCCTCACCTGAGACCACTTTGCCTTGGGAGACCCTACCAGGAGCACAAAGCTCCAGACAACACAGCCCTCAGGTTCATAGGGACACACAAACCTCTCCACCACGATAAGGTGATGGTTCCCGGAGAGGTTCTTAGAACATTATGTTATTTTATTAGAATATGTTACACTCTAAATACATTAAACAAAAATAAAAATAAAACCCTTCCCTCTCTCCTCCCAAACCCATCCTTACAACCTATTAAATTGAATAATTATTCATTTCTTACTCATTGTAACTTTTATTCTTATATTTGTATAATCTTTATAGTTGTTTATTTATTACCGTTTTTAATTGCTCTTTAATGTTTCGTGTAAAGCACTTTGAATTGCCTTGTTACTGAAAGGTGTTGTAGAAATAAAGTTGCCTTTCCTTACAACCTCAAGTCAGTCATTCACCAGGGCACAGAAACCACTGTTGTGCCTGCTTAGGAAGTGTAACGTCAACAGCACCGCGACCGCTTTCGCCTCGCCATTAATATCATCACAGCAAACACTGTCTGCATGAAGTTTTAAAAAACTAGCCATACTTGAAACCACTTAATCGGCATTTCCGTGACTCACTTGAGTCTGACTTCAACAAAACTGCAGAGCCGATGAAGTTGCACCGTCCGCAGCTATGCGTGTGTGTGCGAGTGTGTTTGTGTCAGAGCTCTGTTCTCTGTCAATTTTCAGAGAGGACAGATAAGCTTGAGCTTACGCGCTCTCAGGTACCGAAATTTCGACGTTTAACGTGTAAAAAAGGGAGCAAATTTACTGGTCGCACATGTGCGACTGGATGTAAAATTCAGTCGCACACTCTCAAATTTTGGTCGCAGTCTGGAGCCCTGTGTACTGTACTGAAATTCAACCTGCCAAAGACAATGATGGTGCACTTCTACACAGCCATCATTGAGTCCATCCTCACATCCTCCATCACCATCTGGTACGCTGCTAGCACAGCCAAGGACAAGGGCAGACTGCAGCGTGTCATTCTGTCAGCTGAGAAGGTGATTGGCTGCAATCTGCCGCCGCTCCAGGACTTGTACGCCACCAGACTCTGAAGCGTGCTGGAAAGATTGTGTCTGACCCCTCCCACCCGGCAACAAACTCTTTGAGCTAATCCCCTCTGGCAGGAGGCTGAGGTCCATCAGGACCAAAACCTCACATCAGAAGGACAGTTTTTTCCCCTCCACCACTAGCCTTATTAACAAGGCCCGGAAACCACCCTGACTCTCTCCACACCCCACCTCTGGCTCTACATGCCACTGTACTTAATCTGCTGTTCTGCTCTTTTTATCTTAATTCTTACTCTCTTATTTTTAATACATTCTGTATATATATATATATATATATATATATATATATATACATATATATATATATATATACATATATTTATACTTATATTGTTTGTTCTGTTTAACCTGTTTGTTTAACTTATTTTAGAGAATGTGTTACCTACAACACCAAAACAAATTTCTTGTATGTGTAAAAAACTTACTTTGCAATAAAGCTTTTCTGATTCTTATTCTGAGATGCCATAGTTATTACCTTATAAAGTAACCTTTATAAACCAATATAAATTACTTGTTTATAAAGTGATTTTTGAATGAATTGTTCTCCTTAGATGAGGTGCGCACTGGGACCTACCGCCAGCTGTTCCACCCTGAGCAGCTGATCACCGGCAAGGAGGATGCTGCCAACAACTACGCCCGCGGACATTACACCATTGGCAAAGAGATCATCGACCTGGTGCTGGACAGGATCCGCAAACTGGTGGGTAACTTGATATCAGGAGGGATCCATTCCCTAATTTTCAAAAATGTCATTAAATGACATGACTGTATCTCATATGTGACCGTTGTCTCTCCCTCTCTGTCCTTAGGCTGACCAGTGCACTGGCCTTCAGGGCTTCCTGGTTTTCCACAGCTTCGGAGGGGGCACCGGCTCTGGTTTCACCTCCCTGCTGATGGAGCGTCTGTCTGTCGACTACGGCAAGAAGTCCAAGCTGGAGTTCTCCGTCTACCCAGCTCCCCAGGTGTCCACGGCTGTGGTGGAGCCCTACAACGCCATCCTGACCACCCACACCACGCTGGAGCACTCTGATTGTGCCTTCATGGTGGACAATGAGGCCATCTACGATATCTGCCGTAGGAACCTCGATATTGAGCGTCCTTCTTACACCAACCTGAACAGGTTAATCAGTCAGATTGTGTCCTCCGTCACTGCCTCCCTTCGTTTCGACGGTGCCCTCAATGTTGATCTGACAGAGTTCCAGACCAACTTGGTGCCATATCCTCGTATCCACTTCCCTTTGGCCACCTATGCCCCTGTCATCTCTGCTGAGAAGGCTTACCATGAGCAGCTTTCAGTGTCCGAAATCACAAATGCCTGCTTTGAACCAGCCAATCAGTTGGTGAAATGTGACCCTCGCCACGGCAAATACATGGCCTGCTGCCTTTTGTATCGTGGTGATGTGGTGCCCAAAGATGTGAATGCTGCTATTGCCACCATCAAGACCAAGCGCTCCATCCAGTTTGTGGACTGGTGCCCCACTGGTTTCAAGGTGGGCATCAACTACCAGCCGCCTACTGTAGTTCCTGGTGGAGACCTGGCCAAGGTCCAGAGGGCTGTGTGCATGCTGAGCAACACCACTGCTATTGCAGAGGCCTGGGCTCGGCTTGACCACAAGTTTGATCTGATGTACGCTAAGCGGGCTTTTGTTCACTGGTATGTGGGTGAGGGTATGGAGGAGGGAGAGTTCTCTGAGGCTAGAGAAGATATGGCAGCTCTAGAGAAAGATTATGAGGAGGTTGGAGTCGACTCTATTGAGGGTGAGGGTGAGGGAGAGGAGGAAGGAGAGGAGTACTAATAAGTAAATCTAAGTTGAAAGTGTCATTCCTGAACAATGTACAGGAGCACAATATCCTATATAATATTGTTTTTAGATGTGTAACCTTGTGTTTGAGTTCCAAATGTATCGCTGTAGTTGTAAAAATGTGCCTTTGTGTACTGGTATGTGGGTGAGGGTATGGAGGAGGAGGGGGTGGGGGGTTTCTGAGGCCAGAGAACATGACAGCTCTGGAGAAGGATTAGAGGAGGTTGGAGCTATTAGTGTGGGAGATGAGGATGATAATGACGGAGAGGAGTATTAAACAGACATGCATTCCTCTGTATTGATCTGATCTGTTCTTAATGTTAAAAAAATAAAGTTTGTTCATTGACTGCACTATTGTTTGCTCTCTTTAATACACTCCTTCCACAGGGAAATGCTCACAATAATCTCTAATTTAAGCCACTGTTAAACGTTATAACATACTTTATTTGCCTAAAATAGGTTGTATATTGTTTTGCTTTGTCACTCAAGATCTAAAACGCTTTGACAATAGAAATGATCTTGCTGCTTAACTCACTTTAATCCCATGGGGACTGTGGTTTTCAACAGATGTTTGAACTCCTGCACCTATGCTAAAATGGGAAACTACCCTACATTTTTTAATTGTTGCAGTATACCATTTGCAGATCTTTCGTTTATTAATTTAAGGTGATTTGTGTTCACGAGAGACGCCCGAGAAGAACCAAGGCCTAAACAGTGGATGAAAATGATCTTGTTATGGAAAAACTCAGGAGCAGCTCAACTCTGTATATGTGAAGAAGACTTCTAGAGTGAGGAGAGTTAGGATTAAGCAGTACAATTTAACCACTGTAGTATCATGTAGTGCCATCCCAACTCTAAAATTCTTCCTGAAGGAGTATTTAAACTTATGCTGGACATACAGGATTTAGAGATGACCAAATAATGAATAGTCTGTATTGTTTCACCCCTACGGCTAATATTTTAGGCTCATATAAGACTCAATCAATATCAACAACCTTACAACAACCTGTTAACTGAAAATACTCTAATATCAGTCTTGAAAAAAGTCCTTGTCCCACTCAAGAAATCGAAAATCAGAAGATTAAAATGTGTTTTGTGTGTTAACTCAAAACAAGTTCATACAAATGCTCTTTAGCATTATAAATACATTCTTATATTTTTATTTTTCAGTTTCATTATAAATCTTGTTAAAGAAAAATGTGCTTTTAAGAGATTCTATTATTTACAGGTAGCATTAGGGTCAAACTGTAAACCACGGCTTGTGTAGGCCACTGAACCATGAGCTGTCTGTATTGTTTCACCCCTGCTGTTCATATTTTAGGCTCATTTAAGACTCACTCAATGACAGCAACCTTATAACAAGATAAAAGACATTGTTAAATGCTTGTGACACTTATGTTTATACATGGAATAAATATTGGAACTGCTTTTTCTCCATCAAGTTGACTGAATGAGATGTTAGTTTACTGTATCAGTGGTGCCACATTGACTGCTGTGATTGATGGTCATTGCTCCTCTCTTCCAGGTGGAGGCGCTGCAGGACAAACACACACAACTGGTTTCTGAAGGTTTCCATGGAGACAAGAAAGTAAAGAAGCAGTGATGAAGCCGATGTAACATATTGTAAAATTGTTGTTGAGTGTGTGTGTGTGTGTGTGTTGTCCCAGCAGTTTGTTGAACAGTAGAAAGAGTGGGTCCCGCTGCACCCCTCCTTAGACCCCCTGGTAGTCCCGGGGTCCCCCATGAGCACCATATCGACACCGAACTTAATGCGTACACCCAATCGGCATAGTCCGCTGCAGCTCAGAGCTCCTGAGCTCAAACGATCCGCCAGCCTCAGCCTCCCGGTAGCAGGGATTACAGGCACGCACCACCGCACCCGTCAAGAGATCTCTTCATTCATAGAGGCTTTGGGCTTTTACAGACGTGACGTCATCAGGGAGCATGTTCCAGCGGCATCTAGCGACGGGAATAAAACCTGCAGCTGCAAAAAATAAAGGCTGATTAACATCTTTACAATTTTATAAAAGTCCCTCAGTAATTAATTTTTTTTTAAATAAAGATCAACACTTTATCACATATCTTTAAAAAGCTGTGTGTGTGTGTGTGTGTGTGTGTGTTAGTAATTGACAGAACAATTTACTAAACATTTGTCCCTGCACTCACAGAACAGCCTAATTGTCCTTTTACTGAGTGCTCCTGTTTTAGAATTTATCATTATCAACAAAAAGAATGACATTTTATTTAAAAAATAGGTGAAAAATATATAATTGAATATACTTCACAATTTGACATATTCACTGGGTAATATGTTCCCCCACAAGTATTGCAATGCAAAACTGATAAGGCTACAATATGAACAAACAATTAGATATAACTCCCAAAAGGTCCACATTTTGTTTGCATACATGTCATCCATTACACCATCTACTGAAAATACTCTGTAATATCTGTAATAGAGTATTGAAGAAAGTCCTTGTTCTACTCCAGAAATCTAAAATCAGTTTGTAAGAAGAAGATTACATTGTTTTTTGTGGCCAACTGAGGTATTTTCTCTAAATAAGTTCATACATTTGCTCTTTAGCGTTATATATACATTCTTATTTTTTTATTCCTCCGTTTCATTTAAAATCTGCTTGTTCAAAAAAGGGGCTTTATTTAGGAGATTCTATTATTTGCATGTTGCACTATGAGGTCCCTTTCCACAAGCTTTGAACTCTGCAGATGCAGTTTATTCATAGACAGTAAAATGAATGGACACAGCGATGCCATAGACTTCAACGGAGACCAGTGAAGTCAATTAGAAGCACTTTTCCGTTGATAGCTGAGCGTACTGCGCAGCCTCAAACTGAGCTTGACAACATAGATGTGACGTGAGCAACCCGTCTGAAAGTTGTAAGTCTTCTGGTAGCTGTGCCAAGAGAAATATAAATGTTACTTCATATGAATTCACTTGCCACATACAAAATATTTCAGCAACGTTTTGATGGATTGGAAATACTTACCCTGTGCGATTTGTACCACGCATGCATTGAAACACTTGACGGCCAAGCATCACAACTGGCAGCATATTTTTGTAGGCTACACTTTTTTTGTAGTTCACAAAGAGTCTTTTTTATAAAGATATTTAAATTAAGACTTGTTGTCACTGATCCAAAACTGTGTAGCGACGGCTGTGTACTATGCATAGGCGAAATTGTTATTAAGTGCTCGACATGTAATCTGGGGATTTTTTTAAATGTAGTTTACGCTAGGCTATAAATTACGAGGTGTTTACATGGTGGCCAATCCAAAAAAATAAAGGAGTTGTTACATGCTGCATTAACATACACCGTTTTGGTTACATGTGGAATGAAGTCTTTTCCATCACTGCATATCTCTAGTCTCAACACTCTTTGTGATTGATTGCTATATCACGTAACCTATCACATTTTAGCCAGAGGTCAGTAAGAGCAGCTGTAATGTCTCCGACTGAGAATTGGGCGATCTGGGTTTGAATCCCGCAGTTGCAAGTCAGTGTCATTTTGGTAAAAAATAATAAATATGCTAAATATTATTTAACTTTAAGAGTTGCAGTTGAATACGAGAATAAGGTGCAGTCTATGTGTAAGTCCTTTTGTATTAGTATGTTCATACATAATATATCTATGTTTAGTTGAAACATTTTATTTTTTTTGTTTCATTTACAATCAATCTATGATTCTAATACAGTATAATTCCATGGTTCCATACCAACAGTCACTTGTTTTGTTTGTTTCTATTTAATAGTTATTAAATTATTAAAACAATGTGTGAGACGCAATGCAGCAAGAGCAATAGGCACGATTATTCATTAAGATGACAAAGGAGCGGACACGCAATTAACATTACATTACATGGTATTTAGCTGACGCTTTTATCCAAAGCGACTTACAATTGCTATATATGTCAGAGGTCACACGCCTCTGGAGCAACGGATGAATAAAAAAGGAAGTCTCTGCTGAGTTCATTGATCTCTCACATAAGACTCTACCGTAAATGGGTCACCAGTTATGAAAAGGGGCGTGGTTACAGCATAGGGGGGTGGGCCTAAACATCACCAATGAAGAAGGAACTCTTTGCTGAGTTCAATGACACCTCACACAAGACTCTACCTTAAACTAGGGATGCACCGATCCGGCTTTTTCAGTCCCGATACCGATGCCAGGGCTTTGTGTATTTGTCGATACCCGATACCGATCCGATAGTGTTGTTGAATTAATAATAAACTGTATACCTTTTGCACCTTATACCTTCCTTCCACCATGTGGAAGAGACTAAGGCTGCGTCTCATTTCTCTATCTTACCCCTAGCCCTTGGTTTGCACGCTCCCGAGAGAATAAGTGCTGTCCCAATACTCATTTTGGTCGAGGGGTAGGGCTAAGGGGAAGGGCTATATACCCCTTGATGCCAAGTAAGGACGCGAGCTTACTTGAACAGCAAGGGCTATCCAGATTCATTACGCAACAAGGAACATGGCTGCCCCGTCGACCAGAGAGATCCATAAATGTAAGTATTTTCGGCTTAAAGAATTGATTTAAAAATTACGACGGTCTTGTTTTGTGCTCTACACAGTCCTGTACATATATATTGCAACCATATTTGTAATTGAAACGTTTTTAAAAATTGCTAGCTTGCTATGCTAACGCTGACGCTAAAGTTAACGTTAACGTTAGCTATATTGCTTATTTGCACAACAGTCCCGCAGTTCTCTGCCTTGAATGGACTCCATGCATGTCTACAGTGTTAACTAAACTCCATTAGCAGCGAATTTCGTTTGATATCAACACTACCGTCCTGTATCACACAGAGACGCCGGAGGAAACCCAGCAGCTGATCCACTTTCTGAAAACGAGCAGAAGTTTCTGCGTTCGTGTTGTAGCCATTCATTATTGTATTGGTACTGTATACTGTACTACTGGTACTGATACTGTAAACATGTGTAATTAATTCCTGTTCATGCACCTGTACATTGTTGTTGGTCATGATACAGGACACTAATGAAGGAAATGGGGTATGAGGGGAAAGGTTACTGGCCAACAGGCATCAGACTGGGATCTGAAATTTCAGAATAGCTGTAGTTTTTTGTTTGTTTGTGGTCTTGTGTGTCTTTTTTGAGTTGTATACATTTGAATGCCTTCTTTATATGTGTGTGACATGTAAGTTAAATAGTTGATAATGGTTCTGTAATATAACATATTTTTATATAATGTTTTTGCCTGTAGTGTTTACTTTATTGGGCAATAAAGCTTTTTGTTAACAAAGAAAGTGTTTCTGAACATCAATGATATTCAAAACAGTGATAACTGAAACAGATATACAACACACCATGCAGTGTGTATACAAATATGTATTGCAAACAGACCTAAGTATGTATGATGATGTAACCAAGTGGCGTCCCATTTCATAGGGGTATGTTTTCACCCTTACCCCTCGTTTTTCTAGGGCCAAGGGCTAGGGCCAAGGGCTAAGGGGTAGGGGAAATAGAGAAATGGGATTCAACCTAAAGGCACCAGACTTTTTGCACCAGGCACCAGACTTTCCTAACTAAACATTACTTTCCTAACTAAGACAAAATAACACAGATGTAATGTATTGAATTCTTATTTATTTGTTATTTAAAAACAATTGTGCATTCAAATCAAAACTATAATGTAATCAAACTTCTTTTGCCTTTATATAGGTTTATGGCTTATTCTACTGTCAGGAGTACATAGAATATCACAAAATGTTTTTAATGTCATCATGTTTACTAAAAGCTTTGATTACTAAAGAGTTTGCTTTGCTCATCCACATTATACAATAACGTTATATGAAGGAGAATCCATGAAACAGTTACAGAATCTAAACTATTTTTTTTCCTGCAAACTGCAAAGTAGTAAAATAAACTCAAATCGAATGAATACACATACAAACAACTTTAACATTGTTTCCCTTTCAAAACAAAATAGTTGTAAGCTAGTTGTATAAACACTACCTTGGCCACAGGTAAGTTAGGTTGTAGTGTGGTTGTAGTGGGCGACTGAACGTAGCTCCGCTGTCAGCCTCCTTTGCTGTTTGAATAATGTTTGTATGTTGGCGGACGTATTTCAGCGAGGCAAGGCATCTTAAATCCCGGGTTTTAATCATTGCTCTGAACCCGTCTTTCTCAACGGTCTGTAGCGGGACCGTAGTTAGATTGCGTTCATAATGTTGCTCTGCTGCATGCTTGAAGTGACATTTCTTTAACGTTAGCACTGTAACATTAGCACGGTAACGTTAGCACGGTCGAGTAACGTTAGAGCGACGGGCAACAACAGTGGCTAAATTATGTCAGATTTTTTAGAAACAAAAAACCTTGCAACAACAGACAGCGCCTCTCTTGAGCATACGTTGTTCTGGTGTATCTCCAGTCTTTCTTCATCCTCTAACTTTCTTCTCTGTTCTTGAATGTGCAGTAGTGACCGGAGCCTCTCCCAGCTTAACAGACTGTTATGCTACCTGGCTAGCTAGCAGCTATAATGTTACCCAACATGCCGTTCGGCGGTGTAGCTACATTTGTAAATGTAAAATTATTAGTGTTAGAAACTGTTTAAATCACAAATTGTTATATGCTATGGTGTTTTATCCTTTTAAAGAAAGTTAGTTGTGGGTTATTAATTGTTACCTTAAACGGTTCAAATGTTATGAAAGGGGGCGTGGCTACAGCATAGGGGGTGGGTCAAACCATCACCAATCAAAAAGAAACTGTCTACTGAGTTCAATGACACCTCACACAAGACTCTACCTTAAGCGGTTCAAATGTTATGAAAGGGGGTGTGGTCTGAGTTATTGGGCGTGGTTAAAGTATAGGGGGCGGCTAAGTATCATCAAGTTTCATGTAAATCGGATGATGTTTGTCATATAAGGCTGATTTCCTGTTGCCAACGGGGGGCTCTATGACCAAAAGTACATTTTTGCCTATAAATGTCCTCAGGCCTGGACTCTTGTCAATCGTGAGAAATTTCGGCCAAATTGGACAATGTACACTAAAGTTATAATAACTTCTTCGTTCATCGATAACTGCTCAAAATAGCTGGCACGCCACACCCACACCATTGGACGAGAAGTTTTTCTTTTAATAACTTTCATCTTTAAGGTCTTAAGATGACTGAATTTGAAGTCCATCAGATGAAATCTCTAGGAGGAGTTTGTTAAACTATAGCACCTTGACTTTTAGGCCTACTTCCTGTTGCCACTAGGGGCGCTATGACTTTGAGTAAATATCGGCCTTTATATGTCCTCAGGGTTGGACACTTGTACACTCAAGTTACACTCACTTCCTGTTTCGATGGCAAAACGCACAAAATGGCTGCCCCGCCACGGCCATGCCCTATGACGAAAAGGTTTTCTTTTAATAACGTTTCATCTTTAACGTCTTAAGATGGCACAGACCAAATTTGAAGTTGATCGGATGAAATCTCTAGGAGGAGTTTGTTAAAGTACAACAAGTGGAAATGGCCAAACTCGCACTAATTTCGAATTTTCAATTCAAAATGGCGGACTTCCTGTTGGGTTTAGGGTATGGCTCCAATGAGCGTTTTTGTACGTCTTGACATGCTACATATGTGTTCCAAGTTTCGTTAATCTACGTTAAACGTACTGCAGGGGCTTTGATTTTTTTTATTTTGTAGGGGGCGCCACCGAGCCGTTATACAGTATATATTGATCATTTTATTATGCCTGCCAAAATTGCGGGGAATGTCAACATTCTATCTCCTCATTGCATTCTCTAACGTTAGCCTCCATACATTTCCGTTGGTTCCTTAAAAAACTTGTACATTTAACTATTACTACTTTATTACTGCTTATTTATTTATTTGAATATAAATACTGGTAATCGCGCAAGCGTAGAACTGATCAGGTAGTGTTGTAAACTGTTGTAAAACATGTTGATCTTCTGCACATGCGCAGAACGGATCTGGCACTGACACCCCTATCACTACCCAATGTGAGTCGAGTGCAGATGTGGGTTGCGCATGCGTCACTTTGCGACAAGTAGCCTACAAGATGCTAATGAGAGACTTCTGTAATGTCAATACAAAAAAATGGACCTACATAACGAAATTCGTTCACTGCTGGCTACAAGTTAGCAATTAAACACAACAAAGGCTGTCACTTGAATGGGGTTTTGAACTAACGTTAGCAATCAAACAACCATAGATAGCTAAAACGTTGTTGAAATGACTGCTGGCTTCGTTAGCAATCAAACACAACAAAGCCTGTCACTTGAATGGCATTTTGAGCTAACGTTAGTAATCAAAACAACCATAGATAGCTAAAACGTTTTTGAAATGATTTCCGTCTTCTGTTATTGTTTGTAATGAGAAAAGTTTATTATTTTATGGATATCACAAATTTCAGTATGACACGTTATGCCGTTTAAATCTGAGCATGCGCAACTCACATCTGCACTCGACTCACATCGGGTAGTGTACACAGTTTCCTGGCTTGGGCGCTGTAGACCTTTTTTTATTTGTTGAGCATAGAAACTTCGTTTTGTAGTGCATTCCACAATGGGGAGGTTTTGCAAACCAACATTTATGTATATATGTTGTTATTATTATGAAATTTTTAACCAAGAATTAAATTATTTTGTCCTTTAAGAATATTCCTAATGGATGGTTTTGACAAAATAAAAATCTATATTCATGGTTTGGAGTTTAGCCAGTCATGCAATGATTCCATAAGCTTTGGATCATATCACAAGTATAAAACAGGTGCTGTAGTTTCTCTCACATTTGTGAGACAAAGGTGACAATGATCAACATCAAATTTGAACCTTGTTGCGATAAATTCATTTGAAGGATACATTTTGTTCACAATTTTAAAATGCATGTCTTCATATTTAGGAGGAATTGGAAATTTCAGGAATTTAGTTCTAATATTTTAGTTTTCCCACAGTTTTTGAGAAGTGTCGTCCTTGTTGAACCAAGATACATTTTCCTTACAAAGAAATTGCCTTAGAATTTTTTGAGTAAAAAAAATCCACATAATCAATATTTATATTTTGTAATTTAGGTGTTGGTGTATTATCTAGATTATTTTGGATTAACTGAATAAGTGCCATTGGAATGTTTTGTGGCACCTTAGTATAGTTTGTAAGAGAGCAATCCAAGTTATAAAGTGTTGAACTCATTGCCATTTTCATCCATCAAAGATGCACAATTGACCATATTTGTTTCTCCATCCAGTCTTCCGTAAAAATAGATTTTCTTCTACATAGAATTACTCTGTTATTCCACAGTGGGACATTGTGAGGGGTGAAATTATGTTTATAAATGATTTTCCAGTGTAATAGGCCCTGTTGGTGGAAGGCTGAGAGTTAGCAGGCAGTTTAGATATTTCATCAATCACATTTTAATAGAAACTCAATGCCTCCTAATTTACTGATGGTAATGAGAACCACACCTCTTCACCATTAAAAAAAAAAGATTGAAACCATTTCATTTTTAATACACCATTCATAATTTCAAAAACTAATGCTTGGGTGTGGGGTGAAATTAACCCAAACCAAGGGGAAAACACTGCAAGTTTACAAACTCAGAGTACCTGGTACCTGCTAACAGGTACTTTTTTTAGTACCACCTCAGTTGAGGTTCCAAGCGAGCTGAGCCGATACGAAAAGGTGATGTGAAAGCGACAGAGGGGGGTGTCCTGAACAAACCCGCTATTTTTAAAAAGTTTAGCCAGCTGTGTTTTTTTTTTTTGCTGCCTCCAGCTTCATTTGAAACTAAATGTGTCTTCTGGCTGTGGCAACAACAACACACCTTCGTTCTATTTATGTTAGGGACTGCTCGCTATTTATTTAAGGGGCCACCAGAGAAGTTTTGGGACCTTTAGGCTAAAAAGACTTGATCCTGCCCTTACCAGTTAATAATTACAGAAGCATGACCCTCCCATTGCGTGCTAGTTTGCACTTAGCAAAAATGTAAAAATGCCATTTCATTTTTTACCACCATAACATACACAAGTTAACCTCTGCTTTCTCATCTTACACATCACACTCCTCTGTTATGGTGTGGTGGCCATTTCAGTAGATTTACTCACTAACATTGTTGTGGAAACACAATAAGCAACTAAATGCACACTTCCTGCATTACTTCAAATACTAAAGTTACTCCTCTAGTAAACTAGTATTCACATGAAATAAAACAATAAAACATTGAGACCATTCAGCAAAGGACACTGGGAAATAACAAATTCAACACTGGTTGCTATGGACTCGTCACTAGGCTTCCTCAGTCATTGTATATTTTAGCACTAGGTAAAGCTGCCGAAGCTGAACATTATATTCCAAAACATATATGTTTATTTTTAAAGCAGATTTTAAATTACATTGTAACAATTTAACAATTCGCCCTTATGAAATCCAATCGCAGCACGGCTGTCTTTGGAACGCAAAGATAGACGGTGACGAACCCCCTTAAACAAAATTTCAACCAAAATGTAACAGTGAACAATCAGTGTTCGACCTACAGTCTGTTGAGATGCCTCTCCAAACGCAGAAACGAAGCGCAGTCACACCATAAAACGTTAAGACACGTTGCGAAAAAAGATCCGTATTTTGCTGTAATCCAATGTCATGGAAAAAAAAGTAATCCACAGCGATCAGCAGATCCACAAAAAGGGTCACGGTGTATCCAGCAAGGCCTATACGAGCGTCACATTCACCAGCCAGCTCCAAACAGGTGAACGAGGCCTCTCCACTTCACCGTTTAAACAAAGTGGAATAAACGTATAAAAGTCCAAATCCACACAAAACCCGCAATCAATTAGTAAGCTGACAGCAAATTTATATACATGGCATTTAGGCAACCTTTATTGCAACGTTGGCATGGCAAGATGTCCAGACTAGTGCAACAGTAACTTTTGTTTTATGCGTCCTGCTGCTCCCATCGTCAGCCAGGTAATATTTTTTTTACTAAAGCAGTATATGAAATCTGATGTATTACCTACCACCATTTAGTTGTTTTGTGTTATTTAAGATATTTATAAAATATCTGGTCATGCCAGATGTAATTATTCCACTCATTTTCAACAATGCAATTACTCGTTTCAGCCACCGGGGGGGGGGGGCAGTGCTCCCCCTGCCCCCAGCAAACTCATGGGTCAGACCCATCTGGTAGCGAAGGAGGGCCGAGACTAAGAGCTACATGAAAAAATATGCACCAAACAAGCCACTTTGAAATTTAGCTGTTTTCATGAATACAAAAGTTGAATGACCCCCCCCCAGACTAAAAATGTTTGGGTGACCCTCCCCTCAACAAAGAATAAAAAGACATGACCCTCCCCTATTTTCCTCCGGTGGTCCATTCCATAAATACTGAACGGTCCCTTAGGTCACGGCAGTTTACTGCGGCGCCGCTATGACGACCAGCCACGCTGAGGCGGTACTAAAATCTGCAATGGAAAACGTACAGTGAGGCGAGTAGAGTGGAGGCGAGTAGAGTGGAAGCGTGTCGAGCAGGTACCATGTAATGGAAAAACGCCATTAGTTTACTGTATCTGTGGTGCCGCATTGACTGCTGGGATTGATGGTCATTGCTCCTCTCCTCCAGGTGGAGGCGCTGTTGGACAAACAAACACAACTGATTTCTGAAGGTTTCCATGGAGACAAGAAAGTAAAGAAGCAGTGATGAAGCCACTGTAACATATTGTAACATTATTGTTGAGTGTGTGTTGTCCCAGCAGTTTGTTGAACAGTAGAAAGAGTGTAAAAAGACTGGGTCCCGCTGTATTACTCAGGCTGGACTACAGCATCTATTCACAGGTGCGATCCCACTACTGAGCAGCACGGGGGACTTGATCTGCTCCGTCTCCGACCTGGGCCGGTGCACCCCTCCTTAGACCTCCTGGTGGTCCCGGGCTCCCCCAGGAGCACCATATCGCTATCGAACTTAGTGCGGACAACCGATCGGCATAGCTCGCTGCAGCTCAGAGCTCCTGAGCTCAAACGATCCGCCAGCCTCAGACTCCCGGTAGCTTGGATTGCAGGCGCGCCCCACAGTACCCGGCAAGAGATCTCTTCCTTCATAGAGGCTTTGGGCTTTTACAGACGTGGCATCATCATCATCCAGCGGTATCTGGCGACAAGAATAAAACATTTAGCTGCAGAGTTGAAGGCCGATTCTTGTGGAAAACTGACAGAACAACTCACACATTAATACTTATTAGGAAAACAGTTTATTACGACGGAGCATTAGGGCCACATCAAAGGAAAAATATAAGGAGGAAGATTTTTTTATTTATTTTGCATTTCGAGAATAAAGTCAAAATGTCAAGAATAAAGTGGAAATGTCGAGAATAAAGTCAACATGACGAGAATAAAGTGGAAATACTATTTCGAGAATAAAGTCGAAATTATAGTTGAAATGACGAGAATAAATTCAACTCCTTTATCACTTAATCACATTAGAGCTACTGTCCGCCATGCCAGCTGCCATGTAGGCAACATCGTAGATACGGGTTTCATCCTTGGTTCAGAGGTGAGTTTCTGAAGTGGTGCAACTGTATTCTTAACCGAAAGCTGTATCATAGCAATAAGGTAAAGCCTATTTATTTATGCTTAACCTTGACGTTACCAGCCTAGCAGAATTGAAGTCATCAACAGCCCACTATCCTAAAAACTGTTAGATGCTATCAAAGAAAGATAGAAACTATCTTGATTGTCGTTACTATTCAACTATAAACGAATAGCTCATGTGAACCTCATGTGACTCTTTTATGTCAATGTTAAAGGACCATAATTCACCAGAACACTGGTTCCATGTACCTGGCAAAAATGTCAATCACTGTGACAGATTTCCTACGAGATCGGGTGGTCCCAGAGGAAGCCCTCACACTAATGGCGGAGCAAAAGGTGCGTATATGGCAGCTGAGATGCAGAAGTCCAGTTGACAGGCTAGCCAGGTATTCCCTGGGTAAGGTTAACGAATTAATTAATTTATTCTCTGAGAATACAAAGTTAATTTAATTTAACTTAATTTAACCAAATGAATAATATTTTTTGTGCTTATAGGCTATTTAGTAAAGTAAATAGAGCTTAACTGTCCCACCCACAGCGGGTTCCGGATGTAAAAATGCAATTTCTCCATTGACAAATTGGAGTATAAGCCATAAAATTGTAACCGTTGATTGTAGACTTAAAACCAGCTTGCCGACATGACTAAGCTATTGTATATGCTCATATAGATGCCAAAAGTTCATGGGGCACCAACCTTGTTTTGAGATAACTTTTATTCTATTCTTTTAGAATAGAATAAAGTTGGGGGGTGTCAGTACCCGATCTGTGCTGCCTGCATGATCCGTCATGCACATGCGCAAGATGATAATCCTGTTTTACGAGGATTTACGACACTGCACAAATCACGATCTGTTCCACACTGCTGTTACCTCCAACGGGAAGCTAACGGTAGTTTAGCTAACAGCTAATTCGGCTAACCGCTAGCTGACAGCTTGACTCAGTCTAAAATAACGTTATCGCAAACTAAACACTTAGAAAAGCAGGCTACAGCTGATATATATTTTAACGGTTATTTTCAGGTTTTATTTTGAGGGTCTTTTAAAGTTATTACATGCTGTCTCAGCTAGCAGTTAGCCGAATTAGCTTTTAGCTAAACTAATGTAGCTTCCTTTATTCAGTGATGCGCAGTGGTTTATGGGATGAGTAGTTCCTTCGCTCTGAAATGAAAATATGTACACAGTCTTGTACCTTTGACTTTTTTTGGATTTTCTGTTAGTTTTTTCACTCGAAATGATATGTTGTATGCTTATGAGTCACGTACCGTCTGGTTAGCCTAAGGCATGGTCTAAAACTCTTTATATACGGATTTTTCCAGACGTCAATGGGAGAAATGAATGGGAAATTTACTTCCGGAACCCAAGGTCTCTCGGAGGAGGGGCGGGACTGTTGCGCTCTATGGAAGGTGCGTTGAGAGAGTGACGTCAGTGTGTGTGTGTGTGGTCGAGCAAGGAGAGCGAGCGGTGCCGATAGCCGCTTTCCGACCAAGTAGTTACAGGAACGTAGTTATAGGAAAAGTCTACTTCTAAACAGATCTACTAACTACTCTCCCCCAAAACCGTTTTTTCCAATTGCATTCGCACTGGCCAAGTGGCCATAGGGACTGGTAGGAGGGGTAAGGGAGTGATGTAAGCACGGCAACGGTCTTTATGTGTTAAAATCAGAAAAAAATACACCAAAAAAAGTATAAACTAAATACTAAATCTAATGTATATAGCATATTTGTCATAATTTAAACAAGTCTCCCAAAGAGAAACGGGTATCTCTCTCTCCCCCGCCTCTGCCTGCTGCGCTGTGGACGTGTGTGTGTGACTGTGTGTGTGTGTGTGTGTGTGTGACGGCCGGCCAGCCGCAGGACACGCTTGTGGAGTTTAACCCCGAAAAGACAGTTAACCACAGGTTGGAGAAATTGCATTGTATTTTTACTTCCGGAACCCGCTGTGGGTGGGACTGTTGAGCTCTATTATGAGTCAGTGTCAGTACCCATTCCGGAAACGCCTGTAAGATCCGTTCTGCGCATGCGCAGAAACTCAATGTGTTTTACGACACTGCCTGATCAGTTCTACTCTTGCGTGAAAGCGAGCGTAAATAGTTAGGGGCTAAGAAGCCCCTAACTATTTACGCTCGCTTTCTTCTAAACTGCGCTGTCAGTTTCATGGCATGTGTCGCCAGCAGCGTCGTCAGCCTGGTGTGCGACAGTAAAAATCATCCGTGTGGAAACACTGTGAGTGATACAACGTTTGTAACATTGATTAAGCGAAGCTTCGAGGCAAATCATTTTGAATCGAGGATTTTTAGTAATCAAATGCTTTGAGTTACTCGAAGAATTCAGCCCTACTTCCAACTTCATTATAACAGACAGAAAACACAGACAGAGCTTGGCTCAAGGTGGGCAGCCATCTGACGGGATCGGTTGGGGGTAGGGGGGTGAAATTAACCCAAACCAAGGGGGAAACACTGCAAGTTTACAAACTCATCAACTGGTGCAATCCAGAGCTAACAAGCTAACCTGACAAGTAGGACAGGTGATGTAAACACATTGGTTAGTGTAACAATATGTACAGTGTACTGTTTTATAAGTGCCGCGCGTTGACCGATTGCGGCACTGGAGCTACATAACCTTGCAAATAACCTGTGATCACCACTGTTGCTGCTGGTTTGATACTGTGTAAGACTTGTCACACACTCCAGTCTGTCTCTGATTTTCAAGTTCAAGTTCAATACTTTATTGCCATGTCAACACAGTTGATTGGAATTTGTCTTGGTCCCACTCAGGTTAGAACAAGGCAATACATACACAGGCACATACAGTACATAGCAGACAATTACATAGACAATCATTCAAACCAGTAAAAAGTTGTAAAGACCTTGTGCTATTGCAACTTCCCATAAAGTGTCTTGTGCAGTCTATAAAGTGCATTTGAATAAGGTGCATTTAGGAGCCTAATAGTGGCAGGGTAAGTACTGTTACAAAACTGGGATGTTTTGCCCCTGAGACTTTGAACTCTCTTTCCAGAGGGCATTAGTTGGAAGAGGGACCTGGCAGGGTGGGAGGGGTCGTCTAGCACTTCATGCGCTTTATGGCTGGTCCACGTAGCGTAGATAGAAGCTACAGATGGGATGGCATGTCCTATAATTTTGGATGCGGTGAGCATCACCTTCTCCAACTGCTTCCTCTCTGAAGAGGTGGAGTTACCATACCAGACAGCGATGGAGAAGACTAGCACACTTTCCACTGTGGCTCTGTAAAATTGGAGCACTGCATCCCTAGCTACACCAAACTTCCTGAGCTGGCGCAGAAAGTGAAGCCTCTGGTGGGCTTTGCTTATAATGAGGTTGGTGTTGACCTCCCACTGCAGGGACTGACATATGGTGGTGCCAAGAAATGTAAAACTTGGACACTCTCTCCACTGCCTGGTCATCAATGATCAGAGGGGAGTGAACTAACCTTTTTTTCCTAAAATCTATGATCAAGTCTTTTGTTTTGTTTTTTAACATTTAAAAATAGGTTGTTCGGGACTTCCGGTGATGCAAGCACCCGAGTAGCTACGTTTTGGCGGAGCTCTGGTACACTTATTCTGCAATACTGGCATTTTTTATTCTTGGTGGCGTTCAATCTCACGGAAAAGCAGAGTGGCTACTCTGGATGATGTCCCTGGACCTATTCTTGAGCAAACCCGCGAGTAAAATTCCTCCTAAACAACTTTTGAAGAAGAAAGATATATCTGTGGCCTCCTCCCAAGACTATGATGCTACACTAGCGGCTAACACTAGCATGACACCTGATCCGGGTCTGACCAAAGCCCTTGAAACGATGACGGCGAATACTGCCACTATGATGGATAAAAAATTTGAAAAGATGCTGCACAATATCACCACAAATATTTCTCAGAGTTTGAAAGAAGTCACTGACTGTGTCAGTGAGGCGGAACAGAGAATTTTAGTGGTGGAAAATGCATCTACTGATGCTGTGCGCTAGTCTTGGAGAAAACAGCGAAGGAGCTGACAGAACGGCTTCAGGATTATGAGAACAGAGGTCGATGCAAAAACCTGAGGATTATTGGCCTGCAAAAGAATCTGGAGGGGACAAACCCTACGAAGTTTATGGAGTCCTGGATTCCCCAGCTCCTACAACTAGACACCAAAGCGGGCCGTATCAAGTTGGAAAGAGCGCACAGGCTCCCGGGTCCCCAGACTTCAAGACTCCCACGCGCAATGATAGTGAGGTTTCATAACTTCAGTGACCGTCAAAGGGTGCGGCTAGACGACTCAAAGATATCCGTCAGGATGGAGCGAGGATTCACTTCTTCCTGGACTTTGCTGCTGCTAAACAGAAAAGACGACGCAAATACGACCGGTACGGAAGAGGCTCCAGAACATCGAGGGAGCTCGTTATGCCATGATCTACCCTGCTTCCCTCAGGATTACAGTGAATGACACGGTTAAAACGTTTAATTCTCCAGAAGAGGCTTCATCATTTGTTGACTCTCTGTAGCTGTCCTGTGAGGCGCAGATGAGGTGAGCCACTTTCGTGTGATAATTGTCGGGCGTTTCGCCTTAACTTCCTAATATGTTCCCCTGCGGAAAGACTCTTGATTCTGCCCACGATATATTTTTCGGAAATAAATAAATCTCAGGGGATATTATTCGTTATTAAGTTAGGTGATGCTTCACGGGGTATGTTTATTTTTATGGAAGTTTGAGGATCACGAGATGCTCTTAAGATCTCGTTTTTGTTTTGTGCGTTTTTGTTGTTGTTGTACTTTATCCCTAATTTTCACTGCCATCAGGACCAATACCCTACCAAATGTGTTTTCTCTTTCTATTTTTTTTATCTTTTCCTATTAGATCTATATATTGGTTACTTAATATAATTATTATTATTAGTGGTAGGGATATTGTCTGTCTATATTGTCAGCCACCACTACTACAACCTACTCTGCCAGATAAGTAAGTAGGGAGTGTGCTTGCATTTAGCATTAGGCAGGGGGTCCTCCACCTGAAAGGAGGGTTTGAACTTGCTCTCTGTGGTGTGATCTCAAGTTTAGAGGTTCTAGAACAGTTTGTGAAGGACCTAGTGTTAGTCTTTGTAAATAGTTTTGTTCCAGGAATGGCCACTGTTTTGTTACATATAGAGATGCACCGATTACAACTTTCTAGGCCGATTCCGATTTTCTTTGAGTTAGGCCAGCCAATACCGATTTTAGCCAATTCCGATTAAATTTTTTCTAACCACTTTACAGCACACACAAATATTTATTTTCTATCTTTTCTTTAATACTACATTTTGCACAGAACAAATTTTGAACAGATAATGAATCACTATAAAATAGAACTATATAAAATTCACACACATCTAAAGTGCAATGTTAGAACCATTTCCTTCTTTTCACATCCAATATCCAACTAAAAAAATGTGATTTTGGTTTTTGGTGTCGTCCCTCCACACCCTACTCTTTCCTTGCAGGTGTTGCATATTGCAAACTTGTTATCTTCTGCACACACGCTGAAGAATTTCCAAACAGCTGACGTGTTGCAGGTTAATTCACGAGGTTCCCTACATGTGTGAGAATAGCGCGGACACAAGCGCGAGTGGGTACGCGCGACACACGGCGGAAAAGTTGAGAGAAAGGAAAAAGAGACTGTGCTGTCGCGTCCGTGTGTGGAGATGCGTGCGTCCTTGAGAACTGTAACACGTGTAACTTATGTTGTCAGTTAATTGTAGCATTGACCGGCATAAAATCGGCATATGTCAGACTGACCTGCCGGTCGCCGGTCATGGCCGAGCATGTGAAAACCGGCCAATTCCGGTCACCGGCCGGTCTATCGGTGCATCTCTAGTTACATATTATTAGCACGCTCAGTCCCGTTAGTATGCTACTTATGCTGCCCAAAGACAGACTGGATGTGAGCTGTGGATAATGATAGATATGTGACAGTGATGAGTAGCAACAATTTAAGATATGCTAAGTGCTTAATTTAACTATGAACATCCCTAGTATTAAACTCTGTACTTGGAATGTAAGGGGCATTCATCACCCAGTGAAGAGAAAGAAGATTCTCACCACTCTCAAAAAGGAAGGAGTGGAAATTGCCCTCCTACAGGAAACCCATCGGAAGGATCAAGAACATCTTAAACTTAAACGGGACTGGGTTGGTCAGACGTTTTTCTCATCCCACACGTGAAACAGCAAAGGGGTATGTATCCTGATAAATAAGAAATTGCCCTTTAAACTGGAATATTGTGTTAAGGACAGTAGTGGGCGATATATTATAATTAAGGGTCTGCTGTATGGGAAATACATCTCAATTCTTAATGTTTATGTGCCACTAAATCACCCTACTGACTTTGTCACAAAGGCATTCTTGGAGTTTGCAGAACTTGAAACTGAATTTTGTATTGTTGGTGGGGACTTTAACTGCCACCTAAACCCGCTTATGGACAGAATGCCTGCAGATCCTAGGGTCCCATCAAAAAGAGCCAGGGCACTAATAGACACATGTGAGGAGTTTGGGTTTATTGATGTTTGGAGAACTGTGCATCCTACTTCTAAAGAGTTTACCTTTTTTTCCAAAGCGTATAAGAGTAGTTCTAGAATAAATTATTTTTTCATCCCTAAATTAATGCTTTCCTCTGTTGTGTCTTGCAATATAGGAACTATTTATATTTCTGATCACAGCCCAATATTCTTACAGTTGCTCTTTAACGAGAAACAGTGCTCTTCTAATTCCTGGAGGTTCAATCCACACTTACTTAGTGATCCCAAATTTATTTCCTACTTTAAATCAGAATTTAACATATTTTACACAATAAATAAAACCCCAGATATAACACCATTAATATTATGGGAAACCTGTAAGGTTTATGTTAGAGGCCTTATTATCTCCTATGTTAGAAATAAGCAACGGAAATCTTTAGAAGCCCAAAGGAAATTAGAAGGCAAACTTGCTGATTTGGAGGAGACATATGCAAAATACCCCTCTGATATTAATATCTGTATAGAAAATATATAATACATATTTTGTTTTGTTGTGGATCCGTGTGATTATAGGGATCAGTTCTTTGGGCTACACCCTGACCCACAGGAGGGGGCTTCTTGTTATGTCATATTGTTTTTAATATTTTTGAACATGTTGGTAATTCACATTTTACTTATTATTTACAACTAAGGTCTTTTCTTTCTTAATCAGTTCACCTTTACCATTTTATCATAAACCAAATGATTGTGATTTATTTTTATATTACATGTGAAGGAACTTGACTTCGTCTTTTATGCATTCATAATTGTATCTTTGTAGTGTTGTCAGTGTTGTGTACATGTTAATATACCTTGGTCTATATCATTCAATCCATTTTGCTATTTTATTTCAGATATTAATGTTTTGTGAAGTTAGTTTTCCACAAGTATCAGCCTTCAGCTCTGCAGCTGCATGTTTTATTCTCGTCGCCAGATGCCGTTGGAGCGTGCTAACGATGATGTCTGTAAAAGCCCAGGACCACCAGGTGGTCTAAGGAGGGGTGCACCGGCCCAGGTCGGAGATGGAGCAGGTCCCTGTGCCGCTCAGTAGTGGGATCACGCCTGTGAATAGACGCTGTAGTGCAGCCTGAGTAATACAGCGAGACCCAGTCTTTTTACACTCTTTCTACTGTTCAACAAACTGCTGGGATAACACACACACACACACACACACACACACACACACACACACACACACACACACACACACACACACACACACACACACACACACACACACTAAACAACAATGTTACAATATTTTACAGCGGCTTCATCACTGCTGCTTTACTTTCTTGTCTCCATGGAAACCTTCAGAAACCAGTTGTGTTTGTTTGTCCTACAGCGCCTCCACCTGGAGGAGAGGAGCAATGACCATCAATCCCAGCAGTCAACGTGGCACCACAGATACAGTAAACTAACAGGGTTACTTTCACTCAATCAATCAATTTGATGGAGAAGAGAAATTCCTCCAGGAATGACTTCCTTTTGACTTGAAAGGCCTGTGAAAAAAGCCTGTTGGTTTATTAGAAAGTAGAAATAAGTAAAAAGGATCATGAGTGTCTAATTTTACAATCAGCCATCAGGTCTGTAGATATGAATTTTAGTAAGTCTAAGTTACTTTATTATTAGATAAATTAGTGTCACCAAAATTACGTCTCACATGACTGGTCTCCTGCTGGAAAAATAACTGTATGCATTATTTGGGCTAACATTTATTTGGGAAGAATATTAAATAGCTTATTTATTATACTGTGTAGTCGGATCATGTTCTCACTAAAAACTAAACAATACTGATGATGAATCAGAGCTAACAAACTATAGGTGTAAAAAAAAAGCACATGAGCAGCAGGACAGGCGAACACATTGGTTAGTGTAACAATATGCTCCAGGTGAGGCTTGAACTGACAACCTCAGCATTGCTCTACAGTGTACTGTCTTGTAAGTACCACACGCTGACCAGTTGCACCACTGGAGCTATAGCCCGCCTCCTTACTTATGACCTGTGATAACCTTTTGTGTGTGTGTTGATGTTGTGGCTGCTGGTTTGATACTGTATAAGACTTCCCAATTTCATATCATAACCCGGAATATTTTACTGTAAAACATTGTTTTATTAACACTTCACTCTCACGCAGACAACAGCTGAATCAAAGTCCGTAAAGTTCTTTATGCAAGATGAGATTACTGCTGAGAGTACTGCTGGTAAACACAGGAGGAGCTCAAGTGATACTAATCACTTAGCAGAGAACAACTCTTTACCTAGTGCTTCTGTTTTTCTCTGTCATGTGCTAGCTTGTTAGCTCTGGGTTGAACCAGTTAATGAGTTTGTAAACTTGCAGTGATTTCCCCTTGGTTTGGGTTAATTTCACCCCCCCACACCCCCAACCGATCCTGTCAGACGGCTGCCCACCTAGACCCAGGTTCTGTCTGTGGTTTCTGCCAGTTATAAGGAAGATGGAAGTTTTCCCTCACCACTGGCCCAAATGCATGTTCTTGGGGGGAATTGTTGGGTCTCTGTAAACTATTGTGTGGTTAAAAGTGTGAGTGTTGTCTAGACCTACTCTATCTGTAAAGTGTCCTGAGATAACTTCTGTTATTAAAACTGAATTAAATTGTTGTAAATTTAGAGATGTATGACCCTTCATTTTTTTCCTACTTTCTAATAAGCCAAAGGGCTTTTTCACAGCAGACATGTTGAGTGGTAATAACAGGAAAAGCCCAGGACGTGTTACTGTTAACATTAACATGGCTGTGTTATTCAAGTGTCCCAGTAAGCCATGGCAGTGTGACAGTGAGCCATATTTTTTTTCTTTTAGCTTATTTTGAACATGTTAAAAACATGTACATGTCAGTACATGCAAGAAAACCTCAAAACAATAAAAATCCTCAGCTAACATGTTTTTCAAAATTACAGTATTGATTCAACATGTTTAAAAAATCTTGTCCTTTTCTATTTTGTTTTCTTCATTTTTCATTTGATTATTTACACATCAAAATTACTTCTGTAAAAAAAGTCTATCAAGTTAAAAGGAAGTCATTCCTGGAGGAATTTCTCTTCTCCATCAAGTTGATTGATTGAGTGAAAATAACCCTGTTAGTTTACTATATCTGTGGTGCTGCATTGACTGCTGGGATTGATGGTCATTGCTCCTCTCCTCCAGGTGGAGGCGCTGTAAGACTAACAAACAACTTGTTTCTGAAGGTTTCCATGGAGACAAGAAAGTAAAGATGCAGTGATGAAGCCGCTGTAACATATTGTAACGTTGTTGAGCGCGTGTGTTGAACAGTAGAAAAAGTGTAAAAAGCCTGGGTCCCGCTGTATTACTCAGGCTGCACTACAGCGTCTATTCACCGGCGCTATCCCACTACTGAGCGGCACGGGGGCTTTGACCTGCTCCGTCTCCGACCTGGGTCGGTGCACCCCTCCTTAGACCACCTGCTGGTCCCGGGCTCCCACAGGGGCACCATATCGATACCGAACTTAGTGCGGACACCCGATCAGCATAGTCCGCTGCAGCTCAGAGCTCCTGAGCTCAAACGATCGGCCAGCCTCAGGCTCCCGGTAGCTTGGATTAGGCACGCGCCACCACACCCGTCGAGAGATCTCTTCATTCATAGAGCCTTTGGGCTTTTACACACGTGACGTCATCATTAGCACGCTCCAGCGGTATCTGGCGACGAAAATACTAAATATTGAAAGGCTGATTCTTTTGGAAAACTGACAGATCTCACAATAAGAACTCAAAAAACATTAATATCTGTAATGCATTAACAAAAGACAACGACGGTCCTGGCTGTCCTCTTTCTGATGTCTCATATTTCAGCATTTGTTTTCTTTGTTTGAAAACAAATAGTTTATCCTGCAAAGCTGTCAGAGAGGAAACTATAATTTTACATTTTATACAAGTGAGGCCTCAGTGACTGTCACAACAACAGTCAATTACAAGACAATATATATGGAACATATTTAACTGGGGATGTAACAATATATGGTGACAAAACATACCACAATACAACCTGTGACAATAAAAAATGAGCAGCTGAAAGTGGATCACAATGTGGACATATTTTCTTTATTTGAATAATAAAGAGAGAAAGCGTCTGGTTTGGGACTACATGATGAGGTTTAAAAAGCACTTTAAGCTTTTCTGGATTCTAAACTTGTCAGACTGGTAATATATGTTGCTAATATGTGCCTTTGGTTTATTTAGTGAAGCCTGGTTCAGACACACAGCTGCTTCCACTTGTTGTCTGATCAGGCCTCTTGTCAGGACTTTGTGGTACACACCGAGCTCTGGAACACCTCCTGACTCCTGTCTGCTTCTTGTGTGTGAAGGTGCTGCAGCTCACACCTTTATGAGGTATCAAGTGTTTTGGTTGCAGTAGTATATTTTAGCTGTGAGATTAACTGTTGTGCTGAGCTGCATGTTGAAGTGAACAACAAGAAAAGGTTTTATATGATGAAGACTCGTTCACTTTTGGTGAAGTGTTACTTTGTGTTCGGTTTGTTGTTACAGCTCAAGTCTTTACTTTAAAAACTGATCATGTATATATATATGTTTGAACAACTTTTATCCATGTAAAAGAATATGAGTTGGTAGTTTACAGTGTACTCCTTATAGGTTTACAGTTTTCACCGATTGCTTACACACTGAAATCAAAAGTATTACACATTTATCAAAACCTTACACTCAAGGAGCAAAACATTGGCCAAGATGTGCACCTATAAGCACAATGTCAGCCTCACACTTTTTGCCAAACAATACACACAGTGATTTTCTAAACACACTTGTATTCATTAGACACAGAAGTATATCATGATGTCACTTCCTTGTAATTTCAAAGCACTGACTGTCAACTACCACACCTATGAGCCAATCTGTGAAACACAGCCATCAGGTGTGCAAACACGATTGCTTAATTGTAGACACACCAATCAGGTTTAAGCACTATAAAAATTGAGCAGGTATGTCTAAAATTTTCTGCACTGCATTTTCATTTTTTATTTTTTTTTGTCTGTTGTTTGCTGAGCTAACAGTGTTATACACACTACTGTAGTAGCGGTATGAAAACTGGGACATGTTTTGTTGTGATTCTCCATGTTGACATGTTGACTGATTTGGTATATGGAGAGAAATAAATTATATTTTCCTCAGTCTGCAGCATTGGTCTTCTGTAGTGTTTGGTGAACTTATTGTATATTAGACTGCCGGGGGACTTCCTTCCTTCGACACACTGAGCTCCTCTCTCCTCTCTCTTTCCATCGGTGTGCATCCATGTCCCAGAAATGCTTGTTACTAATGTAGCTCTGGGGAGCTTATTCCCCGGAGCCCTCATGTTTTTTGTCGGCCAGCAGTTTTCCTTGGATTAGGGTGGCACCTAAATCATGGTTGCAGCTGTCGCTGTGGTCCTGCTACACCTTGCTACACCCTGCTACGCTCTGCAGTGCCCTGCTACGTCCTGCTACACCCTGTAACGCCCTGCAGTGCCCTGCTACACCATGAACTACTACAACTACTATTTCTAGTCATAGTTTCATTATCTTTATTGTGACTATTATTGCCGCTGTTCATCACACATCCAACCGGCACCGTCAGACACCGCCTTCAAAGAGCCTAGGTCTGTAAGTAAGTAAGTAAGTAAGTAAGTAAGTACATTTTATTTCTACAGCGCTTTTCACAGACACGGTCACAAAGTGCTTTACAATGTGCATAGACAATAAAAACAGTCCACATTCTCAGCAAACCTAATGCTGGTAGGTAGTGCATTCCAGAGTCTGGGTGGCATATCCTCAAAAGCTCTATCCCCACATGTCTTCAGACCAGTGTGTGGCGTGGATAGCAGACAGAGGATAGACAGACCTGAGAGACCGGGAGGGGGTGTGTAAGTGAATTATGTTGGCAAGATAATCAGGGTTCTGCTTGAGCAGAGGAATAGCACTGTCTGGCGCTATGATTAAAACCTCAGTCTTATCTGGGTTCAGCTGCAAAAAGCTTTCAGCCATCCAGTTGTTTATGGCGTCTATGCAATCTAGGAGCCTAGTAAGTTTGGATGTCATCTGCATAAAAATAAGAAATGTTAAAATTGCGAATAATCTGACCTAGAGGCAACATATATAAAATGAATAATATGGGGCCCAACACTGAACCCTGTGGAACACCACAAGACAGGGGCGATGATGCAGAATGGCAATCCCCAATGGAGACATATCTGAGAGATAGGATGCAAACCAGTCCAAGGCCACACCTGATATGCCCACCCATTCATGTAATCTCTTAATCATGATATCGACTGTATCGAAGGCAGAACTGAGGTCTAAAAGTACTAACAGTGAGCATAGACCTACGTCTGAGGCCATCTGAAGGTCATTATGGACTCTCACCAGGGCCGTCTCAGTAGAATGTCTCTTGCTATAGCCTGACTGAAATTTGTCATATCTCCAAATTCTCTAAAACAGCTGTAAGTTGATTAGCCACAGCCTTTTTGATAATTTTGGACAACAATGGCAGCTTTGAAATGGGGCGATAGTTTTTTAACTGTCTGAGGTTTCTCCCTAAAAGGACGTTTTCCTCACCACCCGAGGTTTCTCCCTAAAAGGAGTTTTTCTTCGCCACTAAATGCTTGCTCTTGGGGGAATTATTGGAATTGTTGGGTCTTTGTAAATTATAGAATGTGGTCTAGACCTACTCTATCTGTAAAGTGTCTTGAGATAACTCGATACTATAAATAAAATGTAATTGAATTATTATCACTTTCTCTGTGTACTTCATTTACAGTACTCTAATCACTGAGAAGTAGAATTGCTAAAAGTGTTTTAGGTTAGCGACAGCAGTGTGTAACTGGTTCAAACAGAATTAAATCATATGAAACGTGTGTTTCATATGACTTAAAAATTAGTAAATAAATTAGTGTATAGTTTTTGCAAGAGTGTTTCATTTTGCAAAGGGTCTGAGGTGTTCTGCTAATTGGGTGTGCGATTGTGCTAATTGTGTGTCGTTTTTTGAAAAAACGGTCCCGGTTTTCAAAATAGTGCTTAAGCAATTGAAAAAAACTGTAAACACATCGATCACAGTCTGAACATTGTGCTTCATCCACGTTGTGAAAAATATAAGATAAATGTAAATTGTCTATCTTTGATAAATAGAACAAAGTAGAAATCCTGCTCAAGTTAAACAAGTTCAGGTAGTTAGAGACAAGTTGCCAATCTCAGCCACTCTTCTTGTAAAACTCAAAACTCACACGACTAAAGATTTTACACGTTTCTACCGAGGTCAGGTGATGAAACCAATTAGTCAAACCAAGCCAGTGCACAGGTGGCACAGGAACATTGAATGTTGTTTGATTTTGCAGTTTCACAGTATTTTTTGTTCTACCTAGTGCCTAATATATAGACAATCAATATTGTATTGCTTGCACTACTTGCAGTGTACAATATATTCCAAGTGATATACTTTTTGTTTTCATTGCAAAATGTGTTTACTATTAATACTGTATGAAAGTTTTTCTGTAACTACATGCCCTGGACACTGTGTTCTCGAATTTTTGAGGTAATGTCTAAAGAATGCTCTGTAGTGTTTAGTTATTGACTGGCTGTGTGTATGATCTGAAAGTCTTGTTTGATTTTGCCAGCAGAGTCAGGTCTTTTTTGGATATAGTTTGAGAATTTGGTTTCATTTTTACAGTTTTGAGAAAATAGGTGGTTTCAAGAAATGTGTCTTAGCAATCGAGACATTTACAGTTCTTCCCAACGTTACATGCGTTTGCTGAATCCTTTGCTAATTTTCCCAAAACTGTAAACATAAAACCCCTAAAATGGTAAACTCTACAAGTCCCTAACAAAAGCCAACACTGCATTCAAAACTGTTAAATCGCTCCATCAAAATGGCACACACACACACATAAATAGATCTGTCTACCAACCAACAGCACACTGATGTGCTCAACACAAAACAGTACTATGAATATCCCATCAATAGGTTTATGCCTTTTGCATTCTCAGTGTTACGCTGTAGCCGGTTGTAAAAGATTGTCACTGCCTGTCGCGGGAACTGAAAATGGCAAATTGCGCTTTTCCATGTCATGCATATGCATTCACAGGAGGGTCAAGGGGAAAGTGGGAGTTTCCCATAAAGAGATGGGAGGGGAAGCGTAAAGTGCGCCTAACTGTGTATTCCAGCGAAAAAGGCTGTCCTACTAGAGCTTAGATCGGGCCCAAAAAAATCAAGCCCGACCCTACCCGAGCCTGTACACGGTGTGTCCGAGCCCGGCCCGACACATTAACTGTAATTATGAGCCCGATTTAAACCCGACAATTTTTTAATACGTGGGCCGTTATAACTGACGTTCTCAACTAAAATTCTGAGTTGTTTGAACTACAAAAAACTGTTTAGAATTATCTTAATGAATACAAGGACGAAGCATGTAAACTGCGCTGTTTGTTCAGAATGGATCGCAAATGGATCCGAATGAAGAAACGTAAAAAAAATTTTTAAAAAAAAAAACTCGACCCTACCTGCTCCCTCAGCTGAATAGTGTGGGTAACAGATCAGGGCATCAACATAATCAAAGCCCTGGAACCATATAGGAGACTTTCTTGTCTCGATCACCTAATTAATACTTCGCCACGGTCTGCATGCCGACGCACTGGCCGACAACAGTGCTGCAGAGGGGGGGAAGACACGATGTAGCACAGTTTACCTCATACTCAAGTCAGTGCAGGACATACACCTGGAGCTACGGGAGAAGCTGGAGAGGCATAGCTTGCTTCCCACCGAATAAGGCTAATAAAGTAATGATTCAAAAAACACAAATGCTTGTTTAAGGGCCGGCCCGTCCCGTCCCGATTATAGCGGCGTAAAATGTCGGCCCGGTTCGGGCTCGGGCAGAGAATCTAAACTCTATCTCCTACCCAGGACCTGACTATAACAATTGACAACTCTGTGGTAGTCCCCACCCAGACTGCTAGAAACCTGGGTGTGACACTTGACGACCAACTAACCTTCACTGCCAACATCGCTGCAACTACCTGATCGTGTAGATACATGCTGCATAACAGCAGAAGGATACGTCCCCTTCTAACGCAGAAGGCGGCTCAGGTTCTGGTTTAGGCTCTAGTCATCTCACGTCTAGACTACTGCAACTCCCTGCTGATTGGCCTGCCTGCGTCCGGCTCCTGCAGCTCATTCAGAACGCAGCAGCTCGACTACGAACGGATCAGCCCCAGCATACATCCAGGACATGGTCAAACCCTATACCCCAACCCGCCCGCTCCGCTCTGCATCAGCCAACCTGCTTGCTGCCCCCTCACAGCAAGGGAGAACTAATCACTCAACGAAATCCCGACTGTTTGCTGTCCTGGCTCCTAAAAGGTGGAATGAGCTCCCCGTTGACATCAGAATGGCTGAAAACCTGTGCATTTTCTGCCGAAGGATAAAAACACATCTCTTCTGACTACACCTCGGATAATGAAGGAAAAATAAATAAATAGAAATATCTATATATAGCTCTCTTGATACTGCACTTTCACATGGCTCTTTGTAGCATTACCTATTTAGAGCTAATATACTTGCACTTACTACTTGTTGTCTGGAGTTTGCACCTTCAAGGTTGAACGCACTTAATTGTAAGTCACTTTGGATAAAAGCGTCAGCTAAATGACACGTAATGTAATGTACAAAAACCGCCCGTGAAAGCGCGCCTCTATTTTGTGGTGAAAATTCTCTGCCTCTTACTGTAAAAGCGGGTGTAAACCAGCCGCAAGCGGGTTTCCTCGCATCTGTCTCCTGGTGAAATGGCAGCAGTAATCCGAGCAAGACGAAGACATAGGCCAAGGAGACGAGCTGAAAAGATTTTTGCCACAAGGATCACACTTTTTCAGTTGCGTGAACACGAAATCATTAAGCGTTACAGATTAAGCAGCCATGCAATATTACAGTTACTGGAAGAAATCAAAGATGACATTGAATCTCCGACTCAGCGTTCACATTCCATTCTAGCAGTTGTTAAAACTCCTCGCTACATTACAAATATTTGCATCCGGATCATTTCAAACAGTCATAGCATCAGCAGTTGGAATATCGCAGTCTGCACTCAGCCGTATCATAGCACAAGTACTTAACTCTTTGCTACAGCGCAATTTATGATATAGTGGGCGGAGAAAGGCGCTGATTAACCGATGAACTGCAGGTTTGTTAAATACGACGTAAGCTAAAGTATCACAGCGTCCGCTTTCTGTGGGTTGGCCATGGCGCTGATAACGCTACATTCGCAAATGTACGTACAGTACATCTGGCCCAGAGTGTAATTCAGGAATTGTGCTTGCAATTTTACAGACTTGGTTTAGGGATTTGGTACATGCGTTTCAGGTTTCGGTGATTGTGTGTCAAGTTCCAATTTTGGTGTGTAAACAACTGGGAAAAACTGTAAATGAGTCAAGAAAGCTCACTTTCCTTTTAAAGGTGCCCTGCCACACAAAACCATTTTTACTTGTATTTTTTTTTAAATATGTTAGGGCCATATGTGTTTGTGTTATGTCGTGAATGTGAAAAAAAACTGCTACCTCCTCTGTCAGCTCTAGCCACTGAAAAGAACTAAGCGGAGAAATCAGGCCAATTACAAAAGCTGGTCAGTCTGACTGATCTTTCTGGAGTGGTTTACTAGTCTGGACCACTTGAGATCAAGTTATGGGGTATGTGGTCCACAGAGGTGTCAAGTAACAAAGTACTTTGTTACCTTACTAAAGTAAAAAAAATTGGGTATCTATACTTTACTGGAGTAATTATTTTACAGAAAACTTTTTACTTCTACTCCTTACATTTTCACGCAATTATCTGTACTTTCTACTCCTTACATTTTAAAAATAGCCTCGTTACTCCTATTTCAATTTGGCTTGTTTTTTTATTGTCATCGTTCACCAAAACCTAGTAGTGGTTCTTTAATGTATCTGCATTGTACTAAAATGCGTTCATTTTCAATGGGCATAAATGCGGCTGAAACAGGTGCATTCCAAATTGTTTTCAACACATTTTAACATAACATTATAGTCATTATGGCCTTTAGAAAAATGAACATTTTTTGTGGAGGTGGGGTAGTGCACTGTAGGCCCCTGTGGCGCGGCCTTAGCTTTTGTCCCTAATGGCATTTCCCCCCTTACATTACTTTTACTTTTATACTTTAAGTCGTTTTGAAACCAGTACTTTTACACTTTTACTTGAGTAAAAAGCTTGAGTTGATACTTCAACTTCTACAGAAGTCTTTTTAAACCCTAGTATCTATACTTCTACTTGAGTAATGAATGTGAATACTTTTGACACCTCTGGTGGCCCATGAACTAAAATGAGTTTGACACCCCTGCTGTACTGGATGCAGTGAATGCTGGATGTCCACAAACAAACAAAAAATGTCTGGACTCATCTGCAGCGATGGATGAGGATCAGGCATGCGCGCACACACACACACACACACACACACACACACACACACACACACAGGCAGTGATGTTCTTCATTGTTTATATTTCTCAGTGGCTATTAGAGAGGTGCTGAAAGGGGCTGTTGCAGAGAATTTGTAGGACTTTATGTTGTAGTTCCCTCAGATTGCCAGTAGAGGTCGATACAAATCAAGGGTTACCTAATGTCTCACTGTAATCTAATTGTACTATATATATCACTGTGCAAATCCAGTCCTTTGGTCCCTTGGGTGGTGGAGCTGTGAGATGTGAGAAGAAGCTGTGGCAGGGCTGGAAGAATTTGTTGTTGTTGCTTTCTCGTCCGCTTCCATGGCGTAGGTTATAGCCTATGATCCAATTCGTCTTTCATATTTTATTTTATTTTATTTATTCACAGATTACATAGGCCACACATACAACATTCCCGCCCACCTGCATTTAATGGTCAATGGGAATGATATCCGTATATGACCCGGGAGTTGCCGTCCCTTTAAACCGCACAAAGAGGGACAGTGGAGGCGGGCTGCTCATGGGGCTGTGTGACTGTTCGACACCACACACTGTAAAGCATGGATGTATTAAGAGAACTGTGTTGGCCACACTGTACCCGCTTCCGCACGAGCGCTATTGGCCGCCACCGGGGTGTGGGCGGGACACCAAGCTCTGACTCAGCTCTGAGTCACTGCACTGCCTGCTGCTGCGTTCAGGTACTGTGGAAATAAATGAACATTACAAACCTGTTTCAAATATACTGTATAGTTTATCCCCGCGGGAGTCTTCCCAGCAGGGGCAACCTGCGTACGTCTACATAGTATACTGTCTATATTACTGTATTATCAGTGGTGGTAGAAATATTCAGATCCTTTACTAAAGTAAAAGTACTAATAGGCTACCACACTGTAATAGCCTACTAGGCTACTCTGTTACAAGTAAAAGTCCTGCATTGAAAATGTAACATAAGTAAAAGTATGTAAGTAGTCCATCATTCGTAAAATGTAGCCTACTTAAAGTATTATAGTACTCAATGCAGAAAAACTCTCACATTTTAGAAACTGGAAACAAAACAGTTCAATCTTAGCTAATCATTTTAGCTGTACCTATAGGCTATATTGTTGGGTAGGCTAGTTTAATTTATAATAAAACATAATATTTCATAGTTTTATAGTTTTGTGTGCACAAATCTTAATTTGTAAAGTAACTAGTAACCCAACTAAAACTGTCAGATTAGTGTAGTGGAGTCAAAAGTACAATATTTCTCTCTGAAATGTAGTGGAGTAGAAGTAGAAAGTGGCATGAAAAAAAGACTCAAGTAAAGTAGGCTACAAGCAGTCTACCTCAAATGTGTACTTAAGTACAGTACTTGAGTAAATGTAGCCTACTTAATTACATTCCACCCGTGTGTTTTATATAAGCTATTTAATCGGCTTTGTATAGAATTGTCAAATTGCTTTGCCTATTTAAATCTCCCACACCCGGTGGTAAAATATACATTAGTAGGCCTACTTATAAACCCTGCATTTTAAGCTAGGCTAATATTTCAACCATAGATTTCAACACGTGAAAGTTGACATGCCTATAGCCTATTCAATGGTCGCTATAAACTACTCGAAAGCTAAGGCAAACTGTATTTATAATCGCTTACAGCATCTAAACTCTAAAGTGAGCCTAATTGTATGAGCTATTGACCACATACAGAGTAGTGGGTTTATCGAATTTACTATCTGTCTCATGGCACTTAAATGCAGCACCAGACTGGCTGTTCCTCCATGACTTCGCATTGGTCGCGATCTGTGATATTAGAAGTGTTGGACTGATCCTACGTGGTCTGTCAGTTTTTAGATATAAAATAAATTAGACATTTCAACAGCAGCGGAGTGAGCTTTCTGCAAAACTACTCGAAAGACATTTCTTTAAATCTATTTTTCTACTTTAGCACCGTGCTGGACGGATCTGCCATAGAGGGTGAGTGTCTTAAACTGCTTCTTGAACTTTTGTTATTGATGCAACGTTATGGTGCTCCAACCAAGAGTAAGATTCACGTTACCTCGTTGTGTAGGGTGGAATGGTATGCGCTGCCTCCTTCTTGAAGCAGTTTAAACATTTTCATAAAGTCGCTTGATGTGGTAAACATATGATAGCGTGGGTAACGTTACAATTAATGGGGAGGTAGCCTACTTGCCTGTCTACATTTGTCAACGCTTTCACAAGAGGAAAAGCGCATTGTGGAATTCCCGTTACGCACCAGTCAGTATACCGGAGAAATTGTTGTTCTTGCTTATTGCTTAAAGCTGATACTCGACAGAACAAGGCTTCATATATATTCTACATATTTAATCGAAGCTGCTCTTCAAATTGGCATACATCTGACAAAGAAAATATCACTTACTATCAATAAGATCTTACATTTAGGAAAGTGTGCCTTTCGTACCGACATTCTTCTATTGAAAGAGACAGTGGGACTACCGTAACGAACCGGGTGAATCAATTTTAAAAGTTAAAATGATATGAAAATGTGTTATCTTCGGCACATTATTTGTATGCCGAATTTAGTAAAGGATTGTAAAGATTAACATAGCCTACATGTTAATCTGTTGTAGGCCACATGTTGTATTTTCCCATTGGCAATATCAATAACTTGCTATATTTTTCAGGGAGATCCGATTTAAACAGGATGGAAACATAACCTGTCAGGGTTGGATGAACTGGCCATGGTGTAACGTTACTCTCTTGTCGCTCCGAGGAAAGCAACGCGCATTCGCCGCAGCCGCTGCTGCTGCCGCCTGCATTATATAACCGAGTTATACCAAGTTAACCTGTCCAGTGCTCAGCATTCCCTACTTCCCCAGGGGTCTTTGATGTTATGTTTTGCCGTAGCAAGGAGTTTGTCTGACAGCCAGTCATCCAATCATGACAATCACATACCGGGCAGCTTCTTGAGTCGTCCAATCATGATTCACAGTTTACGCTGCTTCCGCTGCACAATAACTTATTTCACAAGTAAATTCCTGTTAAATGACAAAAACAAGCACTGGATGGGAAAAGGGCATTTCACAATAACTTTGAATGCAGCACAAGGCTGGCAGGCAAGTTTCAAGTGAACACCACGCCTGTGTTGTTTTTCAGACCCGGTGTTGGAATCCTCTACAGTGAAATACAGTCACACTTTACACCATTTAGCTGTCAGCATTGTAAACGTTTAATCCAGCTGCTAGTAGTTGTACTGTAGTAGTACTGGTAGGCTAACGTTACCTGCTGCCTAGCGTTAACTTGCGTGACATGCGGCAATGTTTCGATTGCCTCTAACGTCCGTTTCGGAGCTTCAGAGAGAAGCGCAGGCATTTAAGTGGCACCGAAATGAGGCACCGAAATCCGTGTTGCTATTCGGTCTGGTAGATACCGGTCGTTAAGGCACCGGTGCCGTATTAGCACTGGGTCTCGGTACCCAACTACACATAGACCTATCTGTTGTAGTAATGCTGTTGCAATGTTTCTATTGTGGTTTCATAGTTTTGTCATCATAGGTGTAATTTACAGGGGGGATGGGGGGTTTACAACCCCCTCAATAATAAAAACTGGCCAGTGCAACCCACCCCAAAAAACTATTATAATTTCCTTTACATAAATAAAGACATTTGCACCATAAATTGATGCAGAAAAGGCACAAATTGTTTCACCAGAATGCAGAAAATGTGTGTTTGACGTTCAAAATGTTGCTGTTATCACCTCATCAAGTCTAGAATGTCCCCTATAGGAAAAAACACCTTATAACACCTTATAACACAATCCATCCCTAAAGATTTAGTGGTTCTCAACATTTTTGACCTGTAACCTTTTATGATGAAACAGCATCTAGTTGGCCTATATAGACATGTTTCAGATGTCTATGAGATGTGAACAGTTTCACCAAAGAGTGGAGCTTATCAGATGGTCTCCTTTAAATAACAGTTTCAGGCCCCAAAAGGCAAAATCATCCAATGTTAAAAAAATAAAAATAAATGAATTTGTGTTGCAGAACTTATTTTTCTTCTTCCCTATGCCCTTAATGAGATGAAACTAAGAACTGTAAGAAAAGTTAGTTCCCCCTGACCAGCTATAAAGCTATAGTATGAACAATTTCATAATGTCATATTATATAATAGTATATCAGTCACTGGACCCATTTTTCTGTTTAAAATTGTACTTTTACTTTTGATACTTTAAGTAGGCTACATTTAGCTGGCAATACTTCTGTACTTTTACTTAAGTATTTTGAATGCTTTACTTGTAGTGGAATATTTTTACATTGTGGCATTGGGACATTTACTCAAGTACATCTGAATACTTACCACTGTACTCATGATGACTTTCTAGGGCTTGACAGGAGAACCATATGTTCACATTTTCTTCTCTGAAATAATACTGAGGCGATTTTTGTATAATATTACGTATGTGCGTATATACAGATATTTTCAGTATCCCTGTAACATGTGTTAACTGTAGTATGGGTACTGCGTCAGTCAGTCAGTCACCCTGTCTGGCCCATGTTGGGCTGGCCTGGATGATTAGGCTGCCGTCAAATGGCCACGGGGCTGACGGAACTTTGTCAACGGGATTACACAAGCAACCAGGCATCTAATTTAGCAGCTAATCCAGATTAAGGTGCCATGATTGGTCTGTGTTCGCCGCCTAAGGCTCAGACGCTGCGGCCCGTCTGGCACACAGAGTCAGCAGCCATGCAGCGTTCACTGTCTCTGTCTGGAAACAGAGATGATACATTCAGGACCCTGAACTAAGGTCAGGTCCCCACATTTGAAATCTTTGTAAACTGGTCAGTAGAAACCAGTTTAACTGTCTCCAGGGAATGTTCTTAAATGCAACTCTGATGGATTTTTTTTTTAATGATTTCCAGATGGTTTTTATTAAATCTTGACTCAGTTTGGAATAGAGCGGCAAAGATTAATTGATTAGTTGTCAACTACTACATTAATTGCCAACTATTTTGATAATCGGTTACAGTTATTTTTTTAATAGTCTATATCCACGACGTTCCACTTCTGGGATTGCTCCGTTGCCGCCAGAAATTCCGCCGGATGTCTGTTACCTTTATTTATGAGGACTATGGTGAACTGCTCCTCAGATCTCTGCAGGGTAAATCCAGACAGCTAACTACTATCTGTCCAATCTGAGTTTTCTTTTGCACCACTAAAACAACTTTTGAATGTACACGTTCCACCGAAAACAAGTTCCTTCCCATGGCTATTTTGCAGAGGCACCGTTGCTCTGTCCGGCGCTTAGCGCTGCCCAAAACGACTGTGATTGGTTTTAAAAAATGCCAGTAAATTAGAGCATGTTTTTCTCCCATCCGGGAATGCTGTGTGACCTTCCTCCGCAGTGCTGTGGAGGAAGGTCTGGCAAAGCGAGACTATTTTTTTAATGAAAAAAAGTAAAAGTTCTCTGATTCCAGATTCTTAAATGAATATTTTCAAGTTTCTTCACTCCTCTGTGACAGTAAACTGAATATCTTTGAGTTGTGGACTAAACAAGACTATGAAAATAGTTGCAATAATTATTAGTTGCAGCCCAAGTTTGGAATAAAATTGGCAAGTGCTTCCCCTGCCAACCATACTGAACCCGGGTTCAATAGAAAATAAAAGAAATATGTTTTTTCTCATTTGGTGGGTTAGGGTTAGGGGGGTATCCGCAATTGTAAAACAAGAGAAGCATGGGTGAGTTTGTTCTGACACAAGCAAAAGAACTGAACCTAATACTCCAGACTTCAAATAAACCACTCCACAAATGGTGTCAGGTGCCACACTTCCACGGTAGCATAATGAGGGTACAGACAGTTTATTAAAAAGATTTATAAAGCCTGTACAGTGGAAGTGTGGTGCTATTTTGAGCCTTGTTAGTAGAGATGCACCGATTACAACTTTCTAGGCCGATTTCGATTTCCGATTTTTCATTGAGTTTGACCAGCCGATAACGATTTTAGCCGATTCCGAGTTCATTTTTTCTAACCACTTTACAGCACACACAAATATTTATTTGTTTATCTTTTCTTTAATAGAAAATTTTACATTGTGCATAGAACATAGAACATTTTTGGAATAGATAATTGATCATTATAAAATAGAACTATATAAATTACTCCTGGTGTGGGAAATTAACACACATCTAAAGTGCAATGTTACGGAAGAACCATTTCCTTCTTTTCACATCCAATATTCAACAATTTTTTTTTTTATATATTTAGCAAACTAAACTTCTGTATTTATGAAAACAGGTAATGGCAATAAAATAATATATAAATAACAAATATAAATAAAATAAATATAGCCTTAATGCAGTATTGACCTTTTCATAGATGTAAACATAAACATTCTAAATGGACCCAAGTTGATTTCCTGTTGCAGTATATGTGAATGGCATCAACAAGGGGCCAGGTTTTTGCCTAGCAATGGAATTCCATTGAAAAGGTATTTCTCAAAACACACACACAGGCCTGTTTGAATGTCAACAGTAACGTTACTTGAAAACAGTGTGTAGTTCCTTTTTTAGCAAGTTTGCTTTATGTGTCATTGAACACTACCGTTGCTATCAACAGGCTTATCTGCTAACGTTGGTTACCGACGGTTACCTCAGAACAATCCAGCAAATAGACGGTACCCTAGAGTGCTGTTACCTGAAACAGATGATTTAACGTCACCGCTCATTTTACACACAGTTTAGCAACAAAACTAAACGCTGAGGGAAGATTACCATGGTTTTAATGTTGGTTTTGAGCGGTATGCATCCCCACTAACCTGGAAAGCGTTTTAAACAGTAACGTTAATACAGCGTGTCGGAGGAATACAGCGTCTCTTTTTTTTGAATTATTTTTCTTTACAGTGTCTCCTACAGTGGCCAGTGGGGCATCAGAGGCAGAGGGACCACAGCGTTTGCTAATGTTAGCTTTTTGTCTGATAAACAGTAAATTTATCAAAGTCAGTGTGCCCAACGCTATTTTCCAATAAACTGTAGTTGTCATTTCTTTTTACTTTACCCGTGCCCCGACGAATAGCGTTGTAAGCTAATTAGTGGTTTGAGCTAAAACTGGCCACATTTGATTAGCATGAAAACAAATCCCAGAGAACGGTCGACTCGGTACACATGTGTTATTAACCCTTAGGTTCATTTTGCGCTGGATTTGTCCTTTAATAAAAAAAAATAAAAAAAAGAATAGCACTCTATGTAAGATCAGGGACAGGTGCTATATTTCTCCCTGAGTTTGAAACCGCTAACTGCTGGTTAGCGCTTCTGTTTTTTCTGACCTTCTCCATTTAATGCATTTGGCATTCAATATGGAGAATCTGACAGAGGGACTGAAACAAAGACAGAGAGAGAGAGAGAGAGAGAGAGAGACAGACAGAGAGAGAGAGAGAGAGAGAGAGAGAGAGAGAGAGAGAGAGAGAGAGAGAGCTCTGTGAACTATAAATAGACAGTGGGAGAGTGGCTGTAATAATAGCATCACCACACAATAATCCCTCAATAGAATCAGCATTGCACTACACTATAGCCCTAACAGTGAACAGGTATCCCCTACATATAAGCAGGGTTATCTGGGGAACGTGAGCCTGTGACCCTCTGCTCAGCTTCTCTATTAATCTTGTTAATATGGACCTGTGGGTAAAGGAGCATGTTTGACTCTGGCCTGAACAGTCAGAATAATCCTTTTAAATGTGTAGTGTACAGGGTCTTACTGGTCAGTCAGACAGCAGGCGGAGGTGGGGATCATGTTGTGGGCTTTAACTGCCATTTGTTGAATGTCATGCCAGACCCTTACTGTGGCTCCCATCCGCTATTGCTCAGCAACAGAACATTAACTATCATCAGATCCAGCCCTCAGATATACATCTCTTGACATGGCAAAACTTGTGTTGGCTGTAAGCTCTAATGCAGTATTACAAATGAAAAGAGATCGATTAAGATGCTCTTAAAAAGCTTGTTATTGCAGTGCTACTGTATAATTGACTGTTCACTAGTCTTGCATTGCCAGATCTCCACAGCGTGGAGTAAGGTCTGGATACACCACACATGCATTCTGGGATAGGACAGAAAAACGCTCTGGGTTGTTTGCATTTCTTTAAACTAGGGATGCACCCGATACCGTGCGCATGTACTCAACATACTCAACATACATCCAAACCATTAACTTGCCTTTATCATCCCACAATAATATTACAATAATCATACTCCATGTGAAATATTTTTCCTGTCGTTAGTGTTTTTATGTCTTAAATTATTCTTGTTTTTAGCTAGTTATTGTCTATCCTGTTTATTATCTTTAATGCACCTTCAGTTGTGGCACTCACAATTTCGTTGTTCTCTGTGCAATGACAATAAAGGTTTATCTTATCTATCTTATTGTATCTTACTCGTACTTGTAATCATAAAATGACTCCGATACTACCACACCCGATACCACCTCATAGCAACGTGACATTAACTCCTCCGTTGAGCAGGTATAGGTGGTGGAAGAGGAGCAATACCAGCTGTTTGGAGATTTTTGGCTGTAAAAAATAACAGAGGCTGTCACCCAATACATGATTGCACTTGACCACCAGCCATTGTCAGTCGTTAATAAGACTGTGTTTCGACGTCTTCTCAGTGTACTGGAGCCGAGGTGTGAGATTCCCAGCCGACACCACATCACAGAAACCTTGTTACCAAAGCTGCTTTGTGAAAAAGCACATTGGCAACCTGTTGCCCGTATGCTTCACCACTGATATTTGAAGTAGTATCAGCCCAATGCATGAAGAAAGCGATATTTCAATCTGATCCGTCTACATGTGATCTCTCTCCACAGCGCTGTTTTATCAACCACGGCGCTACTCTGCAAATTGTGATTTTTTAAATAATTTATTTTACAAACAAGCTAAAACGAAAGCTCTCGGTTTGTAGTCTTATTGTTTATAGAGTTATAAAGCCTGTCTTAAAATTTGGACAAAATCTTGTAAACGTAGCTGCTGGGTAAACAAAACATCCATCCATCCTCTACGCTGGAGTGCTATCCACATGGCTACTTTATTTGCACGTGAATGGCGTCATCGGACTTTGCGTTCTTCATTCTTTCTCAAAAGAAAGGGCCACATAAAATATGATATGAAGTTAACTGTTCACACAATACAGTAACTTGAGCTATTTAAATTAGCTGGATACATGGTTAAACATAATTTGCTCTTACCAGTGTATTGTCGTGTGTACTTCGGCAACAGCAATCCCACCAATACGTCCCAGTTAGAGAGTAAATGCCGTAAACATACTCTTTGTAAATCTTTACAGTAATTTCCAGAAAGAACCAAGCAGGCCTGCCTTGTTGCAAAATTCAAAGTTTCTTTAAAACTTGACTTTTTAGCGTGAAGCTAGCTAGCTAGCTCGAAGTTTGTTGTTGTTTCCCGAAATGGACAAAGTTTGAGAACGTCAACACACAGAGACCAGATCTACGGCTGGGACGATTCGTCGACGTAATCGATTACGTAAATGCTTCGACACAAATAATTTGCGTCGACGCATAGAAATCTATAAATAACCGGCTGCCTCCAGCAACAGCGCAAGTATGGATTCCTTGCAAGTTCAACAACACGTTGAGAAAAAGGCTCTGGTCTTCTCAAGTGTGGGAGTATTTAATTCTTAATGCCAACAACAATGTGGCAGTCTGTAGACTTTGTAAAATGCATCCCTGAGTCAGGATAACAGCAGCAAAACACCGAAAGTTCTGCTCACCTTTTTGTCCCTTTCCCTCCCAAGTAGAGTTTAGATTCTCTGCCCGAACCCAAACTTGATCCACTGGCCGGCTCGAGCCAATATGTCGCGCCACTATCCTTGATGAAAACACAAATTCATCAAGTATTTGTGTTTTTTTATTAGCCTAATTGGGTGGGGAGAAAGCTATGCCTCGCCAGCTTCTCCCATAGCTCTGGGTATATGTCCTGCACTGATTTGAGTGTGAGGTAAACTGGGCTAAATCGTGTCTCCCCCATCTGTAGCACTGTCTTCGATAATTGCACAACCAGGCCAGATTGTTTCAGATATCTCACAAGTCCTTTATAACGTCAGTTATAATGGTCCACGTATTAAAAAAATTGCTGGGTTAAAACGGGCTCAGGTTCATAATTCCAGTTAATGTGTCGGGCCGGGCCGGGCTTGGACACAACATGCACTGTAGATGTGTGTGATTATCAATTTATGGAGCTTTTCCATTACATGGGACCTGCTCGACTCGCCTCGACTCTACTCGCCTTTTTTGGTTTTCCATTACGAAAAAAAGTACCTGGTACCTGCTAACACCTTTTTTTAGTACCACCTCCGTCAAGGTTCCAAGCGAGCTGAGCCGGTACCAAAAGGGATGTGAAAGCGACAGACGGGAGTGTCCTGAACAAACCCGCCATTTTTAAATAGTTCAGCCAGCTGTGTTTTTTTTTTGCTGCCTCCAGCTTAATTTGAAACAAAATGTGTCTTCTGGCTGTGGCAACAACAACACACCTTCGACGTTCTGTGTGTGTGTCGCGTTAGGTCACGGCAGTTTACTGCGGCGCCGTGTGTTTTACAGTTCTGCGGAGGCTCCAGGCAGAGCTTTCGCCATAGCCTACGTACACACACACATGCCGACTCGACGCACACACCAGCGCACAAGTATAAACATCAGGCCACTTACATATGCTACGGCGAAAGCTCTGCATGAAGCCTCCGCAGAACTGTAAAACAAGCTCAAATGGCCTGATGTTTATACTTGTGCGCGGGTGTGTGTGTCGAGCCGACATAAGACGACCAGCCAGACTGAGGCGGTACTAAAATCTGCAATGGAAAACGGACGCACAGTGTGTCGAGGCGAGTAGAATCAAGATCATATTTCCCTGCATTACACCTTGAAAACACAGCACAGAGTTGTTTCCCCTCTACTCCTGTGGATGGAAACAAACTGTTGTTAGTTTTGTGGTTCTGTTTATAGAAACTACATCCTGTTATATCGCGCGAACATACGTGAATTTGCGAGATCTCGTGGTTGGCTGGCTGCAGCCGTTACGCAACAAATCCGGACCTGGTGGGTATTGATGGACGGCGGAGCACGCAGCCGTTCCGCAGCGGAGCCGATCCACAGACGTTCCGCATCCTGTGGAAATCCACGGTTAGTCCGTTGATTCGTTTTAATGCCCCGCTATGACTTAACATTAAGCATCATCAAACGCTGTCAGTCTGCAAGTGTTATTTTTTTGGTTTACCGTCATCATGAGTGACCCAATCGATTACAGACTGTTATATTAGACACTCTGCAACTTGCCTTATGTTGGATTTATTTGATACATCTGATTTCATATGTTGCTAAAATTGCACATTTTTTTACTATAAGATTAAAGGGAAAAGAGCTTGGATGTTAAACAAGAGCTTATTTATTATTTTGCCTACTACTGTTAAAAAAAGCAAATACACGCTACTCTTTTGCACTTGCTCTGTTTACTTTAAGTTTGTATTTTTGTATTCCTTCTGAAAGTGACTTTATTTTGTTGTTGGATTGATAGCCTACATCTGGCTTCAGGTTGCACTACAAATTCATTTTACTTGAACAGTGCAGTGTTAAACAATTTTAATAAATAGAGACTTGAACCTTATTGACGTTTGTTTTGTGTAAATTGTTAATAATTGAGCAATGGGAAAATAATAAAAATAAAAATTAATCATTAGATTAATCGAAAAATTAATCGTTAGCTTAGACGACTAATCGAAAAAATAATCGCTAGATTAATCGGATCAGCAGCTATAAACTAACATGTTTCTAGCTGACTCATTTTAAAACACAAATCTTGTGAAAGGGTAAATGTGCACTTGATAGCTACATACATATTGTGCTAAAAGACTGGGGCTAAAGCTAACAGGTTTACACACTGTTTAACAAGCTCTACACTTTTGCTCTTGTGTTTTTGGAACGCATCTTTAAATGCAGAGTATCTTTCACAGTACAGCCCCATGCACACCGCTTCAACACGTGGAGCAATCTAAAGCTTAATGGGAGACACCCCAGGCAAAACCATACATTTTTAGCTTTTGGGCTATTTTACTTCCATAGCATGTCTTCTTTCAGACTATTGGGGTAAACAACATCCAAAATACACATTTAGGTGTTTATTTTACTACACTTTGTGTATTTGCACCTGCAAATTTCTCCTAAATTCAGCAAAATTAGATAATTCCTCATTTGCATATTTTAACATTTTCAGAAAACATTTAATAGAAATGAAAGTAATTTACTGGGGATGTTTCGTCCATGTTTCATGTAGTTATTTTTTTTACTCTATCACCTGTAATGTCTTGCAAAATGTCTGATATTTTATAATCCATATCTTTAAAGGCTAGTTTTCTCGAAATGGGTTTTTCTCAGACTCTGAGCCAGAAATCTCCACTTCAGTAGCACTTCAGTAGTACTTACCTTCCAGTTTCACTCCTATCTGTATTCTGAAAGTTTTGACAGAGGGGTTTGTTCGGATATCATTCATAGCCTAATTTATTTATTTTATACCTAGAAACGTGGTGAAAATGGATTTTGTTTTATGGCTGTTGACACCATATTCTGATTTATGCAGTGATAAAAGGAGATATCCAAAATCCCCTCTGTAAAAACCTTTGACATGTTGATGTGTCAACAAAATAAAAGAAAAAATTTGAACCTGTGTTCAGATTTCTGCTCTGGAAATGTATGCAAATAAGCACATATTTAACAAGATAATGCTTAATTTCCATATTTAAACATGAAATTCCAGAAAACTTGTAATACAAAAGATGTTTGTCTTAATGTATGGAATCAACTGGATAAATTTCATGATAATATCTATTAGTTAATTTCTTTTCCTATTCACCTGCAGTGTCTCTCCTTAACATGGCTAGTGCTTAGTTACAGTTGCTAAGTTAGGATTGGACAATCGCTCTTCAGAAGAGTTTAGCAGACAATGAATTTTCCAAAAAGACCAATAGAGTTTCTATTTAGTTTTCTTTGGAAGAACTGTAAATCGTGTGCACTTCTTCATCCAGTCAAAAACCACAAGTTGTTACAGTAATTGACCAGTTGGAACATAAACTCAACCAAATACATGTTGTGGCAACTCTTTCATCAAATGCAGTGTATTTGCTCCTATGTAGATTTTTGCCATTTGTGACTAATGATGTGAGTGATGGGTGTGAGAGAGAGGTCTTCATGACAACGAACACCATCACTTGTCAATAAACCGTCACAATAAGCGATCTAGTGTGTGTATGAGAATGCGTGTGAGTGTGGCAGCTACAGTATATTCTCAGTGCCTTTACTTTGAGCAGTGTTCACCATCACCCCACCCCTTCAGGCACTGACCTCCTTTTCATTATCCACACAAACAGCACCTTTTCTCGCTTCTTTCCTTCTCTTTCTCTCAAATAGTGTGCGTGTGTGTGTTAGGGGTGGAACGGTACATGTATTCTTATTGAACCGAAACGGTACGGGTGTCTCGGTTCGGTACATGAATTTACACGGAGAATACACGGTATAAAAATAAATAAAACTTGCATGCAAATTAATTAATGTAATGCGGAATGACTGTTAGATACGCGTTTCTTTAGGGACACCTAAAGAAGCCCCCCCCTTAGCTCTGAAGCTCCCGAGCTCCGCCTACAATACATCCATGCCTACCTACATGTTGGTCCAGTGAATCCACACACCATGGGCCACATGAGACAAACTAGTCCCTTCCAAACCAAACACGGACGTAGCTGTATCCCTTCTCGCCTCGACCACAAATGGCCTTCAGGCCTGTTTGCTTTGCTATTTGCTCCCCCGTTAGCTGTTAGCTCCACTGTTAGCTACGCTGTTTGCTGTTAGCTCGGCTGTTAAGCTAACGCCAAAACTCGTCAACTGCTCTGTGTAACCGAAGCTGCTCTGTGCATTCACATATGAGAGCAGCGCTTGTCTCCCATATCACACTACTAGCTAGCTGATTGTCTTATTTTGTTTACAAGTTCCAGATGGAGTCTGGAGATGATGTGGGGTACTTACTGTTTACATCTTACTTTATACACTCAGGCTGTTGCAGCTAGCTCAGGGGAGAGACTGTATGACACTAGGTGGTACAGCCTGAGACATGCACAATAAAAAAAATTGCCTTCTGCATTTTTGTTTTGCTTTTCCCTCCATTGTACCGAACCAAAAAGTGTGCCACCTTTACTTAAAATGATCATGACCATGTACAGAGACTCGGTCCTTGCCACAGCAGCCGCGGGTTTAATTCCGACCTGCGACCCATTGCTTCATGTTATCCCCACTCTCTCTCCCCTTTCAAATCTAAGCTGTCCTGTCAAATAATGGCCTAAAAATGCCTCCTTAAAATATAGCTGCAAGCAGCAATGAGGGGGCCAAGCAGTAAACTAGCAGGAATGGCGTTGCCATGGCATAAGCATGCACTCACAGCAACTTTGATGGCAATTGGATAAAGAACGGCTGAGATATCAGCTCATTTACTTTGTTACAGTGCCCCTAGAGGCCAAATTACACCAATGTCCTTGCACGTTCTCACAATCAAGTGCCAAGTCCATGTACCAAGTTTGGTTTTGATATGTTAAAGCATTGGTGAGATATGAGCCTACTTCCTGTGATTATAGCGCTCCCCCTAGTGGTCAAAAGTCACCAAATTTCTGGGAGCTGCCTGCATGATCCGTCATGGGCACGCGCAAGATGATAATCTTGTTTTACGAGGATTCATGACACTGCACGAATCACGATCTGTTCCACGCGTCTGCTTCTGCTTCGGCTAACCGCTAGCTGACAGCTTGATTCAATCGAAAATAATGTTAACTTGAACTAAACACTGGGAAAAGCAGGCTACAGCTGACGTAACAGCTGTTACATATTTTAACGGTTATTTTCAGGTTTTATTTTAAGAGTCTTTTAAAGTTATTACATGCTGTCTCAGCTAGCGCTTAGCTGAATAATCTGTTAGCTAACCTAACAGCTAATTCGGCTGTTGAGCTCTATACGCAATGGAATGACTTTTCTGTGGCTTGGTCTGAAGATCATCTGTGCCAAGTTTCGTGAAAATCAGAGACATTTTATGACCTGTGAAAACTTTTGAGTGTTTTTGATCAAATCCAATATGGCGGAAGGTCCAATATGGCGGATATTGACATCATGGGGTGCGTTGAGTTCGGCGTCATCCAAGGATTCCAACTATATCTCGATGTTCAAAATCAGGCATACGTTCAAAAGTTAATCGCATGGATGCAATGCCAACTTTGACCCATTGGTGGCGCTAGACTGCCTGTGGTGCAGACCTAAAACTTGGTGACATGAATTATGAGACTGCCCCGAATTAATGTGCCAAATTTCACAACTTTTTACTGTACGGTTCTATGGGCTGCCATAGACTCCCATGGCAGAGGAAAGATGTGTAATAATAAGAAAAGGTAGAATCACTAATGGTGCCTTGCAGCTTCGCTGCTTGGCCCACAAAAATCAACTGTGAGGCATTATGAGGAACAACAGAGGGGAACACAAAACCTTTTTTACACACTAATGTTTGTTTATGTGTGGATGTGCTCTGTAAATCTGTAGTGTATAATGTGTGTTTCTTTTTAAATAGTTGTTGGAATACTTAAAATTAGTCATGGGAAGTTCATTTTTGACTTTGAAGATTCCAACTCAAGGTAAACCATATAAGCTTTTTTCAGGGCTTTCAATCATGTCACATACATAGCGCCCTATTTTAACAATCTAAGCGCGCGGCGTGAAGCGCCTGGCGCAGGTGTGTTTAGGGCGTGTACAAATCTACTTTTGCTAGTTTAGTGGCGGAAAAAAGGGTCCGAGTGCCAGGCGCATGGTTTAAAAGGGTTGTACTGAGTGTCTTAATTAATCTTAGGTATGTTTTGGGTGTAACATGCAATAAACCAATCAGAGTGTCATCTCCCATTCCCTTAAAAGCCAGGCAAGTTTGTACCTTGACGTATTGCTATTATGATGGAGGATTTGCTAAGCAGGAAGGAGAGATTTTCAGGAGAAGAAACGGATCTGCTCGTGTGTGAAGTGAAAGTGCGTGAGCAGATCATATCATAATACTATTTCATATTGTAAGATTTTTTTTTTGTGTGCTGCTGCTGCGTCCCTGTGTGTGTAACAAGCATAAGCATAACAATGAAATGCTGCGTTATTGACTTTAGACCAGGTTTTTGTTGGTCACTCTCCGCTGCCTCAAGATAGCAATACATCAAGAATGCACCTGAACACACCTCCCTGTAAGACCAGCACGCCTATGGGCGCACAGATGGGCGCAGGCGCATTTGCTATTTAAATGACGTGGGCGCTGGATGGGAAATTGACAACTGCGTCGGTCTTAAACTAGCAAAGACACTTGCGTCTGGCTTTGCAATGCGCTGCGCCGGGTGCAAGATAGGGCCCATGGTCTTCATCAGCAGTTGGAGTTTGCTCCGTTGTGAGATGGATCTGTTGACATGCAGCTCAGTAGTTTATTTTATCCATATCATACATCTAGCCCTTTACACTGGATATACAAAAGAGCTGTTCACTAAGCCCAGGTAAATGTGACTGTGCAAAGCTTACAGCAGGGCTATTCAACCACACTGTTCTGGGGGACACATTTTCCGAATGAAGAATGAAGAATGAAGAATGCCGACATCACCGGCATGGTCCAATGACATCATTCACATGCATATTAAGTAGCCATATGCAGGAGGTGCTGGTAAAGAGAGATGGGCTGGTTTGTCTCCGCCAGCAGCTGAGTTTACCGACAGCTTTCGCTTTAGCTTGTTTTCCTAAAAATTCGCTTTTTGCAGAGTAGCAATGTGTAAAACGCTGGACGAGAGACATACATGCAGACGTTAATGTTACCTTGTGTAACTTGTCCGCTCCGTGACACACTGTACAGAGTTTTTGTTTTTTTTGCAACTTAAAATGATCCCAAACTTTCTGTTGTTTCTTGCCTGTCTCTTCTCTTAGCCCATCACTATTTTCGCTCTCTTGCTTTATTTTGTAATCCGCGCCGTCAGTCTTCACGGCATGTGTCCAGTAATAATCATCCGTGCAGAAACACAGCGGTTTAAACAAAGCTTCGAGGCAAAGAATTTTGCATCGATGATTTTAGGTATTCAAATTATTTGAGTTACTCGAGAAATCATTTCAGCCCTAGTCTGTAGGATAGGATTTGTAGGCTGGGATGTCTCTGCAGCACCTCAATACAATTCAGCATGGTTTGACACATATTTTGCCTTTAACAAATATTGCGCCCCCCTGCGATTTGGATATTGCACTAGTCCATATTGCGATTTCAATAAGATTGTGATTAATTGTGCAGCCCTAGTATTAACCGTACTAACAAGTCACCCAAATTAACATCAATGTTGTCAACACATCCGGGACCATACTTCTGTTCTTCACCTTAAAACGGCATGCTTTAACAACTCCAAATGATGCAGTAAAAGCTCCTTAATTTCCACTTTGAATGTAAAGTTATACCGCCACCTGAGCGTTGCCCTAGCCTTCTTACTGCTTCCTCTCATCAAAGTCACTTTCGTACACTAATTAGACATGTAAATGTCCATGTACATATATGAAAATTCACACGTAGATAGGAAAAGCATAGCGAAAAGACCGGAAATAGTGGCAGACTGGTGGTGTCCAGATAAGGCCAATAGTTGCAAATATTGTCCGAACATGGACACAGTTACCTTCAAATTATTATTATTTTTTAAATTATATAACACTTGTAACACTGGTCAGTTTAGTTGTTATTTTACATGTATTTAGATTTTTTTGTTTTAATTATTTGTTTACATGTAAACGAGTACCAGTGTTACAAACATGTGCTTTAAAATGTAAAATTATGTTATTGGAGACAACCTTTTAGCTCCTACAGGCCTCATAATATAATCATGATTCATTACAACATTACACATGTTGTTTTCTGTGGTTTCTTATGATGTGCATCACAATGTACTTACTATCTAATGACTGTGGAAGTATTGTGCTGCATTCAGAGATCCCGAGGAGACAAGACTAAGTATGGATCTGAGGGACACATAGTGTACATGCAGAACACACACACACACACACACACACACACACACACACACACACACACACACAGAGAATACTTATACGGCAGAGGGACATGTTTGGTGTCACAGAAAAATCTGCTACAGATCAAGAAAATCATGAGAACTGGCTTTAGCTATCTCACACACACACACACACACACACACACACACACACACACACACACACACACACACCCACCCACACACACACACACACACACACACACACACACACACACACACAAAAACAGGGGGATCGGATGTCAGAAGAGCAGCGTTTGCAGAGCAGGCCTCTTAACAAGAGCCAAAAGAACAAAGTATTAATAATAAATAAGCCTGCATTCAGAGAAAAGATAGATAGATAGATAGATAGATAGATAGATAGATAGATAGATAGATAGATAGATAGATAGATAGATAGATAGATAGATAGATAGATGGATGGATGGATGGATGGATGAAAGATAGATAGATAGATAATGGTTAAGAAGTCCACTGTTGATCAACTACAATCATTAGATCTGAGAAACGTTATTAGGTTAGTTTTGATGCTCACATTGATTTTACATTCATTTGGCTTAGGTGTTGCCCAAAGTGGCTGGTGCTGTGCCTAAGCTTTATACTAGTAGGGAAAACCCTGTAGATGGATAGATAGATAGATAGATAGATAGTAAGATCGAACTGAGTTTTCTCCGTAACAACAAAGCAAATATCATGTTCTGAGGAAGACCCTGAGACCATGTGGAATGAAAGCTCTGGAAAAAGCTATTTTTTGTAAAGAAACTTTGAAACTCCACAATAATAACTAGTAATAATTAAACATCTAGTTTACGTGTATTTTAACTTTCAGATTTGCACACATTCTAAATGAATTGTTAAGGTGGACACCTTTTCAGTGCTATTTAAGGAAATGACACTTCATATTTAAATTTAGCCACACAAAACACACACACACACACACACACACACACACACACACACACACACACACACACACACACACACACACATACACATACACGTTGAGTTGTTGGGATGTTATCATGTTCAATTTCCTCAGCGCAGTGACTCATTGCTCCACTACCTGTATTAAAGTAGACAGTGTTACATTATGTCCTCTTTTGGAATACCCCCTCCCACACACTCTTCCTCCCCTCTGTAAGTGTGCATTGACACTGACATGCTGTTCAATGCTCAACATCAGGTTTAGACTCAGAACGAAAGCAGTTCAACATTATACATTAGAATCATCATGCTGCACAAATACCAGCGTGTTTCTTCTTCAAGTGTCCTGTACGATATATTAATTTTAAGTACGAGGAGTTAAAATTAGTCTTTTTTTTATTGAACTCAAAAGGATGTTGATTGTGAAAAAATCTAAGTAATGGTCATTGCAAGCAGTCTACAGAAATCTTCATGGAGTCTTGAAGGCTTCATGTTGTCACATCTGAACCATCAATCTGATCAATTCATCTAATGTCAAAGAACAAAAATGAAGCTGTGCAGCCCCACAGGTTCGATGTACTGCAGCCTAGAGGATTAGACTTTATTTAGCACTTTGAATGCATTGTAATATTGCTGCCGATCCAGGAAGTTGGCTGAAAGGAGTACATCACTCTTCAAGACGGATAGCATAGACTGTAAAATAGTAAAAATAGTGGCGGTACCATCCGTGACGTCACACATTGGTTTGTGGACTGCCATTTGGAAGCCTCGAGTTTGGCTTTACGATTGTCGCCATCTTGTTTTTTTGCAACCAGATGTGACGATTTTTGACAAGAGGCTGTAGCTGGGGAGGATGACGCAGCCAAGCCAGTGTTGTTTATGGTTGCATTGGCACTGCTCTAAGCTAAATGCTAAACTGGGAAAGTTGCATTGTAATTGATGCATTATTATGGAACCCACGCAACTTCTAGGCAAGACCCGCCGTTCAATAGCATTCACACATTACTATTGGCCAGGCCTCCATGCTTACGCAAGGTAACAGAACCCGATTTGTTCAGGTCCAATCCCCTGATCAGTCAGCTATCCTAACCTTAACTTCTCAAGGTCAATGCCTAACCCCAACCAATCGGGCTGCTTCTTAGGGTGGGACTTGCCTAGAAGTTGCGTGGGATCCACTATAACGCGTAATTGGTTTGTAGACGGGCTTCCCCGTCCTCTCGTATCCTCTCTATGCTGTCAGAGGTTTTTCCAGCTGACTGCTGCTCTCCCTGTGCTACTGAGACAAACTGAAACCAACTGTGTTACTACCACTTAACAAGTAAACTGCTGATTTATTCTCTGCTCTAATATCCGACAGCTGTCACTCTCGCTTAAGGGTGTCACGGTTTCGATTTTAAATCGGAATCGATCGAAATTAAGTCACAATCTTGAATATTGAATTAAAAAATGGAATCGTCGATACTGCCACGCCCCCATGTTACGTCCGGTCGGCTTGTCAAGCGGAAAAAACACACGTGTTGAAATACTGCGAGTCAGTCAACCTCCTGTAACTTAGCTAGAGCCAGTCAAAAGATAGCATGGCAACTGCATATGCTGGAGACCCATCGACTGAAGTGTGTGAAAGTGTGGAAGTATTTTGGATTTCCAGTGAGTTATGTTGACAACGTTCGTGTTGTCGACAAAAAAGCCACAGTTTGCAAGCTCTGCTATGTGCGTGTACCATATTCTGTGTGTTTACCATTGCACATTAGCCTAGCAGATAGCATATATTCCTTCTGCTTATAGCTTTATCCCAACAAAACCGCACGGTTGAATTTCAGCCTGCATGCACATTTTGTAGCCTAAACAGAGCAGCTTATATTGGTTATATTAGAGAGATTAACAAGTTAGCGGATTGCCGTCCGCCGAGTCACCCTCTTTGCTATCGGTCTGCTCAGCTGCTGTGCTGGCTCGATGGTGTTTTAAGCCCCCAACTAAGCCTTCAAGGCAGCACTGCGACCATCGTCTTCAACCATAACCATTGCCTAATCCCAAGGGGGTAAGCTTCTCCTCGGACCGCGAACCTCCTATGGTGCCATTTTGATGCTAATAAGCCATCACCTCCCGTTAGCATTCCATTGACTGCCATTCATTTTGGCGCCACTTTGACAGCGAATAACTTTACATCTGAAGTGTTTAAAGACTGTATTTGGCTCCGTAGCAGATTTTATTTTTGTAAAAATAGGCTAACGATTGTGTCATAACCACACAACTTACTGTCACATAGTAGAGGAATTACCGTATAGTACAGGAGAAGCGCGCAGGCAGTTTCGTCTCACATTAGCTGTTGAAGTTTAATTACTAATGTTAACTAGCATTTTAGTTAGCAATAATTAGCCTGTGTCCATGTTATCTCCTTACATATACCTACGCTCTCCGTCTCTGCAAGATTGGGAATAATTGAGATTTCTCTTGGCACAGCTACCAGAAGACTTACAACTTTCAGACACGTTGCTCACGGCACATTTACGTCGTCTCTCTCAGTTGGAGGCTGCTCAGTAACGCTTAGCCATCACCGGAAAAGTGCTTCTAAAGGCCTTCAATGGTCTCCGTCCAGAGCAACGGGATCTGTTGGTCCATTCTTATATACTGTCTATGCCTAATCCTAGTGCCTTCCAGGCAGCGCTGCCTGGAAGACGACATTGGGGGCTTCAAACACCAAACTCTGTGTGGTGCGAAGCGTCTGCCCTCAGGATTGTCGGTAAACCTTTTTTTTCTTTTTACTTTATTGACAAGCAAGTTTCCAATTGACTGAAGATATGTTATTGTTACATTATGTTGTTAATACATGTTTTAAATTTGACAATGTAACCTTGACCTTAGAATCAAAAATGTAATCGAATCGAGGATTTGGAGAATCATGACACCCCTACTCTCGCTCATATACACACTAAGCACTGAGCTGTTCCTTAAAGGAGCTACACTTCTCTTATGACACGACGATAGCTTGCCATGTATTTAGTCCGAAAGTCCCAACCATCTACAAAATGCTTTCACACTAGAAATGAACCGGAACATGGTTCAGTTTAATCCGGACCGAGACTACTGGTGAAACTAGTGGTTTGGATCAAACTAAAAGTCCAGCCATGCCAAATGCTATATGAGTGAGGGAGTGTTAACAGGCCTGCCCTGATATTGGGATATTTGGCTTGCAGCTTCTGTATGATTATGGCCTAATGGTTATATACTTTGTTATACAGTGCTGTGTCAGCTTGGCAGCCATTCAAGTTGCTGATATCTTTGTCAATGGTACAGAGTAGCGTTTGGGGAGATTACTGTTTGGGTCTCTGACTGAATGATGATGTGTGTAACACCATAATTTTGGCTTTGCATGGAAGCACGTTGTGTGCTTGGTGTGACAACTTCACCATTCCATGTTACACACAGCTCGTCGTGAACATATAGTACACATACGGTGTTTTTCCATTACATGTTACCTGCTCGACTTGCCTTGACTCTGAACGCCTTTTTTGGTTTTCCATTATGAAAAAAAGTCCCTGGTACCTGCCAACAGGTACTTTTTTTAATACCACCTCCGTCGAGGTTCCAAGCGAGCTGAGGCGATACCAAAAGGTGACGTGAAAACCTGCAGACTACTGATAGGTCAGAGAGAATCGTCACTACATCATTGCTAGCGACAGACGGGGGTGAACAAACACACCATTTTTAAATAGTTTAGCCAGCTGTGTTTTTTTTGCTGCTTCCAGCTTCTTTTGATACAAAATGTGTCTTCTGGCTGTGGCAACAGCCACATGCAGAGAATCAAATACAACACACCTTCAACGTTCTGTGTGTGTGTGTCGCATTAGGTCACGGCAGTTTCCTGTGGTGTCGCTATGACGACCAGCCACGTTCGCCTTATGTTGCATTGCTCCCCCATGAGGGTAAAGACAGACAGTGCATTGCAGTGGCCTCCAACCTTGGGGTCGGGATCCCCCGAGAGGCCTCAAGAAAAATCTGCCAAAAAGGTTATGAACCAGTGGTCTATTGTCTGCCATACTGACAGTTAAAGGCCTAGTATTGGCAAAGTGACGGTTGGGAATGAGAATGGGCTGCTACCCTGCACGCTGTTATTGGCTGGGGGTTACACACCCATGTGAGGCCCAAAGGCTCTTTGCTGACGTCCATAAACATCCCACACTCAGCAAAATAAGAAGAAAAGAGGAAATCCAGGCAGAGGGCAGATACAGACACCACCAAACACTTCTAGTGGGTCATACGTGATGATTGAGAGAGATTATATTTGTGTTAGGTTAGAAAACCTGTAGATTTGCACTACAGTGATTATACAGTATGTTGTCAAACTGTGTCTATAGTTTATCTGAATAATCCTTTATTAATTACTCCTGGAGGATAAAAATATATTCATTTATCAATTTATTATTTGCAGATTAAGCTGTGTGAATAAGATGCACAGAAAGACCTAAATAACATATACAGTCTATAAATTACAGTGTGTGTGTGTGTGTGTGTGTGTGTGTGTGTGTGTGTGTGTGTGTGTGTGTGTGTGTGTGTGTGTGTGTGTGTGTGTGTGTGTGTGTGTGTTTGTGTATAGCTGAGGCCAGTCCTCATGACTTGTGGCTGTCTTGATCTGTAGCGGATTTGTTTGCACACCAAACAAATCCCTCTGCCGTATAAGTACTCTGTGTGTGTGTGTGTGTGTGTGTGTGTGTGTGTGTTGCATTGTGTTAGCTTGGACTGGTGCTGGTTTTATGTTAAGACTGTTGTAGAAGAGACTGGGCCAAACTGCAAGAAACATATTACTTTTCACCGGAAACCAAACTGGACCACTCTGGACTAGCATGAGTTCAGGTGGACTGGACTGGGCTCGAATGGTAGTAGATTGATGTTTGAGCAATGTGTTTAGACAGGGTAGGACCAGATTACTCTGGACTGGATTCAGTTCACATTTTCCCCAAATTTTCCATCCTATATGTAGCTCAGCGTAAATTCTGTCAGGGAGACTTCTATTACATTGTCTCTCTTCTCTTTAACTGATCAGCTGGGCAGTGGGTGTTACGGTTGTGTATATCAATTAGAATCGGGCACTTATGTTCTAACCAATCACAGCATACTACCATGTTTTAAATCTGTTCTCTCTCCTGCTTCTGTCAGTTGGATTTTCAGACGAGAGTGCGACCCGCCTCCTCCCCTTCTACCTCCAGGCATTTTTGACGGTGTTCTCGGTCTTCTCCCGGTTGATGGCTCGTTTTTTACGTCTTCGGATTTTCTCACCACCACCAGTGTATAGATTCCATTGGGGGATATGTTTGGTTTTCCTAAACATTAGATTTGTATAGATACCCCTTTACAATGGACTCTAATCTCCAAATAATTATGTTGTACTTACTGGTTATATCTTATCAATAAATGTTTGCATATCTGCAACGGAGTCTCTCCTGATTGAATTGTGGTTATGTTTCTGAAACCGGCAGAAGCATCTCACATTCTCAGGTTTTCCACGTTCCACGTGTTGTTTCCAGAAAAGCTCACTCCATTTCACTTTCCCCCTGTTTGTTTGAGCAGTTTGGGCTTAAAAAACGTTGGAAGCAAAGCATTTTTTCTTACAGGTTTGGTTTGGCTCACAGTCACCGTGCTGAAGGAGAAAGTTAAACTAAATATTTAGTAGTCTGGTTATTTTTTTTCCCCCTCCAGTCACTGCTTTCCCTTCTGATTTCATAAAGATTCATTTTATTTTGTTGCACAATAGCTGCTCCATTTCACTCCTTCTGCTACAGCTCTCCCCTTAATCAGCTGCTGTGAATCTCTGTTTAGTGTGTTCATGTCTTGGACATTACAGCTACAAATGAAAAAAGCAAGCAAAAAAAATTTAAAATATAGAATCTATAAGAACATAGCAGTGTGTATTGACATCCATGTATGGCAAAACTGTTTAGATGTGGTCTGTAATACGTATTAACTTTTTAAATGCTTTGTACAGGATGTGCAGATTTACATGTAAGCATCACACAAATATATGTAAGATACAGTTTATGGCTTTATGGCTGACAAACTCAGACTGCTGTCTTGTTTTTTCGACCATTGTCGAAAAATGCCTCATCATTCAACACCCAATTTCAATACTTAAGGAGTAAATCTCATCAGCGTCAGTGAGCCAATAAGCATGCAGCATGCTACCAAGATCTAATAAAGCTTCTGATTGACTGTCTAACGTTATACGTTGAGAGACAGACAAGGGAAAACTCTACGTAATGCACAGACGGCGCTCACATAGTAGGAGCCATTAAAAATGAATAAAAAGATTTGGGTCGAAATGTGTAATTTTTTTTATTTTATAAAATTGGTATCGACAAAAGTATCGTTTAGGAACCGGTATCAAAGTCATGGTATTGGTATCAATACAGGTATCGGACAATTTTACTGATACCCAGCCCTAGTTCCAGTTAACTCGGAACTCGGAATCCTGAGCTGGGAATAACTTCCCACCCGAGTTTCATTTACAAGTCAGATTTTTCATTGCGGAGTTAGCTTTAGCCAGTTTAGCTATTGTTAGCAATACCAGTTGATACAACGCATTATACTGTTTTTTGTGCATACAAACACAGATGGAAGTTGGACAGGACTGTATGTATGTGATTGTCCTCCTTGATCTTTCTCTAGCCCTCCACTGACTCCTGGTTGATGAACTTTGACCTCTTCCCAGTCAGTACTGTGACTGTTTTTTGTCTGGTGTTCACAGTACAGCCACATATAGAGCTCAACAGTGACCGCCCACTTTTTCAACGGCTCTAGCTCCGGAAGTGTTTTTCCCCATTCAATTGTTCCATTGACGTTTCAAAAATTGCTTATATAAAGAGTTTTAAGTACCAAGCCCACTATCTACGTGATGAATTGTAACCATAAAACATTTTTTATTCGGCGCAAAAAAACATTTTGAAAACGACAAAAAAGGCAAAGGTACAAGACTGTGTAGAGAAACTATCATAGGCTTGAATGGTAGAAGCTCGATCGAGCTGTTTCGTACGGTAAACGTTTCCATGGTAACACCGAGTTGGACCAATCAGAAGCTGTGTTCGAAACCATTCTCTATCACGGAAACTATATAGTGAGTTTGCCATTTTGTAGTGGTGTTCGAATTCTCCGCGGTTCATTTCATTCACTATATAGTCCACTATAAAATACCCACAATTTGCAGCTAATTAGAGTGTACATACGATGTACCCTACATTTTACTCCCGTATACCACAATGCAACGCGGCCGTGTTTTCCAGGAGGAGAAGAAGAAGCAAAACCACCTGCGGAAACTGAAAAGCGGGCCTCAGTTTCTAAACAGTGGAAATGTATATGTATATATGTATGTATATATACAACCTTTTACTCACCTCCTGAGTACTTGGTTTTTTCAGTGACGTAGTGGAGTGGAGAAAATCAATGGGATTTTTACTTCCGGAATCACACTGTTGAGCTCAATGGGAGTCCCACCGAGATACTCAGAGTATGGCCCCTGTTTGGTTAGCAGTGTCCGTCCTGTTTGATCTAAATCTAATTATTCATTTTGTATTTAAGATTTCTATTATTTAAGATAAAATACAATTTAAGTTGCACTTTTGATAAGGGGACACATCTGTTGTTTTGCGCTGTTTTGTAGTGTCATTTGTAGTGCTGAACGATGAATCGTTTTCAAATCTATTGCGATTTGAAAGAATGCGATTAGCTAATCGTGAAGACAGCGATTAATTGAATGTGCGATATTTAGTTGGTGTAAGATTTTGCATTCCTCTTATTATTATATTTACTGTTTAAAAGATAAATGCTGGAATAATGTCACAGATTGTTTCTTATTTCCACTGGATTTTTCATTTATTTTTTAGAACTTTATTTAACATGATCGTAGAAGATGCAACATGTAGGCTGCTATTAAACTGAGGCTAGGGCTGGGACGATTCACAAATAATTTGCGTTGACGCATCACGCGTAGAAATCTATAAATAACCGGCTGCCTCCAGCAACAGCGCAAGTATGGATTCCTCGCAAGTTCAACAACATGTTGAGAAAAAGGCTCGCACACGGTCTTCTAAAGTGTGGAAGTATTTTACTCTTAATGCCAACAACAACGTGGTAGTCTGTAGACTTTGTAAAATGCGTCCCTGAGTCAGGATAACAGCAGCAAAACACCGTAAGTTCTGCTCACCTTTTTGTCCCTTTCCCTCCCAAGTAGAGTTTAGATTCTCTGCCCGAGCCCGAACTTGACCCACTGGCCGGCTCGGGCCGATATGTCGCGCCACTATCCTCGGGCCGGGCCAGGCCCTTCATCAAGTATTTGTGTTTTTTTAATCATTTCTTTATTAGCCTAATTGGGTGGGGAGAAAGCTATGCCTCTCCAGCTTCTCCCGTAGCTCTGGGTATATGTCCTGCACTGACTTGAGTGTGAGGTAAACTGTGCTAAATTGTGTCTCCCCCATCTGTCTTCGATAATTGCGCAACCAGGCCAGATTGTTTCAGATATCTTACGAGTCCTTTATAACGTCAGTTATAACGGCCCACATATTAAAAAATTGTCGGGTTTGGGCTCATAATTCCAGTTAATGTGTCGGGCTGGCCGGGCTCGGACACAACGTGCACTGTAGACGTGTGCGATTATCAACATAGTGACACGGAATGTGTTCCCACTAGTAGCCCAATGGTAAGTTAGTTTGTTGATTCATTTTAATTCGTTCTATGACTTAACATTAAGCATCATCAAACGCTGTCAGTCTGCAGTGTTATTTTTTTGGTTTACCATCATCATGATTGACCCAATCGATTACAGACGGTTATATTAGACACTCAGCAAATACAGGCTACTCTTTTGCACTTGCTGTTTACTTTAAGTTTTTATTTTTGTATTCCTTCTGAAAGTGACGTTTATTTTGTTGTTGGATTGATAGCCTACATCTGGCTTCAGGTTGCACTACAAATTCATTTTACTTGAACAGTGCAGTGTTAAACAATTTTAATAAATAGAGACTTGAACCTTATTGACATTTGTTTTGTGTAAATTGTTAATAATTGAGCAATGGGAAAATAATCGCTTATTGAAAAATGAATCGTTAGATTAGTCGACTAATCGAAAAAATAATCGCTAGATTAATCATAGATTAATTGGGACAGACCTAACTCAGGCATATAACAAGTTTGCAAGAAAGTAGGGGAGAGCCGGGACAATTGAAACGCGGGACAGATGAAACATTCCAGTTTTCTCCGAGTGCAATGATGATAGACAGACTTCCTTAGGTCAAAACATAGAGCATGTTAACCTCTTCTATTAGCCAAATATCTTCCTGTTATTTCCTTTTATCATGGACTTACAGGCGATAAACGAGTTTTGATGGTCAAAAGTAAACTTCATTAGCGGTTCAATTTTTCGATTATTGAGTGTTTTTCATTTAAAGGTTCATCAACATGCTTATTCAGTAGACCATTTAGTGTTCTCCACAATCCCAGACTTTCATATTGCATGCTTGTTTACATGGAAAGCAAAACAGGCTGTAATGGCAGATGTCTATGTCGACCTGGCTGTAACTCCATATATTTTAAGTAAATGCACAAATATCTGTGTTTATAATATAATTTATGGAGGTGAGACATGGAAAAGCAGTTTTGTTTTTTGTTGACGGACACTCACCAAGACGTATAGCCCAGCAACAGTCTATCTTAAATAACACCTTTTGGGAGTACCATTCATGATATGTAGTAAAATATTGAAGTTGTGGGATGTTTATATGGCTTAAACTGTATGTTTCATTCGTCCCCCTATGCTGTTTCATTCGTCCCGACCAGGAGGGACGAATGAAACATTACGCACGTCCCACTTTTGCTGTAATAATTCCTGAACGGTTTTGTTCAAAGCTGAAAATGCAACTGTATTTGACAAGAGGACAGGTGTAGGTTGCTAGTGACAAAATATTAGCTTTCAGTGATCGGGGGGGGGCTGTGATTTATAGAGGCTATTTACAGAATTAAAAATAACAATGGAGCTCTGTTGTAGTGTATTTTATGTATGTGTGTGAATGTATTTGTGTGTGACACAAACAGTGCATGTACTCTCCGTGTTGTGTCCACTTCTTTTTGGGACCAACACATATTTTGGTTCTTCCCCAAAATGCTTTTTGTGTGCAGAGCAGAGTGTGGACAAAGGACTGGGTGTCTGGAGAGGGTGCTGGGGAGGGGAGACGAGGATGATGGGTGGGAGTCTGGAGGAAAGGGTGATGGGTGGAGTCTGCAGGGGATGGCTGGCTGGCTGGCTGGCTGTGTGTTTATGAATGTGAGTTTTTTTTTTTGGGGGGGGGGGGGTTCTGAGTGTGTGTGCGTGCATTGATCTGCATATCTGTCTGCATGTGTCTAAGACTATGCATATACTCATTTGCTAGTGAACCCATCTCTGTGTGCGCAGTGCCTGCCTGCCTTTATAGGCTTGTGTGTGTGTGTGTGTGTGTGTGTGTGTGTGTGTGTGTTCTTTTGTTTTGCTTTGGGTTGCTGGGTGATGGGACCAGCTGGGAGGGCTGAAGCCATTCACTTCCCTTCTGCTTCCCTGAAGGCAGCCAGCAGGGAGAGAGGGAGAGAGGGAGAGAGGAGGTAGAAGAATGAAATAGAGCAGCAAGGTAAGGTGGAAGGGAGGGGGGGGCGTTTTACCTTATTGCATAGAAAGAGATTGAGAGGGAGTGGCTGCAATCAGATGAAACAGAAAGAAAGTGACAGCGAAAAGAAGAGGGGCGAGGAAGTTTTGACCGAGCGCAGTGTGAATGAAGAGATTCATGAAGGAAAGAGAGGGGGGTTGAGGGAGGGAAATTGTGACAGGCTGAATCGTGATAGAGCAGCGGAGCTGACTCAGCCAGTCTGGTCTGGCGTAGGAGGGCAACAGCAGGGGAAGAAGTAATAGATTACTCTGCATATACTGTTTTTTAGTATATCAACATAAAGAAACATTAACCTATAAGAAGGTTATAGCAATACATTGATAGAAACTAATAACTGTGCTCTGCTACTCACAACATGACGTGGCCAAGCCAGTGTTGTTTATGGTTGCTATGGCTCTGTGCTAAGCTAAATGCTAAAGGGGGAAAGTTGTTGATTATCAACCCTTCTGAAGGGAGTCATCCAGTGGAGATTTACCGGTGGGTAAACGCAGACCTTTGTGTACTGCCGCCATTCATCTGCATGTATGGCAGTACAGAAAATCTGCAAACTTTCCCTTGGGATCCGGTATCCAGTTAATATAATACATCCATGAGGATAACTTGCTTTCTCAGTCAATACAGCACACACTGGGGGATTTTTATTTCTTCAATAGACTACTTATACTATCATTACTTATTGGACATTCACATTAAAAGGTGCCAAATTTTCCCTTTAACACATCCTCACACATCCTCACTGTGATGCAAGAACTGTGTTTTGTGTATCCACTGAGGAGAATGTTTTCTGAAAACATCCATTTTTGGATGTGGAAGGCTGGCCTTGTGTGGATGGAAGGCCGAAGGAGACAAAACAGTGCAAATTCATCTTTAGAGTGGACATCCTAACAAATCTCAGTGACAGTGACATCTCAGATTAGAGATTTTGTTAGCTAAAAGATTTTATTTAAATCAGGGTCTGGTGTGTTATGGTCCAATGTGGTTCTGTTTGGGGGACGTGAAAGGCTGGTGAACCTCTACCTTCCAATCAAAGCTGACCTCTGATGATTTATTTCAATCTATCACACGTCACGTTTGTTTTTTTGCTTGTGTCCATCATTTCCTTCTTTTAGCACATTGTTCTCACTGTATCCCTAATAAACAGGGATGTAGTGCTATTTGTTGAAGTACCAAAGCACACCTACACGCACGCACAATTTAATTAAAGTGGAACTATTTTCCGTATTTTCTGTTTTTCTACTCTCGGCTAAGTGTTACGCAACTCCAAGCTGGTCTTCACCGGCCTTCTATGATTGTTCATTTGCTCCAGGCAGGAACTACTGGAGTGTTTTTTAAATGTGCAATATGTAATATATTTACTGTATTAAATCCAAAAACTACCACCACGGCAGATAGCTGTAATCTTGGTGGCCAGTGTTGGTCATTTCTCCACAATTTCAGGTCACATTACTGCTGGAACATGTCCGGTTGTATAGTATTTGGTTAAGAAGCCTTTATCTGCGAAATTTGATGGTAGAAAGTGCTGCTCCATTCCATTACAATCTAATGTTAGCGTAATGCTAACTATTAAGTAGCTGCATGCTAACGTCAGATAGCTGTAATCTTGGTGGCCAATGTTGGTCATTTCTCCCCAATTTCCGGTCTCATTACTGCCGGAACATGACTGGTTGTGTAGTATTTGGTTTAGAAGCCTTTATTGGTGATTTCTGCTATATACACCGTTGCAGTCAGTCTCAGGCTTTGGAGTGAAATGACAGCCCTCCATTGCTTACAGATGTGCGTACGCACAGTTTTAGAAATCTGAATTGTTTTTGGCGTACGCCATTTTTGGCTTTTGGGCGTACGTACACTTTTTGTAAGGATCCTACGCACAGTTTTATAAATGAGACCCCAGGATTTTAAATTTAATTCTATACTGAACGGGTGAAGTGCTGCTAAAACAGGTGTGATGTGTGCTCTTTTGTTAATGTGAGTTAAAAGCCTTGCAGCAGAGTTCTGAACAGCCTGGAGACAGTAAAGCTCCATTTTACTCAAACAGGTAAAAAGACAGTTACAGTAATCTAAGCGAGAGGAAATGAAAGCATGAATGATCATCTCCAATTCACCCTTTGACACTAGTGTTCTTAATTTGGAAATATTCCTCAGTTGGAAGAAACCGTTTCTAACTAATTGTTTAAAGTGGTGCTCCAAGGACATGGCTGAATCAAAAACAACAACTAAGCTCCTGAGGCTCGGCTGGACAGACGAGCCTAAAATGTAACTACATGTCACGGCGATGCATGTTGCTTGGCCATGGCTTGGTAGCGTTGCATTTCCCCCGACTCATTTCCTGGTTCTCCTTCTCCATTAACAACATGAAATCAAGGAGAGGGTTAACTTTTCCTGCTACAAATTTCCCACCGTGGTCAGAAAGAACAGGGGAGACACTTTGTTTCTCTCACTATGACTCTAGAGTCTGTACTCGCTCCGGAGCTAAACGCCGTCACTCTCTCACTTCTCCCTCTACAACACACTCCCCCTCCCCACACACACACACACACACACACACACACACACACACACACACACACACACACACACACACACAAACACACACACACACACACACACACACAAACAGAAGCCGGCTCGACGCACACACCAGTGCACAAGTATAAACATCAGGCCACTTACGTAGGCTACGGCGAAAGCTCTGCATGGAGCCTCTGCAGAACTGTAAAACAAGCTCTAGTCACCAATATGCTGCTTTATCTGAGGGATTCAACTTTCAGGAGCAACAATTAGTGTTTGTGTTTTATATGAGTTCAGAAGCAAAACGTTGTCACATAACCACTGTTTGATACTAGTGTTTTAGTAGAATCGCAAAATACAAGTTTGAACCTGAAAATGCTATATAATTTTTTCAAATTTTATGTAACCATTGTTTCTACGGTGGCAAGTTTACACCAAGGTTATAATCGTTAACGAAAACGAACGAAATAACGTTGTTAACTGAAATAAAAATAAAAATGAGGCATTACAAAAAAACTGTTTTAAACAGTGTTTTTAAAACTGCATTAAACTAAAACTGTAATGTCTGTTTGCAAAACTAACTAAAATAAAATAAAATTATTGAGTAAATGTCATTAGTTTTCATCTTTGTCGATGTCTTTCATAGAGCTAATAACGTTATATCTCTCCGACCATGACATTTCCTGTAGACATGTATAGTTTCCGACTGGGAACCTAGACATTCCACGTCAAATTGAACACAACATGTCCGTGGCTCCGTGCCTCTCGCCTGGCATCAGCAGTACCGAAAGTCGGAAGAAAGCGGCAGTCCTATTTGATTATGACTGTGTCAGATAAAAGCGCCTTGCAGTGGAAGGTGGTAAAATATGTGGTCAATTTATTACAGGGAAAAATCCCACGAATTTGAAAGTACATTTGAGAAGCGCACACAAGCTAGGAGGCTAACCTAGCTTACCTTAAGGAGAACGCAAAGCCCCCTTTCCCCAAAACAGAAACTAACCCCGGTAACGTTACGGGCATGGATGTATGGATACAGGGCCAGGCAGCATGACAGAGACAGCAGCAGGACAGAGAACACTATAGGAGGGCTTTCACCGGCGACCCGATAGCTGCTGGTTAGTAAATACGCAGGAACACCAAAAGCGGGAGGAAGCGTGGGTTAATATGTGGATTGATACTGGGATGTCTCCACGACTGTGTGACTCGATTGACTTCAAAAAGTTCGCCACTTTACTCGAACCAAAGTTCAAAACACCTGTTCATGTATGTCTTCTTTAGTCTGTTGACTATTTAGTTTTTTTCTTGGAACACGTCACTTACACATTTTGCACATACTGCGTCTTGTGTAGACTGTTTACATATTTATGACATATTTATTTACATATGTAGGCTACATTTTATTTACTGGTGTTATTGTTGAATACATTGTGAATACATATTTCTAAAATGGTATGATGTTTTTGTTGCGTTATGATTACACAACACTTTTTCTGATGTATTTGAATCCCCCGACAAATAACCCATATTACAAAAAAAGACTTAAACTAAGATTAAAACTAATAAAACCTAAACTAAAACTAAGCATTTTCAAAAAATAAAAACTAAACTAAACTAGCAAACCCGCTTTAAAAACTAATTAAAACTAAACTGAATTTGAAAACAAAAAGTCAAAACGAAATAAAAATAAAAACTAATGAAAAATGCAAAACTATAATAACCTTGGTTTACACAGATTAGTCAACTATAACTATAAAATGAAAGGATGTTTTTTCTGCCTTTGCATCTTTACAGATGGCTATAGACTGGAAAAATCATTTAATTCACTGTGCCGCTCAAAGGCTACCGCCGGCAGCTACCGGCAGCTGTTAAGGTGGAATTTGTTCTGCCGCATGAGTTGACGTCATGAAATATTAAACACACCTTTAAACTTTGTCTCTCTTGCATGACAAACTTTAGTGATTATTGGATCTTCAAGCACTTAAAAAAGTATGAATTTCAACCGGATTATGCAAAGTGAGAGTATTCTATGTCCTTACTTTTTTATTATAGGTGGGATATTTTCTTATGTTTTTCAAAAGATTGCATATCTCATCTTTGGGATTTTAAAACAATTGAAGGAAACTCACACAGATGAACTATGTATGGTTATTTATTGAATATTACGGACAATTGAAATTGTGCAAACAATTGCATTTTTTTGTAAACAAAAAAAACATTTTAAATACTTTTTAAAGACTATATATATATATATATATATATATATATATATATATATATTTTTATATACTATATTTTACCATTGTTGTTTTCCGCCAGATTGTTTATAGAGCTCAACATTTCCGACCGCACTTGAAAGCAGCTTTATTTCACGGAGAAAGAGAGAGAAAAAAGGACGGCGTGACTGTGCTTTGTTGTTGCAGGTAACAATCAGCTGTTACACAAACCCCTGAGCAGCTCATTGCTTGTGTTTCATGTTTGAAAACTTTCATATGGCAGAGATAGAGGCATTGATGTTTCCTGTTTACTGTACGGGACTCTCATGCCGCCTCAAAACACATACGTCACACAAGTCTGATCACCAGTTACATGACTGGCCACCGCAGCGTGATGTCAGCTTGAGTTTCTCCAAAAGTTGAATCTGTCTCAACTTTCATGCCGCACCCTGGACGGGGTGGAGTTACGTGACTGAAGTACGTAAACGCACACAGTGGGGAAAGTATTAAAAAAACAAAATAACCAACATGGGAATATAACGTCGGTTAGAGGTTCTGAATTTATGTTTTGACTTTTATTTTGATTAATCATCCAGCCCTGTGAGGAAGTGGCTCACATGTTTGATCGCAGGAGCAAAAACACCCCCAGCACCCAGAGATATATACACTTATATATCGTGTATATATCAATGGTGTAACTTTACATTTATATGGCTGGCCCCTGCTTTGCTGCGGTCCAGCCAAAAAGAAAGCTGGATAACCAGCCAAACTGTAGTTGCTGGCTGCTAGTCTCTGCTGAACCGCTGTGACATGAAGTGGCATGAAAAGAAAAGACTCAAGTAAAGTACAAGTACTTCAAATTTGTACTTAGTTACATTCCACCACTGCTTGTGAGTTGGCTCACTTTCTCTCCAAGATTAATGACCTTCCTGTTTTTCGCTACAGTATCTCCCTCCCCAGAGTTTTCACTGCAGTTCAGTTTGACTTAAAGTGCACTGTAAAAAACGCTGCATTATTTTTCGAATCAAGACAGCGAAGGTAGGCGGGAGGGAAGAATGCATGTACACTCATACCAGAATGAGTACACCTCCTATTATTACCCTATCTACTGATATGACTGTCACCTTTACTGCTATCAACACCTTCATTCCTATTCCGACTGCTCAGAATGGAGCTAACCTGTGACCCAAACTGCAAAAAAAAACAACTGTCAAATTGTGGGAACTGAGATTTCCACCATCAATGTGTTTTTGTTGAGTTTTCCCCAGTGGACAGAGGTATCGGTGTCCCATCTACTGCTGGACTATTGGTGAGTTGTCCTGCTGGAATGTGTCACACTCACCAGTTTGCTATGGATGGGTTCAAACACACACACACACACACACACACACAAACACACACGCACACACACACACACACACACACACACACACACACACACACACACACACACACACACACACACACACACACACACACACACACACACATTGAAGGGATAGCATAAACCTTTTCATATAGCCCCGAGCCAAACGCCATTAAACCATACAACAGTGTACTGTACTGTATGTCTAAGGTGGTTATTACAGTATCATAATGTCTTGACTGGTTTAACTGATTTGAAACATCATATACTCAACTTTAAAACTTATTTTTGTCTACAGTGGCTGTATTCAATTCAAATCATTCATCTTCTAATATGATTTGGATGCATAACTTCATGCTGGTTTTTGACATTTTAGACTCAGATTAGGGAGTGTGATAAACAACATGCCAGTAAACAGAGAGAGAGAAAGCATTCATCTCCGAAGTTATGAAAGGAGAAAAAAAGGACTCAAATGAAAGAGAGACAGAGCAAGAGAAAGAACAACTTCTTTCCTGTAAGTCACCTGACACTGGAAGCGGCGTCACATGGCCATGAGTAAACACCCCCCCCCCTCTCTCTTTCTGTCTGTCTGGATCACTCATGTCCAGGCACAAGCCCTCTTCTTGCAAGATGAACAGTTGTGTTTGGAGGGCCCTAACTAGTTTCTATTCATAGATTCATTCAATTCTTCAGACTTAAAAAAAAAAAAAAATACAAGTCAGGTCTAATTCTATATTTTTCATATTGTATCCCATAAAATCCCATAAAAAGACCAAAACCAACAATGTGTTAATCTGTCTCTTAATAAATTCTGACTTCCCAACTTTGACTCTGGCTCTCACCCCCAAGTCGATTGGCTATATCATTTTCTAAAACAGCTGGGCTGTAGTTTTTAACAGACGTTATTTAAACAGGAGGAAATGGTACATTTGTTGGGGACTATTTTTTGCAGGAAACGATCCAAACAGTTCTGTCAATCAACTAACTAAAATATCTATGAGCTTTAAGGATGCAGTATGATGGGAAAAAAATACAAACTGTGAAAAATGAAACTGCTGTTGATAGGCTGTTATGAGCCGATGTCTGCATTCACAGCAACTTCAGGTGTGTTGGCTTAATGACACTGCTTACCAAATGGGGGAGCTGTAAAACCATGGGGTTAACCCTTAGCTAGCAGTTAGCATGGCGCCATTAGCCACTGTTAGCCAGGACCAGTTGGGATCACTTTACTGGCTGTGTCTCAATTGTTTTTGTGAGTTAACAACTCGGGTAGTCTAACTATATAATTCAATGTGACTACACAAATGTTGAAATGACATAAAATGTCTCCATCTTTCAAATACATCTCCAATATTTACCCGTGGTTTGTAACGTCTCTGGTCATGCAACTGTTAGAAACACTGTTTTGTTTTGCACTGTTGTTGTTTTTGCACAGTAGCCTACCTTTTGAAAAGATGCCTGAAGTCTGGAATGTGTCTGGGGACACTAGTTGTTGCACTATGACCATTAATTGCACTTTATTATGTTGTTCTATGCTCATTGCACATGTTGTGTATGTCTTGTTATTACATTTTGATATTTTTCAAATATTTTAATAAAGAAGTTCATGTTTCAAGTTAAAGTACATGGAATCTTAGAAAATCCTTTTTTTTTTTTACCATGGTATCGAAATCGGCATCGAGAATTGTGTTATTTTACTGGTATTGGCACCGACTACTGAATTTTTGGTATCGTGACACCCCTATGCACAACTTTTCCATGCGTACACTGTTGCATGCAATGGTACAGTAAATTGGGAGCAGTAAATCAAACTGATTTTGAGTAGTTGGTCCAACCGTGCTGCTATTATTGACCCTTCGCTAAGTCCCGCCCCTCGAAGGGAGACTGGCCAATCATAGCGTTGCGTTGTCTCCGACCAGGGTCAGACGACTGTATAGCTTGCTGTGGATTTCGAGCTAGTAATGGTTAAACAACATGGACTACAAAAGAAAAGGTTTTGTGTTCTATTGCTCAGAGCGTTTCTGGTTGGTTTGTCAAATGTTATGGTTCAGTGGATAAAATACCTGATTACTTGTAGGCATTGCCAGAAACAACATCGACACATCGTTTTACGTCATATTTAATGTTTTATGTCATATTTAATATCTTCAGATCAGTACAGTGTAGAGACTGACTTTCTTTGTGTTTAGAAGCAGAGATATGCACCGTTTCAACAAGGTCCTCTAACACTTGTAGGCCATCCAGAAGCTTTTTAATCTATTATGGAATTACAGTGTCTTTGTAAAATAAATAATTATGAATCCAAAAATCAACTCACATAATCTCTCCTTTGCTTCGTGACCTTTCAAACCATGCTCCCGCCGTGTTTTTAGCTTTGTACCTAACAACGGACCCTTCACAACAAGCCCTACAGTGTCTTCGTAGCCCTTCCAGAAGTTTAGTAATGGAATGTCAGTGACTTTCGGAGACTTTGTACAAGTAATTCCAGAGCGAATAATCCACGATTGTGCGGCTATTTAGTGTATTTAGTCATCTTTTTGTACCAAAAATCAATGTATTTGCGTTAGCCAGTGCCATCTTGGATTGTGACAACTGTGACGACTGACAACTGTGTCGACCAATCACATAAAGTGATTTTAGGATCGAGTTTGCTCAGCGAGAGAGCCCATACAGGCGGGCCTTATTTACTGTGTCTGTATGTGTGTATTGGCAGAGTCCTGGCAGAGTCCTGGCAGATAGATAAAGAGATGTCAGAATGAAGCCTGTAGGTTGAAATGAGTGTGATTTGACAGAAAATGCATTGAAAATGACACAAGTAACTTTTTGAATAAAAGTGTATAGACTTTTATGGGAAAAATCTAAATAGTTTCATATTTTTGTTAGTTACAGATAACAGTTAATGGATAACAATTTTCAAAAGCCAAAATTGTTTATGTTCTCTGTGTGATTTCAATGAATTTCTGTGAGATTCCATTTCTTTATTGCCAAGATTTGGGATAACAATTTTCAAAAGCCAAATTTGTTTATGTTCTCTGTGTGATTTCAGTACATTTCTGTGAGATTCCATTTCTTTATAGTCAAGATTTGGGATAACAATTTTCAAAAGCCAACATTTTTTATGTTCTCTGTGTGATTTCAATACATTTCTGTGAGATTCCATTTCTTTATAGTCATATAACAATTTATACATTCATGTGGCATCCCTGCAGCATACATATCCCGATACTCCAGGTTCTCCGGAGAGAAATTATGTCTATAACTTGTTCACTTGTTAACTGTTCACACAATACAGTAACGTGAGCTATTTAAATTAGCTGGATACATGGTTAAACATAATTTGCTCTTACCAGTGTATCGCTGTGTGTACTTCGTCCACAGCAATCCCACCAATCAGTCCCAAAACGTTCCAGTTAGAGAGTAAATGCCCTAAACATATTTTTTGTAAATCTTAACAATCATTCCCCAAAAGAACTAAGCAGGCCTGCCATGTTGCACGATCCAAATTGTCTTCAAAACTTGCCATTTTCAGCGTCTAGCTTGCTAGCTCCAAGTTTGTTGTTGTTTTTCGTATCAAAGAGATTTTGAGAACAGTGACACACAGCGAGCGGAATGTAAGGGGCATGGATGTCAGGCTTTATCCTGGAAATGTACTTCCGTTGATTCAGACTCATCACAAAAAAAACTAAGTCTAGGGGGCATGACTATACTTTGGGAGCATATTAGACTAAAATGGCAACTTGATTTGCTACTTGCTTTACTTATACTTCCCCTTTTGAAGTGCATAAGTCAAGGCACTTAACAATTGTTTGAAGTATCAACGTAATAAGAAGAAATAATGATTGTGAGATGTGTAGTGGGCAGACAAACTCCATTTTGCATACCAACTCTGGCTCTTTCCAGCTTTGTCTTAATATCAGTTGAAATAATATAGTACACAATTGTGGCACTAATCATGGATATATCATGTTGTATCAAGGATAAACCATCCTGTGTGTGTATGTGTGATTGAGGCAGGAGCTGTATGGGGCAGGGAGGAGGGTATGATGGACACTGGTAAAGAGACAAAGAGAGAGAATAGGAGGAGGTATAGACAAAGAGAGAGAAAGAAAGCAGATGGGTGCTTTTAGTGTGGAGCCCTTCCCCATCCTCTCTCCCCCCACCCCCCGAACTCCCTCTTTCTTCATGTTTGGCTGGAATGCCACACCCATGTCTTATAGTATTAATAATATTCCCAGGTCCTCTTCACACACCCTGCCCAAATCTGTACACATGGATATTTCCACTGGTTTTACTCTATTTGTCTGTTCCTCTTCTTTTCCATCCAAATATCAATTTATTGCATAAAATTCTTGCTAAAAAATTTCAAATTTAGATATTTTCCAAGCTGTATAATCAAATGTGATATTGCCCTGCCTGTCCCTTTGGGTTCATAGTTTCCAAATGTGATGCAAGAAAGCTAACATTTTAACATTTTCTTCCACACTCTCACACAATCTAATCAAAAAAGTTAACATTTATAAGTTTAACCACACTGAGCTGTATTAGATTGTTTTACACTGTACAGGTGTTCATGATATTATGTCTATGCCCTGGATCTTAACTGCATTTTCATAAACACAAGTCTAGGATAGTGTTAGAAGAAAGAGTAAACAATCAAATTTGAAAGGGGAACACCCTGAAATGTCCCCGTAAAATGTCCCCAGAACTTAATTTAGACCCTGGTTCCTGCTGTCCAAACGCAATGAGTTCCTCAGAAGATTCCTAGTTCCTAAGGAAAATTCCTAAGGTCTAAAAAAAGGGCTTTTGTTTAAAAAAAATACAATACAATGAATACAATAGTGGTAGTTGCAGCAACAGTATTGGTAATGGTTAGGTGTCTTTACTGTAGTAGTAATAGTAGTTGTGATAGTGGTCAATATTGCAGAAACAGTAGTAGCTTTTGCATCTATGATAGATTATGTTATTGACTGCTAGTAGTGTGTAGGGAATTCCTTTATTAATAAGACAAATAGAGTTTATTCCTACCTTGTAATACAACCCACAGGAGCGTTTCATAAATTAGCGAACCCTAGCGGTGACAGGAAATACAACGGTCGCAGGTTTTTTTAAACACCGGTAACGTTGTGAAACGGTCGCAGTTTGGTTAGGTTTAGGCACTAAGACTAATTAGTTAAGTTTAGAAAAAGATTGTGTGTTGGGTTGATGCAGAATGTGACTTAGCTCCGTTTGTTCCGTATAAACTTTGACTTTAACTGTTTCTGTTTTTTTTAAACAAGACTCGAACCCCGGTCTCCTGAGTGAAAGTCCTGTGTTTGTCAGACCCACCACCCTATCCTACCCAAGGCCCCATGTATGCTGTAAAGCCTGTAACGTGGATGTAACATCATGTAACATGTAGCTATCGGCTAGTAGCTAACATCAGCGGTAGCTAGCATGGATGTATTAAGAGATTGGTAACACAATACATTTATGCCTACATAACGTTACTACAGACATAGTGATTACATCCCCTTGGTTCTCAAAACAGTATTAATCTTAAATTAAGATAATTCATTTTAAAGTAAGGAAAATGTTTTTTGTAACTTCAATACAGTGTCACTATCACTCGACATGGTTTAGTGGTTTATTGTAAAAGCTAAAAAAGCATAATGCAGGTCAAGCTAAATAATGGAGCTAGTTAGAGCCGGTGTTGGTTTAGGTTTAGGGTTTAACACTTATCTTATGATACATCCGAGGGCTGTATGCTGTAAAGCCTGTAACATGGATGAGGGATGAAGCCATGGCTGTATTAAGGTAGTTACACACCAACCAGAAAAGGCAGTCGGACTGATCAGTCGGGTCCCCGAGGTCCAAAAAGTGCCTCGGAACACACCGAAGAGACGCCGACTTGAGCATACGCTCTGCGCGTGCGCGAAATGTAATACATCTCCATAACAGCATGCGGCGCTGCTCTGTATTGTTTCCCAGAAATTGAAAACCGGCAGCTGATTGGACGAACGTGTCACGTGGTTCTTTTTTCTCCGGAAATTCACAGCCAGACTGTCATGGCGGCTTGTTCAGAATACGATCTCATATTGTACTAAAATAGTTCACCGAAACGTGTTTCTGAAACCATTTTAAGCGAGAAATAGGCCATGCAGTTGCTGAATCTGTCTTCATTTCAGATTAACAAAGGTTAGTTTAAAAGATTTTGAGATGCTCATCCTCACGCCATTTCCGGGTGAGTCCCGACTGCCCTGTATCCGACTGAACATGTCGGGTCGGCCCAAATGAAGGCCGACGACTCCTCCGACGGACGATGGCACGGGACACACCAAACAAACTCGAGTCACAGACCTTGCCAGACGGTCCGACGGCCGATAATCGGCTCTATGTGTCACCACCTTTAAGAGAAGCTCTGTTCACGAAACTGCAGGCTAACCTTAGTAGCTAGCTAGTAGCTGGCTGGTAGCACGACATAATGATTACATCTCCTTGGTTCTCTAAAAGCATCCTTAGTTTATTTAGATAAGCATGTAAACGATCAGGAACAACGAAAACACAATGTTTAATGTTAGTGAATATTTTAGACAATGAAATGGCGAGTTCATGAGTTCGCCGCGTATACCATGGATGTATTAAGAGAACGACATATACTTGTTAGAGACACGAGGAAGAAGCTCATGAACGTGCAGCGTTGCTACGACAACACAAACAAACTGTTGCTAGTGTGCATGTCCATCATGACGTCATGGGCCAGTCAACGCAGAAGATCGAGCTCCATGACTGCTTTATGCGCTTTTGAGCAACTCTCGTTGGAATGAACGGGGCTTCGCGACGAACCTCGTATCCAGTTCTCTTAATACATCCGTGATCCTACCTCCTATTTGGCGCAGTTATACTTCGTCACCTTACTTCCTGCTCTGCTCCCGTCATAACTACTATGGCCACTAGGTGGCGCCACCACTATAAACGTAAATATAGGTTGCAATTGCTGCTTGAACAAACAACTTAAGTGGGCGTTTTTCGAGGGAGGACAATCTCCCCAGACACGTGTGTGACTCAAAAATTACAGCTCTGTGTGTGTCTGTATGTATGTGTGTGTGTGTGTGTGTGTGTGTGTGTGTGTGTGTAGCCCTGGCATTTTTCTGCTTGTGCGTCTATGGGAATTTATAGACCCTGATGATATAAAAATGCATGTGTGCTGTCACAGTGAGTATAAATGGAACATGATGGTCGGCAAACTAATTATGGTGACAGTGGTAATCCTGCGTGTTACTACCCAAAGGTGCAACACGGTGATGGATGGAAGCAACATGTAGTCTCATGTACTGGGCTGGAGTGATGAGTGGGAACAGTGAACTCACCATGAGTCAGGTTCACACTCAAGTTCACACTGATAGTTACACACACACAACCTGATACATACACAGAGAAATGTAGACACTAGGGCTGTTGGAACAAATTCCGAAAGTCGAATATAATTTGAATAGTAAAAAAAATCAAATAATAATAAATAGGTTGGCTAACGTCAGGTTATCTCCCTTTTCTCATGTCACGTCAAATGAACGATAAGTTACGAGAGTGAGAAACACAAGGCATTATGCTAACGTTATGTATGTGTGACAGGCTGCAGCTGCTAATCGGAAGAAGGATGGGAAATAGTTTTAACATGACTTTAAAATTGACATCCACCGAGCCAAAATGCTTATGTTATCAATAGTTAGCTCGTTCTGTTTTCCTAACTTCGTCGCGAGTTATAGGAGCTTAGCTGGGAGCTTCATGGAGACAGCTCTTATCAGCTGCCCTACAGCTGTCAGAGTTAGCTTCGACTTCATATATTACCTTCTAACAGCTGTCTTCTCAGTAACGTGACAATCTGCAAGAAACAGGTTGCTTTTAAATCACTAAAATAGTAGTGGCAGCACCATTTGGCGTAGTTATAAATGCCATTAGCATCGTGGCTAACACTACTGTTACTTAGTTTATGACAAATTGTTTCGGCTGTGCTTTCTAACATGATGTCATTGTGCTAACCGAGCAACGTTAGCCTTTACAACAGAGCCGCTTCATGACACTTGTTATATAATATTTCATTACAGAGTTCTCTGATGATTTGTGTTTGTCGCTGTGTGTGTGGTGGAAAATAATGTAAACAGAGAGCGGCGTGCCAGAAATGCAATGCGCCATGACGTAGGTCCCCTTCAAGGCCAGGCTGATGTTGGAAGTCCCTCTAGTGGACAGACTGTGTAACAACAACCACATGCTTATAGTGGCTAATATAGTATTGACAATGCATAAGCCTGAGTAGTGTAGTACATATTAATAACAGGCTGCATATGAGCATTAAATATTTGAATATAATTTGAATATTGAAAAAAAATAACAAATGAAATTCGAATGGTATTATAGAGGAAGACTGACAACTCTAGTAGACACATAATAACTATAGAATAGAACATTCACTGATATTGTAGCATGACATGTTCTCTGTTATGTTATTGTAGGTTCTGATGATTATGCCAAATTTTATAGCACGTTTGGAAACAAACAACATAGCCTTTCATTATGGTTTGAATGCATACATTGTTAACCGGGACACTGTTTACAGAATGGAAAAAGAGAAGCAAAGAGAAGCAGAGAATGAAAAATAAGGATAAAGCAACAGCAAAAGGGAGAGAAAGACAAGGAGCGGGCAGATTTTGCACAGAGAGGGAAATAAAATAAGAGCGAGGGAGAAATAAATAAAGATAGATGAAGGGAGGGAGGGAGGGATGGTGTGGGTGCAGCTCTCCAGTTGGTGTTGCTATGGCCCTGCCCTCCCTGCTCACTGAGCCATTTCCTGTTTTTGACCTGAAATCTTTATTTAGAGCCATCCCTCCTCGCTGCTCAGCATTCATGAGTCAACTCAGAATCCAGAGAGATGAAGACAAAACTAATCAGATCTCCATTCACCACAAAAAGCTACGTACTGTATGCATGCACGTGTCGCATGCACAGAGCGACCCAGGCTAACCCGCCTGTTAGCCCTACTCCAGCTGAGGCTTCATTCAGGCTGTTTGCATGATATTGATATATTGAGAATCTCTGTTGCCAAAAATAACACAATATTCCTCTTTTCTTGTCTTGTATTGTTTGAGCAGCGGGTTGCATAAGCTCTGCTGTCTGCACTCATTGAGCTCAGTTTAGCCTTTTATAAAAGAGTCTCATACATGTCATACTGTCCAGTGATGGACGTTTTTGTCTTCAGCCAATGATGACTTAAGACTTACAACTTACGACTTACAGCTCGCCGGCCAAAAGTTGCAAGGGTGGTTTTTCCGCTCACAGGCGCTAGGGGGAAGCGAGACGACGACCATTCAACCCGAAAAAAAAGTCATATAACCATTCCAATGACACCTAAGCTGTTCAGCTAAAGTAGGTTAGGTTTTTTTTTTAAATCACAAATAGGCCAATATTTGCTATAATATGCTGGATTCATATTATTGTATATTTTCATTTTTGAAAAAAATAAACTTTCAAAAAATTATTTTTTAACATAATTTGGCGCCCCTCCCTGCACTAACTCTGAGGAGCCCCTAGGGGTCACGGACCCCCTATTATATATCTCTGACTTAGGCTATTGTATTTACATTTTTATTTTTATTTCACACTTCCTTTGGCACTGTAAATGTATGTTTCACATGCCAATAAAGACTGTTATAAATTAAATTAAGATCAACTGTTTCTCCGTGAAGAGGAGTGTAAAAGGGAGAGAGAGAGAGAGGGAGAGGTGAGCAACATTTAGCTGTTTTTCTGCGAAAGGATGGTCAACAAGACAATGAGATTCGACACAGAGATTGGCAGTCGGCTCCTTAGATGAATGTGGGTCACCACTTATGTATTTTCTTGACTTTGTTTTGGTAGTTGTGGTGTTTGGTGTAGCTTCATCGTATGCTAAACATTTACCTGGCAGTCCTTTCACAAACTTGTCCATGCTTTGCTAGCAGTGCAGCAGAACCATGCATATTATTTATTCATATTTAGCGTCGCTGCTAAGGCCTGGTCAGACCAGTATTTTAAATGGTGAACTTTCAGGTTAAAACTGTTCACTCCAATGGCATTGCTGCAAGCTGGATCCAGTCACAGAGGCAAGAGTTGTGTTGAACTTTGGTGACCTTTGACCAGCAAATCTGCAACGTTGACCAATAGCAAGCTGCTATGACAGCTGACCTTTGAGATAACAGAGAGTCAAAGAGTCTAAATGTCTTATTAGCTGTTTTGCAGTGTTGTAGTACTCAAGACAACTTTTTGAAAGGTCTCGGTCTCAGATCAAGAGGACTCTGGATTTTATTTCATTATCATCATCACATCATTACTGTGATTGGATGTAAAACTCCCTGCTTCAAATGCAACCAAAAACTTGACTCATTTCTATTTTGAAATTTGTTACTGTTGACCCCCTCCCCCTTAACACGCAATCCCAAGAACATAAACGCGGGAGACAGGAGAAGAAGCTCTGGCTGTCTGGGAGATGTCAGCCAAATCGTCGGTAGGACTGGGACAATTCGTCGACATAGTTTACATAAAAGCGTCGTCACGCGTAGAAATCTATAAATAACCAGCTGCCTCCAGCAACAGCGCAAGTATGGATTCCTCGCAAGTTCAACAACACGTTGAGAAAAAGGCTCGCACACGGTCTTCTAAAGTGTGGAAGTATTTTACTCTTAATGCCAACAACAACGTGGTAGTTTGTAGACTTTGTAAAATGCATCCCTGAGTCAGGATAACAGCAGCAAAACACCAAGTTCTGCTCACCTTTTTGTCCCTTTCCCTCCCAAGTAGAGTTTAGATCCTCTGCCCAAACCCGAACTTGACCCACGGGCCGCCTTGGCCCGATATGTCCCGCCATTATCCTCGGGCCGGGCCGGGCCCTTCATCAAGTATTTATTTAAACATTACTTTATTATCCTAATTGGGTGGGGAGAAAGCTATGCCTCTCCAGCTTCTCCCGTAGCTCTGGGTATATGTCCTGCCCTGACTTGAGTGTGAGGTAAACTCACTAAATTGTGTCTCCCCCATCTGTAACACTGTCTTCGATAATTGCGCAACCAGGCCAGATTGTTTCAGATATCTCACGAGTCCTTTATAACGTCAGTTATAACAGCCCACGTATTAAAAAATTGTTGGGTTAAAACGGGCTCGGGCTCATAATTCCAGTTAATGTGTCGGGCTGGGCCGGGCTCAGACACAACGTGCACTGTAGACGTGTGCTATTATCAACATAGCAACGGAATGTGTTCCCACTAGTAGCCCAACGGTACATTAGTCCGTTAATTCGTTTTAATGCCCCGCTATGACTTAACATTAAGAATCATCAAACGCTGTCAGTCTGCTGTGTTATTTTTTTGGTTTACCATCATCTTGAGTGACCCAATCGATTACAGACTGTTATATTAGACACTGCAACTTGCCTTATGTTGGATTTATTTGATACATCTGATTTCTTATGTTGCTAAAATTGCACTTTTTTTACTGTAAGAATAAAGGGAGAAGAGCTTTGGATGTTAAACAAGAGCTTATTCATTATTTTGCCTACTACTGTTAAAAAAAAGCAAATACAGGCTACTCTTTTGCACTTGCTCTGTTAAGTTTTTATTTTTGTATTCCTTCTGAAAGTGACTTTATTTTGTTGTTGGATTGATAGCCTACATCTGGCTTCAGGTTCCACTACAAATTCATTTTACTTGAACAGTGCAGTGTTAAACAATTTTAATAAATAGAGACTTCAACCTTATTGAAATTTGTTTTCTGTAAATTGTTAATAATTGAGCAATGGGAAATTAATTGCTTATTGAAAAATGAGTCGTTAGATTACTCAAAAAATGAATCGTTAGATTAGTCGACTAATTGAAAAACTAATCGCTAGATTAATTGTTTAAAAAATAATCGTTTGGGACAGCCCTAATCGTCGGTCTTTACAGTGGAGAGTTTTAGTGCACCATGAAGACTTAAAAGATGTTTTCCACCCTGACAAGAGGAGAAACTGAGTGATTCTGTGCCAACAATTCAGTTCTGTAAACACGGGACTCAAATTGTGACAGCAGGTTGATCAAAGCCTGTCCTGAGAACAGGCAGCCCGTCTTGGAAAATAGGGAGACTTGTATTGTGATTGTGAGTGTATCAGTGCACAACTGGGTGAGTGTGCAGCAGGGGGCAACAGGGATACAAACGGTCTGAGATGCCCATTTTCTGCCCTGCTCCACTGGTGTTTTTGTCTGTTTGGAGCAGACTCTGCTGGGTTTTGTTTGAGTTTACTGGACATCTTCCCGCCATCTGCTGACGGGTAGGACAGTTACCGCTAACTGGCCGAACAGCACCATCAGTCCAGTGCTCATTTCTGTGACCACTCACTATTCTCGTGTCAATAAAAGAACAAATTAATGATTCCAAGTTCTCAGTAACATCATGCCTACGTGCAAAACACCAGCAGATACTAAAATCTCTGATAAAATACTTTAAAATTAAAAGCATATGACTAATTTAAATGTACTGGTAGGGCATGTATTTAAATGGGGACTTGCCACAGTAGTTACAGTTCTAAACTTGAACATTGCTTCCACTTTAGAGTTTCAAAGTCTTGTTAATGTTCAATTACATATTTAATACTGAGAGGGAGAGAGAAATAGAGATACAATATTACAGAACATACCATGTGTGTGTGTGTGTGTGTGTGTGTGTGTGTGTGTGTGTGTGTGTGTGTGTGTGTGTGTGTGTGTGTGTGTGTGTGGGCGGAGCAAAGTTGATGACGCCAATTCTCGGGCAGCTGCTAGGTTTCAGCTTCTCCTGCTGCCTTCATGTGCTCCTCGTAAATTTACCTGCCAGTAACAGGATGGATCCTGTCATTATTATTCCAGTTATTGTTGTTATATTAAAGTGCTCATATTATGCTTTTTGGCTTTTTCCCTTTATTGTGTTATATATCTTTTTTGTGCATGTAATAGGTTTACAAAGTGAAAAAGCCCAAAGTCCACCCCAAAGGGACTTACCATCTCCAACAGAAAACACTGTTCACAAACTGCTCCAAATAGCTCTATTGTAGTCCAGCTTTTACTTCCGTGACAAACGAGCGGCACTTTGTAACACACGTTATAATGCTCGCCTAGCTGCTAGCATGGCACGCCCCTCATACTCTGCTTCTGACTGGCTAGCAGTGCTTACCTATGTACTGCGCATGTGCGACTCCTATCAAAGATGGAACAGAAGTGAGATGCCTCACTCGGTAGCTAAAACGGAGAGCTCAACACACAGGGTGAAAAGAGGAGTAAAAAGGAGCAATACAACAAAAATATGGTGTTTTATTTTTGAAGATTAAACCATGTAAATCTATTTTGATATAACCTCTAAATACAATTATGAACCTAAAAATGTGCATAATATGAGCACTTTAAAAATGACCTTGGGAGTATCATCGATGGTGTTTTAAGGAAAGTAACTGTCAAAAACGTATGAGTATCAAGGAAAGGAAATTCATTCTAGGCTAAATGCCATCAGCAGATTTCGTCCATATTAATCTGTATTAAATATTTCTAAGTATTAAGGAAAACATTTTCAGGGAGGCCTCTGCACAAAAGAATGTACCATCTTAAAGCTGATCACATACTGAAAATGAATATTTTATTTATTTTTTGATTGCCAGTTACATGGTAGTGGAATGCATCTAATTGACCGCTAGTTGTCACAGCCTTTTGCTGTATGTCCTCTAAATGTCCCATCTTGGTAGCTCCATGGGCCGCTTTGTGTCTTGCTTGTGCCCAGGACAAGAGGATCTCCAAAGGCCGCCACCCAGCAGATTATCTAAAGATTAGAGGGCCCTTTTGGTTACTTGCTGAATTCTCGCTATATTACAAGATACACAAAAATCCGACTTCAAGTAATGCCCTTCCACATTTGGAGTTGCCCATGTTCTCTATTTAAGTGCTATATTCACCATACATCTTAGCATTGAACACCGGTTTTCCTTGTGTGTAACTTGGTGTCATTTGTTACACACTGATTAACTACTATCTTGTTACGTTTTTGCTTCAAATGACACCAATTGCGGGACATAAGCGCACGTGCAGTTTACCACGCGAGTATGTCCGACAGCTCTTGAAGGCAGCATCGTTCCTGCGAGCGGAGGCACTTTTCTCCTCCTATCAGCGCCATTGTGTGACAGAGTCTCGGGGAGCGAGGAGGACGGCTTGTCCTTCTGTAGCCGACAGGACTGTTTAAATACCCTCCATGTTTCTCTTTCAAACTCCGGACCTGGATGTGGTAAGACACCGTTTTTTTGTTTTTCGAATAGCAAAGTAAAACACGCCGGAGGAAATACATTACGGCAAGGCAGTGTAACGTTAACGTATTTCTTATGAATAATAGACACGGCGGAGGTGTTTCAGTAGTGCGGTGGGTAGCGGGGTCTGGTTGAAAAAAGTTTTCGTATTAAATGGATAATATCTGGCAATACGTGTCCCCGCCGCTGTACTTCAGTGACCCTGTACCTCTATCTGCCAAAAACTCCTTCCAGTTTACAGAGCCGAGGCAGCGGCCGCCACTTTCCACTTTATCACTACGGAGAAAAGTCTGTCTCATAAACTTTTTTTTTTACCCAAAAAGCACTAAGTGCTTTCCCCAAATACACTCATCCATTAGCATATAACATACTATTATAAATAATAGATACGTTAGTCATTTCTACTAAAGTTATTCTATTTTTTTAAGTAAATAGGCTACCAAATGACATAGAATGGCATACTCTTGCAGGTAAACGACATTAATTGAAACTGTATTTGGGGCCAAATATAATGGCTTGGTTAACTCTACATATTTGAACATGTTTTGTCAACAACACCATAGAGAAGATGGACTTCATGTTTACACAAAAGCTATTTGCAAGCACACATAGGCCTATTTAGTCTTTATTGTTAACTTGTGTGGAGCATCTTCTTGTACACCTTAACCTGCTCTTAAGTAGTACAGTAGGGTTTTGCAGTGGAAGTGGAAGTGATATGGTCTCCAGTGTTTGGGACTGTATAGCTGTGGTGAGTGGAGTTTCATAACGTGAACCACAAAACGGCAGTGTGCTCTTATACTGACTGTAACGTTACCTCTTCTTCACTTTGTCACTTTCTGTGCTGTGAGCCACAAGTAGGGTTGTGCCGATGGACGATATTATCGTCCATCGTGATGGCTGACCGACATCATGATGGAGAGCCACCATCGTGATGCCACGCCCCCCACCCTGTCAGACACACACTAATCCTAGTCTCTTCTATAGCTAACCTAAAAACTTTGCAGGCAGGCGTGGAGCTGTGGGTGGTCCTGAGCCCGCCCACATTGACAGCTGGCCCGCCCAATCAGAAATTCAAAGTCAAGTGTGTTGGTGTGCAAAGCGCCGCAACAATCACAACAACCATGGATTGCTGTTGTGGCCAACAACTGGAAACTTTATACATTGTTCGTCTGCTATTTCATCACTAAATTCACTTCTGAGACTTTTTTTTGCGAGAAATCAACTATGTACAGCTGAAATATGGGCCGTTTTACGAATGGCTAATTGCTAATTGCAAATTTCGTCCGACTTTGTCAGATTTTAGAAGCTCCACAGTCTGACGTGACTGCCGGCCGGTGCCTGCCACAGACCCGCTGTGAGCTGGCTGGAGCTCTGTCAGGAGACTCGCGTACAAGAGGCGTTTAGTTCCCTGATCGTTTGTTTAAATAACACAACACACATATCCATTATAAGATTAACTGGAACCTGTGGTTTTTCGAAGTTATGATGCTCCACAAGAGATTGCGGGCGTAACATAACAAGCTCGCTGACCGGGCTGTCACACACACCGGCCACGGAGCAGGCAGAGGAGAGGGAGAGCAGCGTGTGACAGGGCAGAGAGATATACCCGTCTCCCTTTGACAGTCTTGTAAATAAATTATAATATGTATATTAGAGCTGTCAGTTTTCCTGTATCATAGGCACCAATTTATGTTTTCCTCCATGGGTGCTCACGGGCGCATGCCTTTTTAAAAAAAAAAAAGTAGTCAAAAAATGTTTGCATTTCAGAACCTTAGGAAATGGACAGCGGCCGACACGAACACACACGCCTATTAACTCGATAATAAAGCCGTAAAGTAGGCTATCTTTCAACTCAGGACAGCGCCACTTCTCACAAATACAGATAGGATTGGAGATGAGAAGTTTAACTGACACGTAACCACGATCAGCGATCTGCAATGTTTAATTTTAAACATTCCATCGCGATGTTTTACTGTAAACATCGTCAACTGCCAATTTAGGGGACATCGCCCAACCCTAGCTACAAGCTTCACATAGGCCACTTCAGAACGAACTAAACTAACCCTTTTAAAGTGGACCAAAAAGTGAACTAACCAAAAATGAGACTCTGTTCTTTTTCCGTTCACGTGGTCAGTTTACTTGAAAGAGCATTCACTTCTCTTTTTGGTCCACCAGCTCTGATGGGTCCTCAGTAGGGCTGCACGATATGAGGAAAATATCTAATTGCGATTATTTTGACTGATATTGCGATTGCGATATGATTCACGATATTGGAGGGAATGATCATTTTTGCATCATTATTCTCATTTTCATTGACAATTATTAAAATTTAAAAAAATGTAAATGATTATAGTGTGATTTTTTTTTGAGAGGATCTGTACTAAAGAAGGATGTTTTCTTTAGTCTGTAGGATAAAATCTTTAGGCCGGTACATCAGCACCTCAATACTTAATTCAGAATGGTTTGACACATATTTTGCTATTAACAAATATTGCACCCCCTTGCGATTTTGATATTGCACTAGTCCATATTGGGATTTCGAAAACAATTGCGATTAATTGTGCAGCCCTAGTCCTCAGGGCTAAAATACATTGGCAAAAGGCAAAACGAACCTGAAGCATATTGTGTTCACAATGCACAGCTGAAGAGAACCGTGACGCAGACTCAACGAGTATGGTTTGTTCCAGAGGGGTCTGAGTCCCTTTGGAGTAAATCACTAAAAGCAAAAAAATGCTGACTAATAGGTCTGAGTTTTTTTTGGAGGGCTGAAACGGACCAAGTTTGAAAACGCCCTTTCTTTGTCTGTACGAGCATCCACAATTTAGACTCCCATCAGCCCACAGAGCCCTGCTTGATCAGAGCTGAACCCCTTCTGAGGAGTAGCCAGATGTAATGCAGAGTTACACAACTGCCTATACTGTAGTAACCACAGTGGGGGGAGGAAAGTCTAGTTTTTTCTGAGTGCGGTACCCTTCAGGAAGTCCCAGGGCTCCAGGTAGGGTCCAGAGTAAACACGTTGATTTTAAATGTCACTGTTTATTTGTATCTGTATGTGTATTTCATTTACTGGAATATGTCCAGTAAGAGACCATGACAATGGCTAAATTCTGATCAGCCTCCACTCTACACTTCAATACTAAAGCTTTCTAAACAAAATGGGGAAAAATGTCAAGCCTTTTAGTTTTAAGATGCACTCCCCGATTTTCTTTTTAGCACCCAGTTGTCCCTCCAAATGTCCTCCCAGCTTGCTGCTGTTATTTCAAACTCAATACATCAATTTTGATCTGGGAGGAAATTTGGGGGATTTGGAGGCACTATAACAAAATCGTCTGTCTTCACAGGCATTTTTAGAAGGCCTTGATGTGAATATGTATTGGACACCATGAGGTGACAGCTGCAGGCTTTTATTGTCCATTTCTAAGGCTTGAATTTACAGAAATAAGCAAGTTGTGTTGCATCAGCTACATTATGAGAGATGAATGTACTCTATATTGCATACCATCAGTAGCTGAATAACTAATAATAGTCATAAGGCTTAAGGTGCAGCAGTAAAGCTTCAAGTGCAGCAATAATATAAGGCTTGTACTGCATTCACAGGGATTATGCTTAAGTAGTAAGCGTGCTGCCTGCAGTAAAAATGATGACACTTGCAGCACTGAAGCTGGTGCTGCTGTAAGAAGGTTGCCACTAAGGTAATAAGGCTGGTACTGCCTTGATACACCCATGCTGCAGTAATAAGGCAGATACTGCAGTAATAAGGTAGATACTACCATACATACACCCAGTGAGCAGATATTTTGACGCTGTAGGTTTCTGTAGCTACTGAGGCTTCGTCACTGGAAGTGTCAAGCTGTGTTTTCCCCCCTGAAGACGCAAAGAGTGGAGCGCTCAACAGCATGTAGACACGTCTGCTGACCTAAATCTGCTCTCTTCTGCCTTTTATTTATAGACTTAAGTGTGTGTGTGTGTGTGTGTGTGTGTGTATGAGAGGGAGTGAGTTTGTGTGAATACACTAATGACCAGGCCCAAATGGAATCCGCAGATTTTTTTATTTATTTTATTTTAATAGTTTTCAGGAGTGATCCAGAATGAAAATCGGCGTAATTTAGCAAGCTGTTTTTCTGCTTGTGGTGGAAATGTTAACATTCTAAGTTTAATTAGAAATTTCTGTGTCCGCAGATTCCGTGTGGCCCTGCTTAATGACCAGAAATTTTAGTGGCATACACCCACTTATTGTGCATGTATGTATGTGTCGTTATGACGTTATTGCTCAATTCTGTAAAAGCAATAAATTATGTTTGTAAAACAGTGGATTTTCTTTAACTAACATAGTACATTTAGTCCAGAAGAATCAGGCATTGAAGCACAGGCACCTGCCAGGTCTCTCTGTTGATTGACTGTGTGCCATGTAAGTTTGGTTCTTGGATAAACATATTCAGTTGCTTTACACTGAGAGGTCTTTTTCAGCTTTTTTGTCCAGCTCAATTCTGTTAATGAGGGAAGAATATTAGAAACAACAACCCCTAAAAAAGCTGTATATGTACCCAATGAACTGGCAACTGAGTTTAGTTTCAATATGAGTCAGGTTTTACATGTCAGTGGCTCTCGCAGTGTGTGATTAATCTCCTAACTTCAGACACCTTAACTTGCACCTTAAATACTGTAAATCAAATAAAGATAGCCATTTATAAAAGAAAAACAGTGCTGCTCTCACAAATGAATTGTAATAGATTAATTGGGCACACACAATTAATTAAAAGCAACATCCTCCAGATACAGACACCAACTATCTCATCTTCTTTGTAACGGTCCACTCCACCCTGAGCTTGCCATGCCAGTGCTCACACCAGTGTCTTTATTAATGGGATGCTGCATGTTGCACAGTAGGAACTGTAGTGTTTTGTAACCAGGTCTGTCATTACGTAAGAGATCAGAGTGAATTCCTTGTCTGATACCCAGATGACCTCTGTCACGTGGGCATTTTATGATCACTATGAGGGAAAAAACACACACACACACACACACACACACACACAGAGGTTTGTAGTATGCACACACACGGACATTGTTTCTAGCGGGGCTATTCAGTGCCTGAATCGGACCAAAAAAGGTGCCACTACCCTTATTCAGCTGTTGCATGACATGTTAATCACATGTTCCTTGGATATATTTATATGATTATCTTGGTAATATATCACAAATTCAAATGTATGTTGTATGCATTTCATTACATACATTCAGAGTTTGACATTAACTTTTTTACACAGCAGCCACTGTGGCTAGTGGTTTTCCAAAGTTAGCCGTGCAGCATTTTCACTAGCCACTATTTTGTAAGAAATTAGGTTTTATTTGATAAAAGTTAAAGAACTAGATTTGCAACCCTTTTTAAATGTAAACGACGAACGATATCAAGACCACATAAAGTGTATAGGCTCTAACACTCCAGTGATGAAATATTCAGCTGTGACAAGTTTATGTGTAAAGCTCCTTTTGTATTAAAAAAAATGCAACCGATTAAGACACAGACGTAACAAAAGAGTGGCTTCTTATTGCATAAGTGATGCAGGGGTGGAGAAGATGAATTGAAAGAGGTTTGGAGCTCGCACTCGAGCAGTCAGCAGCTGACCCCAGGTGACGAGAAGCGGAGCGCGCAGAGCAAAAGTTTGTTGCCTTGGTTGCACCATTTTCATTTTTATTGGTGTGCGAGATTTGGTGACCGTCGGGGCCGGACGGACCACCATGCATCCACAGTGGCCTACTCCAGTGACCAGGGTTTCAATATTTTGTTGTTTCCTCAGCATTAAGCTGTTACTGAGACGCAGTTACACAGGTTCTTAGAGGTGTGTACCTACTCAGCACAGAAGTGGCGGTACTCAGGCTTATTCATTTTGATTCTTGCTCCCCTCTTCTATCTGTCCTCCATTGTTGTTGTTCAGAAAGATTTTTCAGCAATGTCACAATAAAAGTGTTTTCAAGATTAGTTTGGGGTCAAGTATGGGGGGTTTAAGCTCATTCTTATAGGCTATTTGACAACTTACTGTAGCTAACACTAGTACCAGTGCATGGTCATAATATAGCTAATATTCATAATAATATAGTAATATTAAAACGTTGGCTGCAAAATTGCACTTACAGCCACTTAAAGGTGCACTATGAGTTCCTGCATGGTTTCAGCGGGATTTCATTTCTGTCTCAAATCGTAGGCATCTCTCCTTGATCCGCTAACTGCCTGCCCCCACACAGGGGTCGTAAACGTCAAACAAACACTAGGGGCACAGGCTGTGCACCAAAATACAATAAACCACTCCAGCCAATCACCAACAAGATGGTTGGGGGAGGGGGTGGGGGTTAGAGACAGTCAGTTAGTCATGACCTTTACGGAAACATGGGGGGAGGGGTGAGCCTGCTGTGTTTTGTTTGGAATTTACTTGGAACGTCAACAGAAGTGACCATGCAGGAACTCATGGTGCACCTTTTAAAGCTTTAGTGCGTAACTTTTTGATATTCATGAATGTTCAAGCCATTGCCAAATGAGTTGCAACGAATCTAATTAAGACTATCAGCTCCACACAACTCTCTCTGTATTTCTCAATATGACTATGTTCAGAAGATTGTGTCGTCCGGCGACTTTTGCGCGCAGAAACTCAAGTGAAGATAATGACCTCTTCTGAAGAGTCCATCATGTTTTTTTTAATCATCCTGTGTCTATGTCTTTTTTGTCCTCCTTAGCTACTAGCAACTGCGTGGAGGAGGGGTGGGGGCTGTGCGCGATCACGGTAGGCTTGTATCATGTGGACGTGTTGTTGTCATTACTTAGAATTCCTCATGGGGGAACGCACTATAGCTTTTAGATAAATAAACATGTTTAATCTAACTATAAAGCAGGGAATCTCTTTCTGTGTGTCCTTGGCATATCTCGAGAAGCGTCTATCTGATCTTCTTAACACTTGGCGGGTGTATTGCTGGGGGACGTGCATGTGGAATTTGATGCAATTTGTAAACGTGACACGTTCAATATTAAAGGTGCAGTAAGCGATGCTGCATGAAGATTGTTGATATTCGAACTCAACTGCCAAACAAATACAACCCCCCACCCCCCACCCCTTCAGTATCTCCGCCCCCGAGATTCATGGACATACATTGCCATAGCGACCACTTCTGTTAGCGTCTCTGCTGACTAAAACGAAATATGGCAGAGTCGACATTAGCTCACGTTAGGTTGGGGATTAGCAAACTGTCGCTACTGCTGTAAAGCCAGCGAGTTGGGTGCAGCCTTCCCGAACAACAGCAAACGGACAACGTTAAACTGACCTAATGAAAACAGCAAACAGTGAAACGGCGACGCTAACGCTGTTACTCACTTGTCTGTAACGACGAGAGCCCTCATCAGTTTTCATTCCTTTGAAATCACGGAGGTTTATTTTTTCATATTTTTATATATATATAATTTTTTTTTAAAGGTTATTTTTTGGGCTTTTCCGCCTTTGACAGGACAGCTAGGTGAGAAAGGGGAGAGAGAGGGGGAAGACATGCAGGAAATCATGACAGGTTGGACTCGAACCCTGGACCTCTGCGTCGAGGCATAAGCCTTTCAGTATATGTGTGCCTGCTCTACCCACTGAGCCAACCCGGCCACGAAATCACGGAGGTTTCTGCAGCGGTCAAAAGCCTCACTGATGTTGACAAGGCTCTTCCTCTGTTCCCGGTCATAGAACTTCTTTTTTTAATTTCCATTCTTCAGTCCTCTTTAGCTGTTTTTCTGCCAACTCTTGTTGTTGATAACTCCTGGCCCCGGCCACTGCCTCTCCCTTCTCCCCCCGCCCCCATCACTCGCTTGAACGCGCCACCTGGTGCTGATTGGCTGGAATAGTGTTGTTTGGCTCGTGCGCACCTTTCTGTGCGGGCTGTGTAGAAACGCAGATTTTTTTTTCAGCGCACACAGAAAATAGAGAGCTCAGTGACCGTGAGGAGATATTTGCTGAATTTGACAAAAAGTGTATTAGAATAACATCGCTTACTACACCAAGTGTTTTTCCTAGGTTTGTGGAAGACTGAGGTGCATGTATATTGCTGGGGGGTTTAGGGGTCCTCCCTCAAGAAAATGTTAGGTTTTTCAATAAAAGAAAATATGTAATTTCACATAATTTTGGTCCATTATTATTATTATTATTATCATTATCACCACCACTGTGTCTAAAACGTTGGAAAAGCTAGAGCAGATAATAAAAAAACAACTCTTAAAAAGCTTAAAGACAAAACTTAAACCTAAAGAAGTCCACTGGGGACCAACTACAATCATTAGATCTTAGAAAAGTCTTTTAGTTACATTCATTCTTTAATAAACTTGAATAAACTTATTAACGTCTTCTGCAGTTTTAACTTTGCTACGTGGGAACGGGCGATCAAAAAACAAAAAATAAACAGATGGCGTCAACAGATGAAGTTTAAAAGAAAATTAAAGCAGGTCATAAACCACTTGCCGGCCGCACAGTTTCCGCTCTGAGCTGGCTGAGCAAAACTCAAATACAAGGAAAATAACAATGCGGCTCTAATTACCAACCAAATGTACCGATAAAATTCGATTCGTCATCTTTTCTGAATCTGTCCAAGCATCTTCTGGATTCGGCAAACACAGAATCCACCAAAGAGCGCATGCTAAAGTATTAGGTAACCCTTTATTTTAAAGTACTTATTTATGTTTATAAGCATCTTGTAAGGTCCTATACATGTTTTAATAACTGTTAATTACTGCTTATTACAAGCACCTTAAAATAAATTGTTACCAAGTATTATTTTAATTCTATCCAGGTACTCCCCTCTCCTCTCACTAAACGCAACCGTGTTTCACATTAACGTGAAATGGACCGAAAGGAAAAGCAGTCCAGTGAGAGCGTCATTTTTCTTTCACAAAAACCACTAAGACGACAACGCAGCGCTTTCTACAGTTACTCTGGTGTCTTACTGATTTTAGCAGCTTTTCCCTAATCACCTGCTCACATAAGGTCAGCATCATCTGAATGTATTATCATTTTGTGTTTTTTTTTGTTTTTCGAAAGACGAGTCTCGCCGTCCCCCGTGCTGCGGCAAAATGAAATCTATGCTCTACTTGGTGGTGGTTATGTCAAAGCAAGTGACTAACACGCCTGTCTGGAAACTAATACCTCCACTAAGTGTATATTTCACCGATGTTTCTGACCGCGAGTAGCCACGACTTGGGTGTGATTTATTTTCTGAAGTAAAACTATTAACTGTTAATAGTAAAACTATTATTACTGCACAGTAAAAGTCCTGCATTCAAATGGTTACGTCACATGAAGAGTCAAAGAGAGGCATTATCGGCACAATGTAAATTGATTAACATCTGTTCAAGGTGGAGCTTTCATCTCTAATATAATGCTAGATAGTTAAATGAATAATAATATTAGCATCATATTTTAATTGTGATAGTTTGAGTAAAATCTGAATCTGCAACATAACCAGTAACATTTCATAGTCATAATATAGTAGTACAATGATTTCCTCTGAAGTAGTAGTATACATTAAGTCGGTAGTATACAGTTAAGTTGCTTATTTTTTAAGGGCTTTGGGGGCCTTTTGTAAGTTATTTCAGGGTAGTTTGGGTTAGAATAGTAACTCAATTATAATCATTATAAATCTATACTGTAGCTGTTTGGGGCCTAATACCACAGGCCAATACCCTGACAAGCCAGACCCACATCAAGATGTTGGGTCTGGGAACGCACCATTGACAGGGCTCAATCCGAGGGGCGGGATAAGCGGTTGTCTTTCAAATTCCCTCTGCACGCAATAGGATAGCGCTACAACCAGGCAGAGCAACGAAGAAGGTAGCAGAACTAGTTGATAGATTACACTTTTGCCGTATCCGGTCGGCAAAACTCCGAACACATCTTCCTTTTTTAAGAATGATTTCAGTGTCGTTCTTTGTTCTTTTCTCAAAGAAAAGCTCCAAGTCTTCCAGAAGGCCGCTGTTCTCAGCAGCAGCAGCCATAAGCCCGCCCACTGACTCTATACACGATGTGATTGGCCTGACTAGAGTTTGGTTTTTCCAGCTTGCTTTTACAGAGAATGCCTAGACCCCCCTAGGGTGTGCCTAGATTTATAGGCTAACAGGCCAAGCTATTGACACGTTCCGAACGGGCTTGTGTTAAACCGGATTATTAGTCACCTTTAAGTATTTAAACCATGACCATCACCAAACCTCCTATCGGCATTTCACCAGAACCAGGCATTCCAGAAATATGGGTTTCTTTCAAGCAAATTGCCAATTTTATAGCATTTGATTTTTTTGATTTTTTTTTTTTAATGGTTTCAAAACAGCATCCTGACTAAACTTGGACATAAACCAGTTTGTGATTCACTCAACATCATAAATTCTGCTTTGTTTTAACTCAAACTTAAATTAGTTCTAATGTCATATAAATTAGGTTTATTGACCATGAATATAAAAGCTAAGTGACAAAAACGTGAAAAGCACAGAAAAAAGCAACAAAAACTTAGAAAAAGCGCCAAAAATTCACTTTTGACCCGGAAGGACAACAAGTTCATGGTCGAGAGGAAGACAACACAAGGGTTAATGAGACGTCTTGAACAGTTTAGTTGGTGTCACTTGAGTGTCACAGATAGTCGCAGTCTGGTTGAGAAAAGACACACATACTGTATTTTCCTGGTTTAGGGTATTTGCCTATTTTATAGCAGGCCCATGCAAAAGAGCCAGTTAATGATGGTGAGTCTTGATGACCTACTGTCTAATTGTAGCACTTTTAATGCATTTATACAAGTGCTCCAAAATGGCAGAGAACCAGAATGACTATATTAGACAGAGCTGTAGTAGTAGCAGCAGTGGTAGAAACAGTAGTAGGCATCGTCATGGTGTAACTGTATCTTAAGTTGTGTGTGGAAGCGTAGCTGCTATTAAGCGTAGTCAGGCTGGTCAGGCGAGCACTACAATGCACTCTTCCTCTGGGTTTTGTCTGGAATGTGTTTACTAGTTCTACATTGTGTCTGTGTGTGTGTGTGTGTGTGTATGAGAGAGAGAGAGAGAGAGAGAGAGAGAGAGAGAGAGAGAGACCAATGAACACACACACACACACACACACACACACACACAGTAGTAAGTTGGACAGCGTCGTCCTCGTGTGCAGAGCTGGATGCATTACAGTGAGGAGGAGCAGTGGAAGCACAGTCATGACTGCGAACTGTATGCTCATGCACACGCGAACGCTAAGATGAATACATGTCATACTGAGCATACAGCACACACAGTGCTACATTTATCCACCTGCAGCAGCAGAATGTGTAGTGTGTAGTGTGTGTCCATACTTTGTGCATCCAGAGAACCTGAAATAGCCCGATGTGGAGGTGAGGGGGAGGGGTGGAAGTGCAGCTCAGCTCAGGCATGGAAACTAGCGTATCCGGTTACAGGATCATAATATCACTGCAGAGTCCATCCACTAGCACTGCACTACTGCACAACACACACACACACACACACACACACACACACACACACACACACACACACAACACAGCCAGCTCCTGGAAAAATATGTTCGGCCCACATGTGGGTTTGCAGGCACAGTTGGCACACACACGCACACGCACACACACACTTTCTCTTTCTCTCTCTCTCTCTCATGCCTGCACACACACCTGACCTGCACTCTAAATGTGTAAAACATGTTTTTATGTTTTGCACAGAAACACAAAACAGGTTTTACACCATCATTTTGTGATTAGATTTATACTTTTCAATCATTCATTTATATTAAAACTCACAGCTTGTTCTTAATGGTCTATTTTTCTTTGCCCAGACCCACTTCCCTGAAGTCATCATCAACTTTTAATGTAATCTTGTCTTAAAACACACAAAGACACAAGATGGCTTTCTTTTTGAGATGAAATTTCAGATTTTTATGCTACTTGATTGTATTGTGTCCTTCAATATCAATTTGAGTTAATCATCATCTTCTCTCATAAAGGGGACAAAGTGTGTGGGCCTGGTTGTGTAGACGTTTCAGAGTAAAAAGGAAAAGCCCAGTCTGTGTTGGTTCTTTTTTGTATCAGGATATTTGGTGATATTTTAGGCAAAATTAGAGTGTTTATTTTGAGAAATGTTCTTACCTGAAGTTCTTTTCATAGATCAGGTCGCTCTGCTGGAAACAACCATTTATTTGTTTTGTATCTGTTTAACTTTTGAAGGTGGTTTATAAGGTACGAAAAAATAGGAAACACTGCAAATGGAACACATTTCATTAGATGTCTTATTGATTACATATATTGATTAAATAATAGATAGTCCAGTTAACGTTCTTAGCCTCTGATATGATAGATATGATGCAGTTTCATTTCACAGAACAACATAGGCAAAATAGCAAAAATATACTATTACTACTTTATCGCCATCACAATATCAACTTGCACAATATACACATGCGAAAGGCTGCAACGTATCGCAATTGACATTTTTTGTGTTAGTTGAAAGAAAATAAAACGTATTCTTATTCTTAATTTTATAAAGGACAACACACATTAATCAACATTCCTGTAAATGTGCCAGTGTTAGCCAGCCGGCAAATTTTCAACTGTAGTCCTTTGGCCAAATTATTTTAGACCAGAGCAACAGGAAACAGCAAGAAGTCAAGAAGACACCATACAGACAGCTAGAGCAACAAATAAGCTTTCTCAGTAAGCCATGCAGTGCTACAGGAAGCAGCAAGACATTAGCACAGTTACACATCAAGAGTACCCCCATTTAGTATAAGAAGCGATGCAGGCATCAAAACACAGCCAAGCAACACAGACCCAAGCCATCTTCTTACACCGTTCAAGCAGTAACAAGCAGTAATAAAAAGATGAAATAGGCTACACTTTAAAATGTAACTATCATTCTTTTTTTAGTGGTGCCTTTCATATATAATGTTCAATAAAAGAATGTTGGAAATGATTTCCTTTAATTTGTTTTAAATTCAACAAGCAATTTGTTGTATTTTAGCAGACTACTGAAAGCAGCAGAAAGGCAAAACAGAGTACACTTCAGAATCGCAAGTAATATCGTTATCACAATATTCAACAACGTTATCGCATATTTTCCTCATATCGTAGAGCCCTATTTTTGTCCAATTTAAAAGTAATGCCTATTGAGAAAAAGATCTATTGTTAACTTTAGTCCAAAATGATCAGTAATACTACTGAGATTCAAAACTGTAGGTTGGTTGATTTCTAGTCATAGTTGGTTGCTTCTTTGCTTAAAAGGGTTTAGACCTTGAGCTATATTTGCCTGATGGAAATCCTTCTGGAAAAGGTAGTTAGTATAAGACAGTTATTGGCGAGACGGTTAACAGTTGCGCGTTTAGTCACAGTGACCTTGAATGAAGACCGTGGCTCCATTTTGGAGAGCGGCACTCCTCCACTGCTGTGCTTTATCTGCTCCACTCATTGTGACCTGTTTTTCTTCTTCTGGTGTGTTCATATCCAGACATGGCTCATAGGGTGTAGGATGGTTCTGGGCCTGTGGACTCTGACAGTCAGTGGAAGGAGGGGGGGGTCTGAGGTACAGAACGGAGGAAGGAGGAATAGATAGACGGAAACTAGGTAAAGGAGGGACTGAAGAAGAGAAGAGGTGGAGGAGAAGTGAAGGGAAGAGGAGGATAATGAAGTGGAATGTAACGGGTGGGGCACCTCTGGTATGTCAGCCCTACAACGTGTGTGTGTGTGTGTGTGTGTGTGTGTGTGTGTGTGTGTGTGCGTGCCATGAGTTAGACATGCGCAGCTGCTTCAGCTCTCGGTCACACACCCCGCAAACTGCTTTGAAACTAACTCTGTTGCTCTCTCTTTGACTCTCTCTGTTTCTGTGTCTCTCTGACACTCTGATTCACCATTTTCCTACAAGCTCCACAAGCAGCTGCAATGAATACAGAAACTCAAGCAGTAGGTCGTTAAAAGGCACAAACGTCTTAATGTTAGGTTTTTAAAAAGAAATAGTACTTTTACTATTCTTACACTCTGTTGTCATTATTCATTACATACACACATAGGCCCAAAATACACACATAACCTATAAACATTAGTGGAGAGATGTAGGTGGGGGCTGCCATTTCGTAGGGGTGGGGGGAAAAAATTGATACAGCAAAGTATAGCAATATTTTCCGTGTGGCAATACTGTATCGATACATGGGCGCTAAGAATCAATTATAAAATTATATAAATTGCACCAAATTGCGCATTAACTTTTTAGTACTGCGATAATTAAATCAATTGCTTTTTCAGTCTATTAGATTGTAAGATGAACAAACATAGAAATGGATCTTTTTAGATAAAACAGATGTTGACAAAGTTTTACTTTGGGGACATAATTTGAATTTGGAAAATGGATAATAAATTGCAATATATCGAAGAATATTGCAATATAATTGAAATCACTATAACATCGTATCGTGACAAAAGTATCTTGATAATATTGTATCGTGGGGCCTCTGGTGAGTCCCACCCCTACCATTTAGGCTGCATCATTCTACCCTACTACGTTTTCATTTTTAAGCAGCATTTTGAGACAAAAATCTCCGTCCACACAAGAGTTTTAGCTCCTGTAGCAGAACTAATCTCCGTCCATATTAACACGTTTGACAACGCAAATCACATGACCATTCTCATACACTGGACATGTTCGTGCCGGTGTAAACAGGAAGCAGATTGTCTGACGTTACTCTGCGGGTAAAAATCATTGATGTATAAGTTGAAAATCCAGAAAATACTTTAAAAAATAACAATGGCGAAAAGTAAGATCAAGGGTTTATTTGCTTGGACCGATGTCGAGGTGGAACTGTTACCGAAAGGTACGTAAGCCTACCTAGCCAATAAGACTGATGTGCGTCGTCGTTTCCAAAGGTCTCAGTTTATGTCCCTACAGACTACAAATGGAACAAACGGAAATGCCGTAGTAGTGTGGACGCGAGGCCGTTACCTTCCGCTTTCTTTGTGTTGGAATTTTAAACTCCGGTGGAATTATGAGGACTATGGTTAACTGCTCCTCAGATCTTCTTTGGTTATTAAAATGAGGAAACACATGGATCAATAATTATTGTAACTAGCATCAGAACCTGGAACCCGGAATGGAGACATGTTAGAATATATTATATTTTATTTTAATGGAATTTGAATTATATTTTTACCTGTCACTGAGAATTGATTAGATGGCTGGTATGCTCACCTGGTAGAGCATATGCCCCATGTACAGAGGCTCAGTCCTGGTCACTGCGGCCGCGGGTTTGGTTCCGACCTGCGGCCCTTTGCTGCATGTCATCCCCCTCTCTCTTCAAATTCCCTGACTTAATCTGTCTTATTAATAAAGGCAATTAATGTCAAACAAAATAATCTATCCACTTGAGTATTTCTCTTTTATTTATTCTGCAGCCCCATGAACGAGGCAACTGTCTTTGGTTATGTCACATGTCTGTAATAACAGCCGAACAGTCGAGTGTGTTATCTAAACTGCTAAAGTCAGTTGAACAGGTAACATTAGCGTTGTCGGTAGCCTACCGGTTACAAACAGGCTCGGTAACGAGACACTGACATGCTGATGGATTCAGTGTTTTTGTGTTTTTTAGCTGAGCTAGACCAGATCATATTTGGCTAAAACAGATCGGTGATGCTGTTTTACCCTTATGGTTCTGGAAGTGATGAAATGTAGCGTTTTATGTGGAGTGAGCACAGCGCCGGACTACGTATAAAAAATAGCCTTTTAAATGCTACATTGCTTGTGAACAACTGGTTGCTCGGATTTGGCATGCAGTTAACACACAACTGTGTTAACAACTGTATGGCTTATAAATAATATTTCGATACTTTTAGGCAATACCGCAATATATATCTTCATCATATTTTCTTTAAAATAACATTAATTGTTTGATAAAAGTTTGATTTGACCCTTTAAAGTGTAAGATCATACCAGTAAACTCATCTGAAATTAGAGGGAACACAGCTTGTATAGTCTATGATATTTTAGAGGGCTTTAAATTAGAAATCCCACATCAGAATGTCCTGATAATATTATTATTTTGACGTTAACTTGGTCTGTGGAAACAGAAATGTCACTCAGAGGTAGTGTACTGTCACTTTGAAGTCATAATTATTCACATAATATTTTTTTCTCTGAAATACCGTTTGCTGGTAGTAGTCTTTTTAATTATCATTCTTTTTCTTTGTTATTTAATTTATTTTATTAATTTAAATTGACTGGCCTGTTGAATGAATGTGATATTGCCTATCACGTTCACCGAACTAGGCTCCTTACATGCTTATTTTGAGGAGTTTGGTCTCTGAGATCGAACATAGATAGACTAGGGAATTGCTAGGAACGCCAACAACAATCCTTCCTCCAACAAAGAGGAGGGGTTATTCACATACGGGTACCTTGTTGTGTCTGTGAGAGGGAGCGAGCCATAAGAAGGAGCAAGAGAAGTGAAACGCCAAAGCAAGTCTCATAAATAAATAACTTGACAATTTGTAGGTCTACTCGATGTTGGCGAAATAGTTTGCCGCTGGTTGGCTGTCTTGCCGAGAGTTAGATGAGAAGGTCAATAGCACTCTCATATCTGTGTGTCAGCTATGGATCTAAGGCCAGGAGATGGTTAGCTTAGCGTAGCTTATAATGTCTGGAGGCAGGGGGAAGCAGCTAGCCTGGCTCTATTAAAAAACTCAGTGGCATAGCTTTTATAGCTTACTTGCTAACACAGAAAAATGTTGAGGTACTTTTGTTGTGGCAATCAAATAGTCAAAGGGTTTTTTACATCCACTAACGTCAGTAAAATGCAAATATGTGCAGCCAATGAACCGACAGATCTGCATCATTTATGATACAATTGCAAAGTGTTAAGTAATTCAGAGTGCATAGCTCAAAGGCACCTCGGCAGTAGTTTTAATAGAAAAAAGGGGGGTTATTTTAGATTTACTTTTCTGACCGATAGCCGACCCTTAACTGATCATTATCCAACAATCAGGCAGCAGTGTCCCAGTTCACCCGTCCAGGAGGCTTAGACATACTTTCAGCGCTCTGCACGTGCCGACAGCTGCAGGCTTGTACCGGTCGCGCAGAAACGATGTTGCGTGCATTGTCATGGACACATGCAGCCACTTTTTTTGCACGTCTGTGCGACTGACGTATCCCGTCTCCACCGCATCCACCTGCGAGGTTGTCAGCTGTATGTCTGCCTGGCATACTCTGTGTGTAGGACGGCCGATTTAACCCGCCAGTCCTCATCGATATAGTGGCATTGTGTCACGTAGCTCTCCGCTGTGAGCGCCGTCCAGCAGAGAGCCATGAACATAGCAGAAAAAAAGAGCTTAAAACGCAACTTGCTTGTGCAAATTTAGCACTAAGTTTGCACTAGCAAGTTAACTAGCACTCAGTTAAGGAAATACATTTACATACATTTTTCTTTTAAAATGCAAAAAAAAACGTTTCTTTATTAACTTTTTTAATATTTGTTTTAATTATATTGTTTAATAACTGTTTAACTGATAGTATTAATCGGGTAAAATTCTTATTGTTGGTTAACAGTTAACCGGTTAGCCATTAACATCCCTAGCAGAAATAGATGGAAAGTTGTTCATTCCCCTCCTACCTTTTTCGGCCAATCTCTCACCTACTCCCCTGCTTCCTCTTCCTCCTCGTCTTCCTCCTCTTCCTTCCTGCCCCCCAGCTCACCCCCTCCCTCCTCCTCTTCTCCCCCATCTTATTCTTTGTCATCTCTCTGGGTGAATTCCCAGCTGACTCTGTTTGTCATGGCAACCAACCAGTCGTGGTGACTGGGCCTGCAGCTCACACTTCCTGTGTGTGTGTGGTTGTATGTGTGTGTGGAGACGCATGCGCTGTGTGTGTGTGTGTGTGTGTGTGTGTGTGTGTGTGTGTGTGTGTGTGTGTGTGTGTGTGTTTAGACAGCAACTGGCTGCATGAGCCTGTCAGCCTGGATTAGAGTCAAACACACTGCAGCGATTCCTGCTTTCTTTCTTTCTTTTTCATTTTCCTGTCTTTATTTCTGCTGCCTTCCTTGCTTTCTCTGTAGCACCAGTAATAACACTGTCAGATAGTTTGATTAGATAGGGAGATCTATTAAGCTATTGGAATATGTACAGTATCTTTAGAGAATGCACTGTGGCTTCACCGTGGCTCTCTCTTTTCTCTCCCACTGTATGTCTCTCGCCCGCCTGCCACCCTGCCCCACCCCCTCACTAATACCCCATTCAGACCGACACAGTGATGCAGTTCGGGGGTCCTTCTGTATGGGTCAACTGCATCAGCTGGCCCTCCCTCATGATCCTCTTCCCAGCCAGGGTTGGACGCCGGTAGGATGCTGCCAGGCGTTGCTACCAGCAATGGAAATTAATTCAAAGATACCGGCGTTTAAATGTGATTTAACCAATCCACCGACAAAAGAGAGTGAGAGAGAAGGAGAGAGAGATAAATAGAAAGCACGTGCATGGGTGATCAAGAACGATGGACAGACAAAGAGGGAAAACTGAAACGGAACTTTTATCTGGTAAATTACTGGATATTATTTAGTGTAATTCTGTGGTTTACCAGTAAAGTGTTCAAAACTACACTGTAGACTGGAGGCTCTGCTAACAGTGCTAGTTGTCTCATATGAAAGGGTCCAACGCGGGTTGAACACGCGAGCTGTCTGAAGGTGGTATAAGTAACTCAATGTGCTATTCTAATATGACAGGAGGAAGGAGGGTGGAGGGGGGTTGGGCTTCAAATGTGGTCCATGATCCGGTGGTACAGCAGGGAACACTGCTATTACATAACTGTGTGTGTGTGTGTGTGTGTGTGTGTGTGTGTGTGTGTGTGTATGTGTGTGCATGTGCATGTGTGTGTGTGTACTGGACTACAGTATGCAGCGGTAAGGCTCCCTTTGCAGCTGCTCTTGGTTTCAATGTATGTTTTTTTTTTTAAATCCCCTGTTGCAGTAAACTTGTTGCGTTTAAGCAGCTTTTTGAATCACCACGGTTAAGCTCCTGGGTTTCAGTATGTGAACTTCACTGTTGTATATATTAGTGTTTCAGTTAGCTGACATGTGGTATAGAGCCCGACCGATATATCAGTGGGCCGATATTATCGGTGGGCCGATATTATCGGCCGATATTAGGCATTTTCCAAACTATCGGTATCAGCATTTATAATGGCCGATAAATTAATATTTAAAAAATAAAATAAAAACGGACGAAACACCCTTCGACCATGTTATGAGTGTTGGTGTTGCATAGTTTGTCCACCAGAGGGCGCTCTACAATGTACCTGTTGGCAACACTCGTGTTTAACCCTTTAAGTTTCATATCTTAAGTTTGTATGTTTATACATTTTATTTATCAGAACTTTAATATATTTGGATGTTCCTCTGTTCTGTTGTGACAATAAAACAAACAAGTTTATTTTTTTAAACTGCATTATCATATTATTTTAGTGAGGACTCATAAATAACTACAAATAACAAATGTTCTGTTTATGTTTTGTTACACGTTTCTGGATTATTTTTTTAAATATATATCGGCCGATATATAAATATTTATATCAATATCGGCCTTAAAAATCCTTTATTGGTCGGGCTCTAATGTGGTATGATATTGATAATATAATGCTGAGATCCAGTAGTGCTATTGGATTTGAGTCAAAGTACAAAAGCCCCAATGGTCAGGTGTAAACTTTCTGCAATATCAGAATTGTTTGAGGTGTATTCCAGACAGGGAACAAAGGAGTGTGTAAACTTTCACCAATTTAGAAATACTCAATAACAAACCAGGAGGGAAGAACAGTTTTTGGTCATGGAGGTGCTCTGAATTGGTTAAGGAAAGTCATTGAAAATCTTATTTAATAGGCTTGGATTTTCTCAGAAATTCTCACCACTGCCCTGTGTTTTGTTATATACCAGGAGGGGGTACATTTAATCCCCATAGCCCAAATGGGACTGGACTGGCCCAAGTGGGGTGCTACCATTACATATCAGTGTAAGATGATGTAATTGTCACTAAAAGGGCCGTGCCAGGACTGCATCTTTTTTTTTGAATGGCTTGAGAGCTAGATGTTTAATTGATTGATGGATCAACAGGAAATTGAATGACAATTACTCTGTACTCCATTAGTTGTTGCATGCAAAAATGACAAATGTTTGCTTAGCTCTGGGAAATTGTGAGGGGCAACTTCTACTTCTGTCTAACATTTCATAAACAAAATGATTAATCAAGAAAAAAAGTTGTCTAAGAATAATCGCTTGCATCCCTAGATGACATGCTTGTTGCCTTGTTATGTTATACTGACTTCTATGTCGAGCGACAATTAAACTCCTTTCTCCTGTTTCTCTGATTTTGTGTTATTTCAGATATATGTTCGGTAAAGGTGCGAAGCGGAAGCTGGACGAGGATGAAGAGGGGCTGGAAGGCAAAACGCTGGAGGCGCCGGTGGCGGGAGGGGGAATAGGCCTCGGTCCGGAGGGCCTGTCCAAGGTGTCGTACACCCTGCAGCGGCAGACCATCTTTAACATCTCCCTGATGAAGCTGTACAGCCAGCGGCCGCTCGGCGAGCCCAGCCTGGAGCGCCGCGTTCTAATCAACAACATGCTGCGACGCATCCAGGACGAACTGAAGCAGGAAGGCTCCCTGCGGCCGCTGCTCTTGCCGCCCTCGCCGCCGCCCGACGACCCCATGGATGAGGGTTACCGTGAGGCGCCGCCCTCCTTTGGTGTTTTGTCAGTGGCAGCGGCAGCACAGGTATCCCAGCCTTCTGCGCTGTTGATGCCGGTGATCATTCCACCGCCTTCACCCCACCCAATGGTGCCTCCCAACTGCCAGGCATCCCAGGCCTGCTCAAACCGTGTGGAGGCCTGCCCCGCCCCTCTGGAAGCCTGCCTCACTCCAGCCTCTTTACTGGAGGAGGATGGTGGAGATTCAGCCTTTTGTACTCCATCCCCACCCACTCCTCCTCTGTCGCCTCCACCGGTGCAGCCTCCTCCGTTACCTTCGGCACTTCTGAGTCAGGCGTCCCCCGGGGTCCCTGTGCCTGCCTCGTCCAATGACAGTTTCCCCTCCGCTCTGAGTGACATGGAGTTGTGTCCTTCCACAGCCATAACAAGGACAGCAGCAGCTAATACTACGACCATGACTACCTCCCCAGCTCCCACCCGACTCACCCAGCCCTCCCACTTAGCAGCCCCCTCCCCAGTACCCAGAGACTGCAGGACCATGGGTGCTAAACAAGAGGCAGCTGGCGTCTTGCTAGCCGAAGCCTGCTGTGCCGATCTCCGGCCGATGGACACTTTGCCCACACTGCCCCCTGTTGGCCTAGTAGACATTTCTTCCTCTTCCTCCTCTTCCTCTCCCTCTGGGTTTCTCTCAGACTTGGCACTGGACGACGTCCTGTTCGCCGACATCGACACGTCCATGTATGACTTTGATCCCTGTACCACAGCGGGGGCTGTGGGCGCGGCGGCAGGTGGTGGACTCACCAAACTTCCGCCGGTGGTGACGGCGGACGACCTTCTCAAATCGCTGGCGTCGCCATACAGCAGCCCTGCCCCCCAGGTTTCAGCCAATCAGCCTTTCAAAATAGATCTGACAGAACTGGACCACATCATGGAGGTGTTAGTGGGCTCGTGACTCACCGACACCACCACCTCAGAAACACACAGACAGTTTCATATGGAGAACAGACTGGAATGAACTTTTGGGATCGATTTGGTTATTTTCCTGGTTGTTGTTTTTACGTTTAAAAAACAAAACAAAAAAAACTCTCTTCAAAGGTCGGTAATTGTAAACGTTGATAGTGATGTCAATTAGTACTACTATGACAACTACTACTACACAACACTGTGCATGCACTGTGCTCGCCTTTCCAAATATGGAAATGAAGTAACCGGGAAACAAAGACACACATACATTTGTATTTCTATACTTGTGAGGACCTCCATTGATTCCATTCATTCCCTAATCCTAATTTAAACCTAATCCTAGTTTTACTCTTTAACCTGAACCTAAGCCTTAATCCTAAAAAAGTAACTGTAAATAGAAAAAACGAGGACCGGCAAATTGTCCTCATTCTGGAGGATTTTTGCAATCATTCTATCCTTGTGAGGACATTTACTCCTCACAGGTATAGTTATACAAGTGAACACACATAGACATGACACAGACACACACACACACACACACACACACACACACACACACACACACACAAACACACTGAATTCATGGCTTTTAGCAGATGAGTGCCTTTCAAAATGACCACTTCAATTCCTGTTTTTACAGTATTTGTCTTTTTTTCTAGTTCTTTTCACTTTAACAGCCTAGAGAGGTCAATCCTCAATGTTTTTTTTTTTTTATTTATTATATTGTGTTAAAACTATTATTAAGTAAGGTAATTTGTTATGATCAAATAATTATTTAATCTTTATCTTATTACATATGCTATGTTTTATTTGTAAAGCAAGCATAAAAAGGTTTTACAAGGAATACATTGTTTTGTCAGTGTGCTACATTATATATTAGCCTGTCAATATAATCACGCTTTGGGAATAGCTCTAAAACACATCGCCTGGTTGTTTGTTAAACTCGTTTTGGTAGAAGGAAATGTCTTCTTATACACATCATGTCTATGAATTCAGTTCAGGACTTATTATTTTTCTTTCTCTTCCTTATTGGCAGGCAGGCACATATAACTGTGCTGGATGCTTTTTTACATGAGCTCAAACTATGGTCTGGTTATCATGCTTCACTTACATCATTCAAATGAGCTACACCCACAGGAAAGCTTGATGTGTTTACATTGGAAGCGCCAGCTGCGCCACCACCAACTCTTGCCTCCCAGTTGAATGTGGATGATCTGAAAAGTCCAACCTGAGTAGAGACTTTAGGCTCTAAACACATATTTGTGGCTGTGGACTCAAGACAAAACAACTATCACAGATTGCATAGAGCTTCTCAGAATCACACCAAGAAAATTGAATATTTTAGTAGAAATGCCTCTTTTTTGGTTTGGCTCCTACATAATTAGCACCATAAGTGACGGACAGATTACAGCATCGCATACAGTATTACACACACACATACACACAATTTTCAGAGTATGTTTACTTGTGATTAGAATAGGAGGCCTATATGCCAAATCTCAGGGTTCTGCTCTCTTCTGTGCATTGTGTTGTACAGTTTTGATGTTGACCCCAAGGTATGTTTTAAACATATGATAGCAGGAGGGCTTAATCTGGCTTGTGAGGAATTTGAATGTGGATTTCCAATGAAGTAGGAAACCCAAACCACAGTGTTAACCTGATACCTGATACGGTGCAAAATACTAATTGTTTCATAAACCCTACCCCCCTGCACAGCACAAGCCACTATGCATGATCTTTGATTTGACCCAAAAAGACAAAATGTGATGGCTAAGTGTAGCTTCTAAGATGATGGTCACATTGGCATTCCTAAAGTCCACATGCTACGCACACACACGCGCAGACACATACACACACATGCACGCATGCACGCACGCACACACACACACACAAAGTTTTAGCAGCCATGTTATGTCCATATTCGAGCCTTTTATATGATATCTATTGAAGCTAGAAATAGTCCTGTTTACACAAATTTCGAAATTTATGTTATTTTAACTAACTATTCACAAATTTAGCTATTAACTGTGGGTTTCCACGTGAAAAGTGACAACACTATATGGAAGAGATCTTTGGAGTAGAGGCAACAGGCTGAAAACAGCTGTGTCACAGTCTCCTAAATCTACCTTCTCAGACTGCTGACCTTCATTTAGAAACCACACAACAAGAATTTTAAAGGTCACAGTGTCACATAATTTGCACAAAGCCCATTCTGAATGAGACCAACATGTTTGCACCAGGATAGTTGTATTTTTGATAGGTAGTTAAGGCCAGTAGTAGACACAGACATTAACAAATCACAGACATACCATCTTTCCTTGTAATGTAAAAGTCATACTGGCTACAGGACTACGGGATAGAATAATTTCCAAGGTGCAGATACATTACGTGTTTTTAAGGGTCGATGGAACAAAACAAAAAGCTGTAAAATGCCTTTTCTTGCGGAAATATTCAGAAAGATAGAAGCAGTGAGTCAGTAAAAGTCAGACTAACTCACTTTGCCTCTTATAGCCAGACAATGCAATGAAAGTTGAACTAATCGGCTCAAATATTAAAAAGAAAAATCCACCCTGGGATACTTTTATACATCACCAGTCATAAGTTCAATGCATTTACAGACTTGCTGTGTGAAGTGTTGTAATTGTCTTGAGGCTACTCTGGGTGAAATTGGATTCTGCCTTCTCCTGATTTTTAAAGGGGCTGTACTCGATATTCAGAAGAAAAAAAAAAAGTGTTCTGGGATTGGCTCCACACGGCTCTCACAAACCCTTTCCCAACTTGTCAAATAACTCTGCCCAGGGAGCCATTACTGCACTATATCTTTACGTAGCAAATAGTTGTTTGATGCTATAATAATGTTCGGAATATCAAGTAAAGCCCCTTTAAGTATCAGAATTCAAAATGAGGGCTTTTAAGCCCTCAGTTTAATGTTTAAAGCTGTATTCGTAGGTTTTTTTAGCCACTTGTTGACAACAGAACAAGCTCAACACATAACATAACATATTATTACTCTATAGTATATGAGTTGTTTTGGCAAGTGTGTTGGCTAAAGATTGACGCATTAGTATTCATTTGGAATTCTGTCACCTGATAATTGCAAGTTCCATATTCACTCTCTCTTTCAGGCTGTTTTGGTCTCCACCAACGGCTGAAGGAGGGACACATCTGCCTCTTTAGCTGCTAATATACTCCACTTTATTCTGCAAATGTGTTGCTTCGCATTGTGGGTTTATCAGAGTAGTGGGCCAGCAAACCAAAACAATGAGCTAAAACACTCCATAGAACCAAGGGGAACTGCAGAGTTTGGTGATAAGTATCTGAGTCCCTCACTACAAACGACACCTTACACATTATGCATAATCATTTGATAGCAATAATAAAGGTATTGATGAGTGCAGCTTTAATGTTGACACCAAACATTGTAACTGCTGTGCACTGTATCTTATCATCAGACCCAAACAAAATCTGCTGATTTTAAATTTTACAGTTTTCAGTTTTCCAGAATGAAAACCTGCAGAATAATAGCGGACTGCTTTTCTGCTTAGGGCGGAGATGTGTAAGCATTCTGAGCTTTATTTTTATTTGTTTAAAATGTGCGGGAAATATGCGGAAAATTCTGCATCCACAAATTCCGTGGGGTCCTGCTTATCATTATACATATCAACATTTGTCTAGCTTTTCTCAGCAATACACAGTAAGGAAAAGACACCACAAATAGACACTGCAGTGGTGCACAAATGCACATCACCAACAGGGTGGATTTTTTCCTTCAAAAGTACTGAAGTATCAAATAGAACAAGAAAGCCTAAACACTTGTGTGTCTGCCAATACAACCTTGTTATGGTGTAAAATGGTATGTTAATGGTATTTCTAGCAGAAGTCCCAGCTGGTGGTACCCAGTAGTTGTTAATGGGACAGAACGTGTTATCTGGAATCCAGACTGACTCCTCTTGCTGTGGTAGCCAACAGCAGTGAGGTCGGGGCGGTGTTAAAACTTTTTTTTTAATTGAAGATCATTAGTTTCCCAGCGTGCATTTGACCGTAGCCAGTACGTAAATGAAATGCATTTGAACTGAATTCAAAGCAGAGTGTGAGCCGAGCAGATAGCAGCACCAACTCATGCTGTTTGTAGACGACTTAGTCTTGTTTCTTTCACTATGTTTGGATTTGGAGTGCTTGTTTTTTCTTTTGTGTCTATGAAGTTATTTATTCATGTTGTCTTTCTTTTCTGTGTAAATATATTTATTTTTGATGTGAAGTGAACATTTGGATTGTAAATGTGTGTACAGAATGTGTGGTAGGAATGTATTTCAGATAGGAATGTATCTGAGCGTGGAATTATGGGTGGAAGCCATTTTTTTATATATATACATAGGTAGTTCTATGATCTTGTTTATGTTTGTTTGTTGCTTTGTTATTGATTTCTGTGGGGTGGCGGCCACAACTTTTTACATCTTTTCTACTCTTTTATTTATTTATATATATTTTTTTTCATCGTTTTCCAGTTGAAGGCGAACAGTTCATGCAGCAATACTAAAAAAACCTGTTTCCAACCTTCAGATGTCAAGACTCCAAAGCCTGTCATAGACGCTTCAATGCCAAAAGTAATGTAGATAGTATGAACAGCATTCAAGCTCCTGAGACTTTGTCGATCAGTGTTTGTTACCGAATCTGTTTTAGCGCTGTCCGAGCATGTGGCGGTTCCGAATCGCCGAGAAAGACTGACCGCAGTCGAGGCTGATTTCCTCTACGAAGGCTGTATTTTACACAGACCTCAGAGCTGTGCCTTTTTCTATGCAATAGAACACAAACACACAGAGAGAAACTATCAGCTGATCACTGTATTGGGATCCAAATGTGGACTGTAGATAAAAAATGTGTATATATATATATATATATATATATATATATATATATATATATGTATATATATATGTATATATATACACATATATATAGTATATGAAATAAATGGACTGCTCTTTATGAATTTGAAACAGTCTTACTTTTGTAGTTTTATATATATATATATATATATATATATATATATAAATATATATATATACAATAAACTGTAAAAAGAGCAGATTTGTTTTGTCTCCCTACTTTCTGATATTGTGTACAGTCTTGATTTTTCATATACATGCACATAAACACATTGACATTCATATTTACATAATTGGATGACCACTTTGGCTCACTTTTGACCAGTTTGTGTTTTGAATGATTGAAATCAATACTTTGTTTGACAAAATAATCTTAACTCAAGGTCCTACTAGCGTTTTCTGGAGCTTTTAACCGCTTCTCACGATTGAAAACATGTTATCATGTGGCCGCAGTTCCATACTTGCAATCCTGAACCTTACTTTTCATGCCAGAAAATTCCAAACGTTTACTGATACTGTTATTTATATTTTTAATTTTGGAAGGGTATATTTTTTTTCTTCTACCATATACCTTGATAACAAGAAGAGGGGGACTACAACAACTGAATTGTTACAGCCACAGTGCATGTGTGGAAAAATATGTCTCAACTTCTGTATGAATTTTTGTTCACGATAACAGGGGGTTGTATACATGCTAACGAAGGCCATGTGATGTTGACACCAAGCAAGTGAACCGCATTGAGAATTTTTTATCACAATTATATCAAACTATAAATATAATTAACACAACAACATAACCATATAAAATTTATACCATGAAGTTTGTGCAACCCTATCAATAGGCAACGCATTCTCATGAACGGGTTCGTATGATATCGTACGAAAAGTTATGCACGCTAAAACGTATGATATACGAAAACTAGGAGACCGCTGGCTGGTCACGTGACATCGACTACAGAGCTCCGTGCTACAGAGCGGCAATTGCTAGCTGTTTAAGCCACTACAGAGCTTTGTGACGCTGGCTTCAGACCATCATCACAGGTCGTCATATCAGCGGCAGTTAGTAGATGTGTTTAGCTGCTGCAGAGCTCTGCCGCACCGACTACAGTGCTCCGCATGGTGCTCTGTCAGTTCAGCGGTAGCTGGTGGTTCAGTTACCTGAATATAGATGACTGTGCGCCGGGTACGGAGCACCACAAGCTGCCGGTCGTTTTAGGTGGTTCAGTTCCCCGAGAATAGGTGACCTGTGAGCCAGGTACAGAGCACCGCGAGCTGCCGGTCGTTTCGGCGGAGATTACGTTTAAGTTTAGGCAAGAAAAAGTGAGCGTTATGCGGCCACGAAAGTTACATTTAGGAACAGAAACGACTAGTTAAGTTTAGGAAAAAGATCATGGTTTGTATTAAACACGCATTCCTGGGTGAAAGTCTTTTGTCTTCCCCGGGAAGCAAACTCTGCTCCCTGGCTTGAAAGTCCTGCGTCCCATCACCCCGACCACTTCGCTACACAGAGAGCCGCGTTCTTATGCAGCAGCAGTCAATGTGGTGCGCACAGCACAAAAAAACAACGTGGAAATCATACGAATTACAGTGCTTATCTTTTCGTAGATTTTCGAACATATGGTTCATGAGAACAGGCTGCAATAGGTACACTGAGAAAAGTGGTTTAAAAAAGGGTTATAATTTATTTACTCATTCAGAGCGGGGTAGACTAAGCCGTGCCGCAACAAATCCAGACCAGATCTAGATGTTTATTATTTCAGTCAGACAACTCACGATTGAAATGTTCATTATAACAGCAGAATATTGTGTTTGGCGGCCAGACTCCAACCTCATCACTCCCCACAGATTGGGTTCACATGAGATATTGGGTAGTTTCCCCCTGGCTGGAGCCTGCATGTGGATGCTGGGGTGGTGGTGGGGCTTACAGAGCAGTCAGCAATACTGGAGCAGTGACCGCCAAATTGATTGGGTGTGTTTGGTAAATGATACAGAGTGTGAAGCGGGTCACGTGTATGCAACGGTGCAGCTCGAGTTGCATGCCTGAACTAGCTTGCAGGCGTTGCCCCATATATTAAAATTTGTTTATTAGGATAAACCACTTGAGACGTATCATATCGTTTTCAAGGGGGTCCCAACATGTGGGTCTTACTTACTGCATGGTACTAAGTGAACAGGCTTCTCATCTTTAAGGTTCCCTGGACTTAATAAAGGTGCATTATTTTTGTTATATTGTCTTATTGGCCGGGAGGTTGCCGTACTGACTTTCTCGACTTGCAGCTCACCAACACTATGTCTGGAAAACATAATGATAAATCCAACCATACGCTGCAGTACTCAACACCTGTAAACCTAAACAGATAATGCTGTACATGTTCCGTTTTCAGCTCATAACAAAACATAACAGACAACCTGCGGATGGCATACTGGACTGAGAACTTCAGCGGTTACATATAAAATTAAAAACAACAAGCTCTCCACGTAGGGTTGTAACCTGGACTTTACTAAGGTCATAATTCCCAATGCACCCCAACCCCCTTAGAAAATTAACAAAAGAAAAGACATTAAATAAAGTTATGTGTTTGTCAAATTGTTTTTATCCAATCAACTGTTACATTATATTTTCTGTAAATCTATTTCCCTACATGAAGGTTGTACTCGACTTGATCTCCTGCAGCTAAAAAATGATAAACAATTAAGAGCAAATTGTCAGCTAATTTTTATGGGAAACATATGACATCTGATTCTTTTCAAGGCTTAACAGTTGTTTTAAGAAACATAAGTGACTCCTTTGAAAGGGTATTTTTGCAGTACATTAGGTTGTTTTAAAGGGCCTGAGGGATGTAACAGACGTTATTCTACAACTGCCAAATTAGTGGCCATTGTGGAAACAAGTAGAAACCAGTATTTTGCAACGCTGCATCCTATTCATCTTAACTGACAGGGATCACAATAATTGGGCCACATTTGATTTTTAATTAGGTCTTGGTACCAGCTTGATGCGCTTCTTTGCGCTGGATATTGCTCGATAGTCTCCATTATAAAGTTCAGCCTGTGTCTTTCTCTGTTTTTATAGTTTACAGCAGCACAGTGCCAACATTTGCCACTGTTAAACAGCCATGACTCCTGATCCGCAGGCCGGTGGTTATTTCCAGCATTCAGGCCACACAGCTGTGAGGGGAAGGGGGACAATTTGTCTCTATTGGTGGAGGGAGGGAAAGTTTAGCTCAACTTAGCAACAGCAGAGCTAAGGTCACTGAGGACAACACAGACAGAGGGCTGCTTCTCTCGCTGTCTGTCATCTAGAACCGCCTCTCATTTTATTTTATTATTTTATTAAAGGCAGGGTTGGTAATTTATTCCAATATACACTTTTTGATATACTGTAGTTTGAAATGGTCTTTACACCCCAACAGCAATAAATAACTTATGGGCTCTGAAAAAGGAGGGAAAAATATCTGTCATCTGTAGCTGCTGTAATCCTGTAAAAACCAATCACTGCCTTGCGGTCCGCTCGGAAAGAACCAATGAAATGCTTCCTCGCCCAGCTGAGTACGAATCATGTTTGTTTAAGCATTCGGTATTATAATAGGCTGTGTTTTGTACAGAATAAACCTTTAAATCAGACAAATAGCAATTAAAATCCCTCCAATTCAAAACAATAGAAAGTTTATATAAAACGTCATCATGTTGAGTCGATTCTGAACCAATCAGCTGAGAGCCAGACGTTTCCCATCATGCCCTGGGCCTGCCTGGGTCCTGCAGTCGGTGAAGAGCAACTGCGGTGCCTGGCTTTAAAAACTGCGGCTGCCTTGATCTTGTGAGGTTATCGTTGCCCACGTGTGCATGACATCAGAGGGAGTTGGGATCAAGTCGGATACAAACCTAACTGGAATGCATTGGGAGGCAATTGCAGGTGATTGATTCTGCGCAGGCCTGGTTCATCTTGAACAAGCCTATTATTAGGTGTTTGCTTACTGCTGAATGAGACATGAAGTCAAATTGCAGTCCTTTCTCCGCTCTGCTCTGAAGCACGTCTGTGTGTGGGCAGAGCCCCGAGTACAGGAGGAGGGGTTAGACGGAGCCCCGAGGAAAGGAGGAGGGGTTAGAGGGAGCCCCGAGGACAGGGGGAGGGGTTAGACTAGGGTGACCAGATTTCCCGGAACTAAAACCGGGACACTTTGCTCGTGACCGTAGTGCTCGTGCACGCACACGCTTTTTAACGTAAACATGTGCCAGCCCAGGTCAGACATAGACACAGACAGATTAGACACAATTTTGCCAACAGAACACATAGGCCTACTGCTCACAACATAATGGGGTATCTCAGTTAATATTCATGCATTTTCTTGGTATGTAGCCTACATATCTAAGAAATAATATTAAAAGACATTGAGTGAGTTTTGTGTGGGACCAAACCAAAAAGCATTCTTTTGGAAAATTCACCCACTGAACTTGTGAAAAACTTTGTGAAAAGGTATTTTTCATTGCATGGCACTAAACTAATTATTTGGAACTGCTGCCACAGGCTTGAACTAAAGTTATGGTAACACTACATGAATTATGAATTCATGATTTGTGCATTACTTCATTCCTTTATATCTTATGAATGTGTGTGTGATGTGTGTGGCTTGCACAGTCATAGCGTTACTGAAGGCTAGCTGTAGCTCGCGCTGAAGTCAGGAAAAGGTAAACAGCAGTGTGCAGATCGGAGTGTAGTGTGTGAAGAATGAAGACCGGAGGTGTTGACAAGGGAAGAAGCTTGGAGTAACATCTAGAAGATATTGAACACATGGAAGAGGCTTTTGAGTTTGATGGTCGTCCTTTTTTATTCAAACCCGAGTATAAAGACGAAGAACTAGCCTCACAAGAGTTGGAAAGAACAAGACAGACAGAGGGGCAACAGGCAGATGAAGCAGCTGCTCCAAGCACGAGCCCGGAGTTCTCCTTTAAATCATATATGCTTAGAAACCAGTACATGTATGGACCAAAACAATAAATATAAATTTAAATGTCATATATTACATTTATTGTAAAAAAACACAGCCCTGAATGTTTTCTCAAAAGCCCAGAATCTTTTAGGTTTTTAAAACACCTTAAACGTTGTGTCACATGCCCTCAGACTCTCTGACTGGACCGGCAAATCAATGCTGCAAAAGTTTGGTTAGAAATATCAACATTCATTCTGTGAACTCTACTAAAAACAGGTTTCAGATTACCAATGCTGTTTACGCCAAATTCCTACCCTACCTACATTCTGTAACTTTGAAATACTAACATCAGACATTTTTTTGCCTCTCTTTAGGTGGCAGGGGTGAAAATCCTCAACATGTGCTGTGTTCTGGTTCCAGAATGATAAAGACAGTTGGAGAACAATTAGCCTAGATATAAAATAGGAACTAGGATGTAGATGTTTTTCTTTGCTTGGCAACTATGTTTTTTCCCCAAAATGATGTACAGATTTTGAGCATTCTATTATTAAATATCTTGAAAAATAGTGCATATAGCTGCCGTAAATGGGAAACCCTGGGGATGGGGACAAATGCTCTTATGTCTTCTATTTTCATTCTGCTTGTGGTTGCTTGCCAACTAGCTTTATTATATTGCCATCTCGTGGTTAAATACAAGAGGTGCAATGAGAATTTGCATGAGTAGGCTTAAAGCTTTAGTGTAGTTTTTAGTGTAGTTTCATCCGCCCCCATGAGGAATTCTAAATAATGACAACAAAACTGTTGGTGCGTCCACATGATACAAGCCTTCAGTGACTTCCTCCACGCAGTGGCAAGTAGCCAAGGAGGACACGGAGGATTAAAGAGTAGGGTTGGGTACCAAAACACAGTGCCAATAGGGCACCGGTTCCGATGTAAACGGTAGTAACGAGACCGAATAAGAAGGAAAATTTCGGTGCCTCATTTCGGAGCCTGACTTTTTTTCTTTCAGAAGCATCGCTGCACGGGACACTACGTTACCGTTAGCTAGTAGCTGTAACAATGGTTAAAATGCTGACAGCTAATGTTAAGCCGGGCAAAGTGTGACTGTATTTCCCTGTAGAGGATTCCAACACCAGGACGTAACAGTCTGACTGCAGCTGCCGTTGTCGGAAAAACAACACAGACGGTGTGTTTACTTGAAACTCGCCAGCCTTGTGGTGCATTTTAAGTTATTGTAAAGTACCTTTTACCATCTGGTGCTTGTTTTTGTTGTTTAACAGCAATTTACTGGTGAAATAAGTCATTGTTATAAGTTATTGTCATTACATTATTAATCAATCATTTAATTTTGACCATATGGCCTTAGCAATAAACAAGCTGTTCTTTAATGTCGCCAATGACGTTTTATGCTCCTTTTTATAAATATTTTAACTCTTTTTTTAAAAATATTTTATATTATATACATTATAAATATATTATATATATTGCAGTTCAGGCACTGGTTCAGGCACCGTTTAGGCACCGGCACCATTTTAAAAGTATCCTTTTAACACCGGTATCGAAAAAACCCAAATGATACCCAGCCCTATTAAAGAGGTCTTTAAAGGTTTTTAGAGGCCTAATTATCTTCACTAAGTTTCTGTGCAGGAAAGTCATCAGATGCCACAATCTTCTGAACATAGCCATACTGAGAAATACAGAGAGAGTTGTGTGGAGCTGAGTCTTAATTAGCTTTGTAGCAACTCATTTGACAATGGCTTGAATGTAACGGACGTTGATTACTGTAATATATCAGTCCTTACTTCAGAAAAGAAAAGAATCTTTTTGAACAGTATGCTTTCTAAAATAATCATTATTTCATGAAATGATCCATCTCCCTTTCAGTTAGGCTACACTAACTGCCAGTGGTGGAATGTAACTAAGTACATTTACTCCAGTACTGTACTTAAGTACAAATTGGAGGTACTTGTACTTTGCTTGAGTCTTTTCTTTTCATGCCACTTTCTACTTCTACTCCACTACATTTCAGAGAGAAATATTGTACTTTTTACTGCACTACACTAATCTGACAGCTTTAGTTAACAGTTACTTTACAGATTAAGATTTTGGACACAAAACACATGTAGTTTATGAAATACGATGTTTTATTATAAATTAAACTACCCAAAAATATATACCCTACATTTACAACTGAAATGATTAGACCATTAAACACAGATCTGTTTGGATCGTTTCCAGCTTCTAAAATGTGAGGATTTTTCTGCATCGAGTACTTTTACTTTTAATACTTTCAGTACATTTTCCTGATGAAACTTACATACAGTACATACAACATTTTCAATGCATGACTTGTAACAGAGTGTTTTTAGATCGTGGTAGCCTGTTAGTATTTTTACTGAAGTAAAGGATCTAAATACTTCTTCCACCTCTTCTAACTGCTTCAATAAAATAGAAAAGGTGGAAAAAGAGCGAGCAGCAGCGCCCTCAGGAGGCACAGAGCTGGTCATCCATCCCTCCATCTCTGACAGTACTATGTTCCTGCAGTACTGGAGACTACATTTCCAGGACTGCATTTATATGACCGCATTTCCAGGACCCTAGTTTTTCCTTTACTACAGCGCCGTACCAGAGGCTGCGTTTTCAGGACTGCATTTCTAGGACCCTAGTTTTTCATATGTTAAAAGGTTCATTTCACCAAAAAGCTATTTTCTGTCCAAATATTATGTTTAAAAAAGTTTTTTCCACCCAGATACTACTTTCTGTCTTGCAATTCAACTTAGTTGATGTTGTGTAATATTAACAGGTAAAATAAAGAAGTACTTTTTAAATGTATTTAAAGGTGCTGTAGGTAGGATTGCGAAGATCCAGGACTTAGCCAAACATTTTTAACATCGACAACTTCTCAGTCCCTCCCCCCATTTCCGCTAAAGCCCAAAACAGTCTCCTAAGCCCCTCCCCCCACAAGTGAGAATGAATGCGTGTGCATGAGCAGTGATTGACACGCAGTTAGACACCCCCCCCCTGTCCCTGATTGGTGCATCTGAACAGGGAGCGGTGGATTTTTGCAAATTGCACAACAGGCTGTAGGTGGAGCCAGAGGAGCCGGATTCTTTTTTTAAATGACCTGCTTCATGTAGTTCTACTCAAACATAGGGTCAGTTTCAGCAAATATGACAGAAAGTTAGTTTTATAAGTCTTACCTACTGCACCTTTACATTGAAAACAATATACTAAACAAATTTCACAACCCACCCCCCCAACAAAGAAAAAAAAGCAAGCAACTAAGTCAAAAAGTTTTTAATTCTTCCTTGCCACTGTCGTACTAAATACTTGCTCTTGGGGGAATTACTGGAATTGTTGGGTCTTTGTAAATAATAGAGTGTGGTCTAAACCTACTCTATCTGTAAAGTGTCTGGAGAGAACTCTTGTTATGATTTGATACTATAAATAAAATTGAATTGAATTGAAATGTTGGCATTTCCTCATGAACTACACACAAACAGGAGAATGACAGTTTTAATTATTTATTGTCTGCCGTTTGTTCTTCACACAATCAAACCCTTTCAAACTGTCTCAATGATTCATTCATTGCATTCATTACTACTTATTAATTAAGGTTTTACCTAATATTAGTAAATAGTTGATAAAGATTTCACGGCATTGTGTCAAAAATACCTGTGATGATAAAGTGTCTCAGGTATACAATGAACATTAAACATTTCACATACACTGAAGACAGTGAAGACCAACCATAAGGACAGGCTTTTATCATCTTTTGAAGTAATGTGCTGGCTATAATGAATTATTATAGTCTTAAAGTTAACAAGTAATATAATACACCTGGTTGTGCTCACCAAAGATAGCTAAAACGTTACGGTTTTATTAAACAAATACTTTAGGCTAGCAAGCTATCATAAGCTAATGATGATTGTAACTTTAGGAGCTTTAAGACTTTTAACGTTAACGTTAGTTAACTCACTCACACTTTGGCAAGACAGCTAATATTACTTTACTGTCCAATTCAAGACATCAACTGTTTTCACAGTAAGAGTTAAACAATGAAAATAACGTTATTCACAATCAGTAATGTTATTCACACTTGGCTTGACAAGCTCTTCTTCCATTTTTGGTGGAAATGCAATCCTGTCGCGTTATTAAGAATCTCACTAGCTTTCTTTGCAAAACCCGCCCTCTAGTTAGGGTCCTAGAATTGCGATCCTGAAAATGTGGTCCTGAAAGTACAGCCTCCGGTGCTGCAGCTATATGCTAGTCATCTCTCAGCCTGTGGACCTGACAGCTTGTTTGCTTGATGGCCAAATCTCATCTCACACTTGCATCTTTGATCAAGTGTGAATTAACCATCTGTGTAGGTTTCTTACACATCACGTTGCAACTTATCCTGATAGTGTTTCTTCCTTGCAGTCTGATTTCATTATTAGCTAAAGACAAGTACTGACATGACTGCAGCTGTCCAGCTGCATGAAACAGCGGTCGAAGATGCTAGAATGAATAGCTGTGGATGCGGGGAGAGGCCCATAGACAATGCCTTTCTACACGGCCCAGAATTTTGTGCTACGCCCCTGCTGACAGGTTTGTGAAAGCATTACACTGAGGACAACTATCCTTATCGATCTGATGCTTTTGGTAGCTGAGATAATACATGATATATGAGATATTTTTTAGTTTATAGCCTATAAAGGACAGAGAAAGGGAGAGAAAGATCAGAAGAAGAAACAGAAAAAGCGCAGTTGGCTATGTTTGGGAAGTCTTCTCCTGTTGATTTAATCATCCCATTTATTCAGTACATAGGGAAGGAAAGTGTGCCACATTGCCAGAGCGCTTGGCTGGCAATCCCTCCTGCTCTTGCATCATGTGCACTTGCTATAAAGTACCGGCTTCTGTGCGCATGTTCCAATGGCTTTTTGTGTCGTCGCTCATTCTCCATTGGCTCTCACTCCGCTCTGCGCTCAGCCTTCACACACACCAGACCAGCTCTTCACACAGCTGATTGCGTGCGCCCAACGTGTGTTCGTGTGTGTGTGTGTGTGTGTGCATCCAACCAACTCTGCCTGGACCAGACTCAGCTTCCCACGCCGCTCCGAAGAGGAAAAAGATGGAGAAAAAGAGCGCTATCAACGGGCACATGCCCAGCTCGGCGTCCACCGATCGGATCCTGGAGAAAAGTGCGCGGAAGAGCTTCAGGGAGAAGCTGATGGAGTTCCTGGGAAAGAACCTGCTGGTGATCATGACAGTGTCGGGGGTGCTGGTGGGCATCGGGCTCGGGATGATGGTCCGCAAAATGGACCTGACCAAGGCACAGATGACCTACTTCGCCTTCCCCGGAGAGATGCTCCTCCGGATGCTGAAGATGATCATCCTGCCCCTGGTCGTGTGCAGCCTCGTCTCCGGCGCCGCCAGCCTGGACACTCGCTCCCTGGGCAAGCTGGGGAGCATCGCGGTCGCCTACTTCCTGGTGACCACGCTGATCGCCTCGGGGATCGGGGTGGCCCTGGCCTTCATCATCAAACCCGGCGTGGGCGCCGGAGCCCTGAACACCAACAGCCTGGGGTTGGAGAGCATCAGCAGCAACAAGGAGACCGCCGACTCCTTCTTAGACCTGGCCAGGTAACGTTACTGTGGCAACACTGTCATCACTTTAACAATGTGAAACTTTAAAACACTCATAAAGGGAACTGTTGAATATGAAGCAGATTGGTGTGATATTGCAGCAGGGGAATTGTTGGGAACAAGTGCATGGGGGAAGGAGTTTTCAGATCCAGTAAAACTAGGCTACTAATAGGCTCCACACTGTAAAAATACTATGTTACAGTAAAAGTCCTGCATTAAAAATGTTACTTAAAAGTAGCTATGTAAGTCGGCCTATCATCAGGAAAACTTACTTAAAGTATTAAAAGTAAAAGTACTCAATGCAGAAAATTCCTCACATTTTAGAAACTGGAAACCATCAGAACAGTCAATCAACTAAGTGATTAATCGGCTAATCATTTCAGCTGTGCTTGTAGGCCCTTATATTGTTGGGCAGTTTATTATTTATAAGAAAACATCGTATTTTATAAACTACATGTGTTTTGTGTGCAAACATAATGTGTAAAGTAACTAGTAACTAAAGCTGTCAGATGATTGTAATGGAGTAAATAGTATAATATTTCTCTCTGAAATGTAGTGAAAGTAGAAAGTTGCATGAAAAGAAAAGACTCTAGTTAAGTACAAGCACCTCAGATTTGTACTTAAGTAAAGTACTTGAGTACATTTACTTAGTTACATTCCACCGCTGAACATGAGCGGCTGGGAGCATGGAGCCATCCGAGGCGCACACACGCTCAGAAAGACACCGACTGGTGGGAGCATTACATGCAGTGGCGCACAATTTAAAGCATCCAACTTATTCAGTGTATGGTTAATGAATGACATTACAGAGGAGGTCAGTGTAACCTGCAGTGATTGACGTTTGTGCAGTTAGGTCAGATTTTCAGCTCTGTGGTCTAGTTCCTGTCACTGCATCAGTGTATGTAGAGGATTATCATTACCATGGATGTGTGTTGGTTAACTACCTAACATTGCCTTGATTTGCTATTCAAAGTAGGGCTGAGTATGATTCGATTTTGATTCACAAGGTTTGATTGACTGATTGAATGATTTGATGACATTTCTGATTCAATATCAATATATATCAATATGATATCAATTAGGTTAGAGAAAATTCAGTTACAATACCAGTTTTGCTTGGATATAAAAGAGATTCTGAGAGAACGTATGCAACCCACAAATATGTTTTAAATTGCACCAGGTAATGTTTACATTAAGAATTGACCCCCAAAATTTTTTTTCTTTAAAGTAATTTTTGAAAAGGCATAGAAACATAAGATCGATTTTGGGATTTTAATAATCAATATCAGATCATTCAAACAAAGATTGATTATTTTAACCCAGCCCTAATTCAAATTGAGAGTGAACTTGAACTGCACGCTGAAAAAGATAGCCCTGGTTCACAGCATCAACTTGAGTGCCATTCACACACACACACACACACACACACACACACACACACACACACACACACACACACACACACACACACACACACACACACACACACACACACACACACACACACACACACACACACACACACACACACACACACACAATTGTAGCTAGGTGGTTAGTTAGTAGCAGTGACTCAAATCCTTTCCTTCACTTGCAGCTCAGTCAGTAGTAGAATAGAATAGAATACACTACAATTTGTCTTAGGCATAGTGCTACAATGTGTTGCTTCACAACACAAACATGTAACAGAGATCCCATTCTAAAATTTACAAAAAATCAACATAAGACATCGTAGGAAATAAAGGAAGGACACATATGAATATACAGACAATACGACATCTTAAAAAGTGGCTGTAAGAATTAAAGTGCTAGGTGCAAAAAGTGCTGATGTATTTATTGCACTATGCTCTGTTGTGCTAAGATTTACAATTGGAAGCTTGTAGTGCTAAGTATTCAGCAGAAAGTAACTAAGTATCAATGCTGAAGTATTTATAGGCTACTTGTATTACTATTTTTACTTAAGTAAATGATCTGAGTACTTCTCACACCACTGAGTTCAGCATGCAGCATAAGGCAATGCTGAAGTGCCACTTAGTCATGCTTTTCTACTTGCTTTGTGTCTTGAGTGGAAAAGGGAAAAGGGCCATTGCATAGTGGACGTTTGCAGACGTATGTCAAGATCACGTGGACTGAGTTTATATGGATTTTTACCTCATTTGGTTGCCAATTTTAAGAATGTTGGCTGTGTTTAAGTGGCAGCATTATACTTTTAGGAGCAGGGTGGGTATGGGGGTGGGGAACAATAATTTCCATAAAGAAATAAGACAAACAGCCAGTATCTTGAGCTCCCCATTGGTCTATCTTCCCTATTAAATGCCATCTTGTTGATGCCATTATTACATACAAAACTGAGTTTTTATGTCCAGGAAATACCAGCTACTGGTAACAGTCTATTTAGAAACTCACTCAGGAGGAGTCCTAATAATAAGTTCCCACAGTGTCAGGGAAAGCTGACAGCTGTTGGAAGAGTGGAGTGTATTTTGAGGAAGGGAAAAGAGGTGGAGGGATAAACCCCGGCAGCACTGTGTAGTACAAACTAAACACTGTCCGCTGCTGTCAGCATTTCTCCCTTATCACAATAGCAGATGGACAGGCTGCTGTTTTTTACTCGGTTGAGTCAGGTTTTATATTTGCACCAGTTGCTCAATTTTTTTTAGGAAGGATTAAATCAGTACAGGATTGTAAAGACAATTCTGAACTGTTATTCCTCTTGCTGATACATTTGGACTAAAGCTGACAGTTTGGGCTCTTTAACGCTCAGATGCCTAAGGTCATTTTTACAGTTCATTGTCCGTCTGGTTTTATTTTCTAAAAAAGCTTGTAAAACATCAACCCTGTTGTCTACAGTCAATTCATGAACATCATTTTTTTCAGGAAAAACTGGGCTATTAGAATATTTGTGCTGCAGTGAGGTCACTTGAATGTAAAAAAAGGTTTTATGACCTTAAAGACAAATAAATAAATAAAACGGAACATGAATCTCACATATATGTATTGATATCACACACAGATCAATAAAAGCTAAGCCAATCTCCTGTCTAAATCAGTTCCCATATGTATTAGGAGTCACACTGTGAAGAAATAAACATTATAATTTATACAGTTGACAAAATATATACATTTTTTCAAAAAAAGTCCAGACGCTTTTGCCCTCATGACATTCACTTATGCCAATAATCAAATAATAATGTCATATTTATTGAAATCACACACACAGCAATGTTCTAAAACAGGGGAACATGGGATATTCAAAATGGCAGCTAGCATCGAGCTAGCGGCAAAAATGAGGGAAAATTGATAAATTATGGACATCAAGTGGATAAATCTTGGATATAAGCGTTTGGATTTATTGCTGAACAACTCCGAAAAGAGGCACAACTTCCAGGCTGGATAGAAAACCTTCTGTAAAGGCTACAAAGACACCAAAGACACCCCTGTGATGGCTAACTCCTTAGCTTTTAGCAGGAAAAATCATTATCAAATTATCTAAATATTAATCAGAGGTGCCGTTTCGTACGATACCGTATCGTGGACGATCCCTTAGGGCTCTATTTGATTATTTTCATCCACAGAGGTTACAAGTAACCTACTCATTGTTTCCCCAGAGATGTATACCTGTCAGGACATGAAAGTGGTGAACTTTGGCAAAACCTTGGATTGTATAGCTTTCCTGGAAATGATGTTCAAGTCCAATTATTGTCCTAATCAGTTGCTCCTTTTCTCTATGAGGGATTTATATGATTTCTCTGTCCACACACTCTCATTACATGGACAAACAGGTCTCAAAATCTCACTCTAAAGGTGCAATATGTAATACTGACAGCTAGCGTTTAAAATAGTTACTGCTGGGGCGACCTCTAGCTCACCCAGTAGAGTGTGCGCCCCATGTAGGCTGAGGCCTTGGCAGCGGCCCAGGTTTGAATCCAACACTTTCCTGTCTTCAAGCTATCCTGTCGATTAAAGGCCATAAAAAGCCCAAAAAATTAATAAATAGTTACTGCAGTCCAAATTCAAAATACTGGAGAGAGTCATCTTCCTCAGCTCCCTTCTCCCCAGACTCAAAGTTCACAGAGGTTGCCAGGTTGAGAACGCAGCATCCACAACAATGTTGCTAGCTGCTTGTCTCATATAGCCAGACATTACTTCACAGCACAGCGGAGTAGCTAACGTTAGATGCTGGCTATGTTGACAGTCATAAAAGCCTGTGCTCACGCAGAGCTCTGTACCCGACTGACAGACACATTTTCTCGGCTTAAAATTACGGTAAGAACTGCTAAAACACCACTACCTTGCCATCCTCTCCACCCGACTGACCGCCACACTTTCTCGGATTAAAATTACTCACAGTTAGTCGGCTACGGCCGCTGAACAGGCTACATGGTTATTTTGCCAAAGTTAAATGGCATGTTTCCATATGAGGAAGTCAAAGTTGCGGTTTCTGTCATAGGTCTGTCAAGGTGGTTGTAAACAGCCATGGTCCGCTTGCCTGGTCCTCAGGTAGCGTTAGCCGTTATTGTGTTAGCATGGCGGACCAGATAGCCAGGACCAGTCGGAATCACTTCACTGGCTGTGTCTCAATTGTTTTTGCGAGTAACCAACTCAATACTAATTCAATGTGAGTACACAAATGTTTAAATGACATAAAATGCCCGTCCCTAGTAGCCATGACAAATTAGCCTGAAGCTAATGCTTACCTGTTCATGGAGAAAATTAGCCAACTCTGCATCCTTTTGGGCCCTAAGCTGTCTCCATCTTTTAAATACATCTCCAATATTTACCTGGGGTTTGTTACGTCTCTGGTCACGCAACTGTTTAGAAACACTGAGGTTTTTTAGGTCAGTAGAATCTATCTCCGTTGAGCCTGTTTGTTTGTTTGCTGCTTTCATGGCTGTCCTTAACGTTACAGCTGTAGCGTGCTGGGTTTACCTTTTTACAGGTATATCTGGCAACCCGGCACAGCTTTCAAACTGGGCAGTTGATAACAACACACAGGCCAAGACACAAACAGAAATTCCATCACAGAACGGAAATTTCAAAGGAGAAAATACTGGCATTAGCATTGTTGTCAGAAAAGATAGTATTTCAACTTAGCATGTTTCCTTAATATCTGATGACACATTATGGTCATTTTTGGATTTAATACAGTAAATATATTACATATAGGACCTTTAAGCTTATTTGTGAAGTGGAAAAAAATCCTTCAAAAATCTAGTGGGGCAGGTTTTACAGGATGGTGCCTAAACATCATTCCAAGCAAAGATCCACACTCCTGAATAAATTCAAACAAGACATGCATACATCATTTGTAAACATGACATGTATTTTCTGCATTTTCTGCTTTTGGTCTGTTTTGCTGCACGGATATGATGTAGCAGTCAGCGGTATCGTATAAACTCAATTTTTGGTAAAAGAATCGATTTTTTTGATTTCTTTTTGTGCACAAAAATTATTTGGGAGTTACCGCCAACAAGTGGACTGGAGTCGCTACAAACACAGGAGAGTTCATGGCCTCTTGAAAATAAATGGTGCTTAAGTTATGTTACTTGCGCTCGTAGTTGTGGACATAACTTCACACGTCCCACTTCAAAGCTTTCTCCCATTTCCTGATGGGTGCAGGTGACTGTGCGTCGACCATTCTGTGCACATTGTTGACATATACTTATAATAAAGCAATGGACGGCGCGGGGGTAAATAAACTTAGTTACAGAGCAGCCGCCCTCAACAGACGTTCTAACATAAAGTGAACGCACCCTCAACGGGGCAGGGATCATTTCATTGGTCACACTACAGCTGGCATTCTATTGGTTGTTGAATTTTGATAGGGTTATAACACACAAAAAAGCCGAGTGTGCAGGAAAAATCCGAGAGCAGAAAATTTGCAAGCGAGCAGAATCAGCCTGAGTGCGAGGAGAAGGTTCAAAGCTGAGAGCAGGAAATCTGTCCAAACAACAACATATCTGAGTCCAAGCAGAAAGTTTGAGCACAAGCACAGCAAATCCAAGCGCGAGCAGTGGCTATTTGAGTGTGAGAGCAAGGTTTTGAGCGCGAGCAGTGACTATTTGAGTGTGAGAGCAAGAAATCTGAACGTAATATCACTGAGAAATGCTCTCAAATTGAAATAATGCGCTCTTGAATAAAGATAGTAATATAACTCCATATCCACACAGCATTCGGGGATGGGAGGAAAACATGCTCTGGTTTAATAGCATTTCTTTAAACCAATCACAATTGTCATGGGCGGTGCTAAACTCCGCACAGAGCTGCTGCAAAATAGTCGTGCGAGAGAAAACTCAGATTGGACAGATAGTCTAGCTAGCTGTCTGGATTTACCCTGCAGAGATCTGAGGAGCAGTTAACCATAGTCCTCATAAATCCACCGAATTTAAAATTCCAATACAAAGAAAGCGAAAGGAAACAGAAAATACATGCATCCGGCAGAATTTCCTACAACACCGGAGCAATCCCGGAAGTGGAACACGAAGGATTTAGACTACTTTAGAGGGTATAGAAACAAGCCACCTATGTGGTTGTATGGTTTAAAGGACTTGTTGGTTTTCTTACTTGTATTTCTTGTATATACTTTGTATATTTCGTATGGAAATGTGAATGTTGTAAATCTGAACTTTAAAAACATCAGAGAAAATTTGTAAACCGTTTTTTAATTAGTGTTGACTCAGAATTTAAAGAGCCACCAGAATGTCAGATACACTCCTGACCACAAATAACCCGCTTCTGCTGCCTTGAATTAAAAAATGTGTGAATGACGTTTGGCTTAAATTAATTAGGAAATCAAGTTGTTATGTAACAGCTTTAAACTCAGTCCACAGAGAAGAGGCAGCGGGGCTCCGGGGTGTGGGTGGGTTGGCTCTGTGGGAAAAGCATGCCAGCTCTCAGCTCTGGGTTCCCAGGGTAAATCTAGATCTTGCCTCGCTCAGATGACAGCAGGAAACCTGACCGCCTTTATGGAAAGAAAAAGAGTATGAAACCTTGTGTGGGTGCAAGAATTCACCCAAACAGTTACATTTCCTAGCAGCATTAGGACACAAAGAAATGACTAAGTGACAATATGATGGCTACCTGCCATTGTGCCTGGTGGAGCTGACATATTTTAACAGCTGAAGCAGCATTTGGCTCTGGACTGAAGGCACAGTTGACTGGGATCATGAGGTTATGAACTGAATTGCTTGGCTATGGTCTGGCCATGGGAATGGATGGGAGCAAAGTCTGTATCTCTTTGCACAATACAGTTTGGCCACTGAGGACAAAGTTACAACAAACAGGCTCCCAGTTTGCAGGCTCCCAGTAATCCTTGTATGCTTATTTAACAGTAGTGAAAATAAACTCAGCATGGTCCCTGTGCAGAAAGACTTTCAAGGGAAAAGTTGTCATAATAGATTTAAAAATGAGAAACTTCAAAATGCTTAAAAATAATCGTATTTTTACAAGTAGTCCAGCAAGCCCTTCATGTATATGGGGTGTCAACAATGTCCAGATGTATTTTTTCTTTCAGGTTGTCACTGCTATTTGTTTAGGTCCACCACTTTGGTCCAAACTGAAATATCTCAACAACTATTTGATCTAGGGCTTCACGATATGGAGAAAATCAGATATCACAATATTCTTGAATAAATACCTCTATGTCGATATTTCGACGATATTGTCTGGTTCACAATATTACATCACTTTAATGTAATGCAGCCAACCAGGGAAGGACAACACTTGTGCCATATTACGAATCTAAGACACTATTTAGTCCAATATATCGATATAATATAATAATATATTGCCCAGCCCTAATTTGATGTATTGCAATCAAATGTTTCATGGTCATGTTTCCCGGAGGATTACACCAACTGAGTTTGGTCATCTCTTGACTTTTTTATCTAGCACCACCATGAGGTTGACATTTGGGGTTTTTAGTCAAATGTCTCAACAACTATAGTGTCAATTAGCAAATGTTAGCAAACACGTTAGCTGACACGCTCATCTAAAATGGTAGCATTGTGAACATTAAACCTGCTAAACATCAGCATATTAGCATTGATATCGTGAACATGCATTTATTATGTTATTTATTACATTTTATGTGGAATAATCTTAAAGCATTATGTCGACTGGATGCTTTCCAGTTGAAATGCTGCACACTTCCTGATTGGAAGGATTTCATTCATGCTTTAGTGAGGGGAGCCAGTTCATTGGTGATGCCTTTACTGCTCTAACCAAATGTTGCACACTAGATAATATTAGATTACTCCTTATAATATGTTCCCAAGGGAGAGAAAATGTTTACAGAAAAATTATCTTGCCACAAAAAACATCAACACATTTTTGTTTTCCTCTTGTTTGTGGAGACCTGTTATGTTCAAAGTGTAGGCATTCTTTTATATTTTACAAAATATACAGGCTACAGCCAAAGTGTGTAAGCTCCTGACCGACTACAAGAAAAACACGTTACTTTTTATAAATGTCTCTTAATAAAGAAAATGTCTCAGTTTGACTATAAAATGAAGGGAAAGTGAAAAGTAAATAAATACAGTGAAATGTCCAGGAATATCTTATCCTCGTAAAGACTTGGTGATTTGTTTTAATAAAAGATGAAGCAGACAGTAGAGCGGTGCCAGAACAACTGCTCTTTCAGGGAATTTAGGGAAGACTGGGCTTTATGGAAGATCCTGGGAGAACAGCCAAATTGTAGGGAATGTGTGATGACAAACCAATCCTGTGAACAATTTATCATTCAGATGGGTTATCCACATGGTTTCCAAAGACTTTCTGAGGCTATAGTGTTCAGTTGTTGCAATCAAAAACATCAAACAGGAAAACAGCATTTTCTGAATTCTGATTTTTTTCTTTCTTTCTCAGGAATTTATTCCCAGCAAACTTGGTGGCTGCTGCTTTCCGTTCTGTGAGTGCCGGCATCTTCATTCACCACACCATATTGTCCACAATTATTTATTTTTTTATCAATTCCCTTTTGTCTGTTTCTCCTTACCATCTGTGTCTTGATTAAACATTAGAATTTATTTCACCAACCACGCGGATGCCACTCCATGTTCATTTACAGCGGCTATAAATCCGGGCTGTAGCACTGAGAGCCTCATAATGCCTCTTAATGAGTAGATGTCCAGAATAGAGATCGCTGCACTCCCCCCCCAAAACACTTCTTTTTCTTGTCCCTTACCAGCCGTTACCATGGCGAAACCATTCCATTTCAGCCAGCCTAGCAACCCACCTCGCCTCACGGCAGTTGAACGCAGCTCGCTCCACTTCCCCGAATTATAATCGTGTCCGTTGAGGCCAAAATAAGACCCAGGAAAGTTCAATATTAGGGATACGGGCATACAAAATGGCTATGCACACACAAAAAGCAACTTACGCACACATACACTTAGTCACACACACTCACATATCTGAACCAATTGCCTGAAACTTGCCTATAACCAGGCCAGTGAATTATAAACTCACAAACAAGTTAGTGACTTCTCACAAGGAGCGGTAATGGGGTTTCAAAGTGCAGCCAGGTCACAGAGTTCAATATTCACCACCTCCACCTGGAATATACTGTACTACTGTGGCAGAGCCCCTGTGGTATGGGCCCTATTGTGGATTAAACCAAGAAAGCAGAGAAGAGGGGAGATTTACACAACGTGAAAAGCAGCTTGATGCTTAAAGAGGCATTTAAATAAATTAGGTGTAAGATTTAGATTATGGGCAAGGTTGTCTTTTTTTGTTTTATGGATATAGTTAAATACTGTATAACTCTGCATGCCCAAGTATGTTTAAAAAACCTACATGTATAGCCTCATTTAAAGTCCATAGATCTGTCAAGATGTTGGGAACCTTTATCCTAGAGGGCTGTTTAAAGGAATGCAGAGAGAGAGAGGCGGCATTGTTGCAGTGCTGGCTGTCTCCTTTACTGCTGAAAGACTGTCTGAACTTCAATACACGGTGTCAAACTGGCCCCTAACTCTGTGCACATGCTGCATTCCTTATGAGAGCAATGCACACATTGTTCTTAAAAAGTGTCAGTTCCCTCACCTTTTTTAGCCAATTATCATTTGTGAACACTGAAAAATCCACAAAATGCAAAGATTATAATTTTATTTGAAAAGGTTTTTTATAAACATAAAAACCATTAAAAAACCCTTTATCTTTCATTTGAGGTTTTCACTTGACATAATTTAAGTGTTTCTCTAAATGATGAAATGATTAGAAATGAAAAGAGTAGTTTGACATTTTGGGAAACACATTTCACTGTCTTTCTGAGAGTTAGAGAAGAATAGTGATACATTTCTCATGTCTGTTACAGAGGTGGAGCTAATTGGCAATTAGCTTAGCTTAGCATAAAGACTGGAAGCATTGGGAAACAACTAGCCTGGCTCTGTCCAAAATGTGTCTACCAACATGATGTTTGCTGGGACGAGTCTTGTGGCAAATGCGAAAATGTACTAAACAAGAATGTATGACTGAAAAGCATCAAACAAAATTAAGTTTTTTTTCCGTTTATGTTGTAGTATGCCACTGACTACAAGATGGTTGCTGTAGGGAATGACACCAATGGGACCACCCTCTATCAAAAGGTATGAACAGGGCACATCCCAAGCATACACATGTCACACAATCACATAGACATTCACTTAACACGTATGATACATGTGTAAAATGCTATCCATTGCATCTGTGAAAGGAACATTGCTTTGCTTGCTTGTGTCTATATGTCTGCCAAATTGAAAACAGGAGGGGAAGTAACCGTATTCTTGGAGAACATGTTTGCTCTGAGCAGCTTTTTAGTGTGAAGTGAGTCAATTCAGTGAGCAATCTCGGCGGTTTGGTGTGCGTTTGGCTTGGAAACCAACAGAACTGCGCAAAACAAACCAGAGGAGCTGAAATGAAGTAGTAAAGTTAGTTAGGAAAAAAAAACGTGGAGATATTTTTCGAGAGTAAAGTAAATGTAAATGTTTATATCTTAATATATATCTGCCAGCCATCAACCCAAACACATATATTTTTAAAGAATGCACATGGATTCTTTAATGTATTCAGCGGCACTCATAATCTGTTTTATTTTCCCTAGAAAAAAATTGGCTAGTGGAAAATATGATTGGTTGGTAAATTAAAAAAACTACTAGCCATGCTGGCAGGTGAAAAAGTTAATCTAAAGCTCTGCCTACAATATGTGTAATTTAAATAACTCAACTTCAAACTGAATTTAAACAGATACATAGATCATAAAAATGCAAAGGCTTTTTTCTATGCTGCTTCTAAAAGTGTAAACATGCAAAGAGCTAATACCAGCAGATGATATCTTATTCATTGTTGTAAAAGAAAATTAATTGAAAAATGAAACAGTTTTAATCTCATCCTATCCTAATACTCTCCTTCCTGTTCACTGATCAAGTTCCTGCTGTTCTGTATGACATTTCGACTGTGATTAAACTATTTTACCCAATCAACAGATACTTAGTGTATCCTGAATTAATTAAGTCTGTCTGGCTTTTTCTAGCTTATGCTTATCATACACTAGAAGACTTTGAATTGACTTTGAAAAGACTGACACCATCTCACATCTAAAGACAACCATCTCGCATCTAACGTTAAAGACTGGCATAATATGTAAAGACCGGAGATCTTGCAGGGTGTCAAATTGCAAGACTACATCTAGATTTGTTTAGAAAAGTTCAACCAAGCTAGCTGTCGCTAGCTGGTAACTTAAGGGAAAGTTTGCCGATTTCTTTTTTTAACTGTTTTTCCTTTGCATTTTAGGCCTTTAGTTGAGAGGACAGCTCAGACATAAAAGGGGAGAGAGAGGGGGGACTGCGGAATTGAATTTGTAGCTGCTGCGGTGAGGACTGATCCTCCTCTGTACATGGGGTGCTTGCTCTACCAGGTGAGCTATCCAGACGCCCCAAGTTTGCAGATTTTCTGCTCTGCCGTACAGGCAGATGAATGGCGGCACTACCAAGAGGTCTGCTTTTACCTGCCGGTAAAACTCCAGTTGGATGGCGCACTTCAGGAGGGTTGAAAATCCCTCGTTAGCATTTAGCTTAGCGCGCCGCCATAGCAACCATTAATAACACTGACTGTAGCCGTTTGCTGCTTCCTTCACTACCAAGACTTAAAACGTACGATAATATCAAACACGTTTGATTTTATCGGAAAGTCAAGACAGGAAAAAGACTGACTGGGACTGAGTTTTATGACCACCTTACACCAAACGATTAAGCAATATTGAGTCTATGCAAATCTACTCAGACATACATGTGAGTTGAATGTCTTCTCAGCTTTTGTTTATTCTGTTGTTTCCTATAAACTTGTATTAAACCCTGGCCAGAAACAAATTCTGGTAAGAGAGAATTCTGCATTCTTGTGAACTTCTGTCTACACTGTGCAGTGAATAAAACCTGAAACAACCACAGCAACCAATAATTTTTTCGTCTGCAGAGTTAATCTTAGTCAAACACAGTTTTGTTTATTCAACCTTTATCACCAAAAAGTATTATATTAAAGGATAGTCTGCTAGTCTGTCCAAATACAATACTCACATACAGTATCATATATACATTGGAAGAGTTATCATTACTCCTTTCCACACTTGCCATGAAGTGATCTCTTTGAAGTGCAACTACTCAAGAAATGGAGGACAAAATCCCCAGACCAAGTTCAATGCAAAAATACATTCTAAAGTTCAGACAACACGTTAATATGAGGCTTCCTCTCCCACAGTTTAGCAAGGACCCGGCATCCAGGGAAATGCAAAAGCTGTAATTTGTGAAGATAACCACTTAATTTGACAAAACCTCACACAGTATTAGCTTCAATAACATCATGCTATGTTGTTGAAGGCAAAAAGAGTTCCGAAAAGTCCTGTGCTGCTTCTTGGAATCTACTTTAATTTTGTGTGATATCATCTGCATATAGGTTTAGTTTATCTCATGTTTGAAGTGTCTGAGGTAATTTTGTATTGTATCTGGATTCACAGATCACTGGAAAGAGAATCGGGTATCCTTTAGGGCAGGGGTTCTCAACCTTTTGCAAGCTGGGCCCCCCCAAAGCTGGTTCATTGCAGTTGCCCCCCTCCTTCCCGGCGCCACCCCCACTACACCACCTTGCATAGATAGATAGATAGATAGATAGCCCTAGGCTAGGCTATTGTTTTTAGGCCCACACTATTATTATTATTATTATTATTATTATTATTATTGTTATTATTATTATCATCAGTAGCGGTAGGTAGGCCTATTATCATTACTAGGCTATTGTTATAATTGGCAGTAGCACCAGACTTCTAATGTGAGCTTACAGGCATTATTATTATTATTATTATTATTATTATTATGAGTAGTAGTAGGCCTATTATCATTACTAAGCTATTGCTATATAATTATATGAGGTTACATGCTTTATTGCTGTTATTATTATTATTATTATTATTATTATTATTATTATTATTATTATTATCATCAGTATGCCTATTATCATTACTAGGCTATTGCTATAATTGGGAATTGGCACCAGACTTCCGATATGAATTTATGCTTTATTATTGTTATTATTACTAGGCCTAATAGTAGGCATATCATCTGCATTTTTTACAGAAGCTTGCAGGTAGGCGATGTTAATGTGAGACCTGAGCCAAGTATGCTTCATCGTACCTTAGAAGCTTTTTTGCAGCTGGTGGTTGCCTTGTTGGTCCTCACTAGAAATCTCTCCATTTTTGTTTGGTTTTGAAATAATTTGGATGTGGATTAGTTGTGTTTTCAATAAAGTTGAGGCTATGATGTAACGATCTGTGCGTGTGTGCGGAGTGGTGTGTGTCTCCTCTCTGCTCTGACTGCAGGCTGGGACTGCTGCGCAAGGCTACTGAGAGACTGACCGCCTGTGAGGGCTTTTGGACGGGGGAGGGGCTCACGGCAGCACCAGCTGCTCGTTGAGCAAATAACTGCAGTGATACGTGCTTTCGAGTCTCCAAAAACCACAAAAGTCTTCAATAACACCAGTAAAAGTCGCTAAATTTGTCGCTAGTCGCTTTTGACAACAAAAAAAAGTCGCCAGGAGGATGATTTGTTTGTGTGTTAAGCTTGTTTTACAGTTCTGCGAAGGATCCACGCAGAGCTTTCTCCGTAGCCTACGTAAGTGGCCTGATGTTTATACTTGTGCACTGGTGTGTGCGTTGAGCCGGCGTGTGTATGTGTGGGGAGTGTGTGGTAGAGGGAGAAGTGAGAGAGTGACGGCGATTAGTTCCTGAGCGAGTACCGACTCTAGAGTCATAGTGAGAGAAACAAAGTGTCTCCCCTGTTCTTTCTGACCACGGTGGGAAATCTGGAGCAGGAAAAGTGAACCCTCTCCTTGATTTCATGTTTATGGAGAAGGAGAACCAGGAAATGAGTCGGGGAGGAAATGCAACGCTACCCAGCCACGGCCGAGCGACGTGTAGTTACATTTTTCGAGAGATGCACGTCAGGCTACGGCGTAGGGTCCGGTGTAGACACAGAGGGGAGTGCGTCTACGCCGGACCCTGCACCATCAATTCTACGCACAACTATAAAAACACCTTTATAATAGTCCAACCACTTGCATTTCAACATGGGGGGAATTTTCGTGATATATATATATATTTTTTTTCAGATTTTTTTTTTTTTCAGACTGCCACTGGGCCTGTTCGATGTAGTGGATGTTGGATCATATAGATGAGTGTACGATGAGTTTGTTTCTACACCGTAGCAGCTAACAGGGGAAAAACCAGGAAAACCGTAGAAACCGTTTTAAAGTTCCTCTGCAGCACTGCGCTCAAATGGTTCAACACAGTAAGTACTAAACAACCTTTTAAGAATGCAGAAAATGCTCCTTAAAGCTTTAGTGCGAGACTTTTTTATATTAATGAACGTCCGTTACATTCAAGTCATTGCCAAATGAGTTGATACAAAGCTAGTATCTTTGCCAGACCTTCCTCCACAGCGCTGCAGGGGATGGGAGAAAAACTTGCTCTGGTTTATTGGCATTTCTTTAAACCAATCACCATCGTCAAAGATAGCAAAATAGCCTCGGGAAGGAACTTGTTTTGGTGGAACGTGTACGTTCAAAAGTTGTTTAAGTCGTGCAAGAGAAAACTCAGATAGGAAAGATAGTCTAGCTAGCTGTCTCAATTTACCATGCAGAGATCTGAGGAGTAGTCAACCATAGTCCTCATAAATTCACCAAAGTTTAAAATTCCAACACAAAGTAAGTGAAAGGAAATGGACATCAGCGAAAAGACATGCATCCGGCGGAATATCCTGTGGCCCCGGAGCAACCCCGAAAGTGTAACGTTGAGGATATAGACTATAAAGCTAATTAAGACTATCAGCTCCACAAAACATTTGAGGAAGGGTGGGGGTGGTGCACGATCACGGAAGGCTTGTGTCTTGTGGATGCGCCGACAGTTTTGTTGTCATTACTTTGAATTCCTCATGGGGGAGACAGAAACTATGCATTATAGCTTTAACATTTTTTAGAGAACTTTTATGACTGGCATATTTTTAAATAGGTCAGAGGTTTCTTTATAGTCTAAATTGTGAATATACAGTAACTACCTTCTAAATTCAACTACTTGTCTCCAGTGGCCATGGCTTTCCCCCACTGACCCAGTATCAGGGAACAGTTGGGGGATCTGAGCTTGGCATCGGCCCATGGTATTTGTCTGTCGTGGATCGTGGTGGACAGTACCCCCAGTGCCAGGGGATGAAGCTGACAACGGAAGGGGATGAACTCAGGATTTGTCCCTGTCCTTATTCGTTATCCATCATCCAGTTCACTGAATACTTCAACTGCCCCCAGACCAATGCACCCACGCACGCACACTCTGTAGCAAAGGGTGTTGTATAAACTACTGCGGAATATATCAGCACTATTGTTTGACAAGCTTCCACTTCCATAATGAAAGGCTACAAATGAGGTCCCAGTCCAAGCTACAATAAGTGTATCTCCCAGAGACTGTATTATAATAATGTACAAACCTTCCAGGCATAAAAAGTGAAGCCAATGCGTAAGTGCCTTGAACCCGCATTCTATCTAATTTCCAGCAGGGGGTGACTCCCTGGTTTTAAAAATAACTCCGTTTCTGAAGAATACCTTCTATAGGATATTATTTATTACCTCAGCAAACATTATCATGAGTTTATGTCCTCAATCGCTAGCTAGCAGGTCTTCAATACAGAATGATGCTTATTTAGTAAAGTATGGTCCCATATATTTGAAAATAGACGATGAAGCAGGGGATGCTTTAGGGCGTGGCTACACCCCAACCTGTCAATCATCATAGAGGCTTAACAATGCTATCCATGGCCCTGTGTACAGTAAAATAGCCTGAAGTTGTTTTTGAGTGTTGTCCGTGTTTTTGTACTCACTGTGTTTTCACTTCATCAAAGTTTCATTTGGTTGCCTAAAAAGGTCTTGCTCAGCTTTATGTCAACCAAGCGTTAGCTGGTAACTTAAGGGAAAGTTTGTTGATTTTCAGTACTGCCGTAAATGCAGATGAATGGTGGCAATACCCGGACGTTTTCGGCAACTTTCCCCCTTTCGTGTTTAGCCTAGCACGGCGCCATTGCAAACATTAACAAAACTGGCTTGGTCAAATATCGTCACATCCGGTTGCAAAAAACCAAGAGGGCGATGCCCGTATTGCCAAAATCAAGGCTTCAAAACGGCAGTCCTCAAACCAATGGGTGATGTCACTGATAGTACGGTATGGTATGGTAGACGGATGGTCTATGCTTTCTTCACCACTTTGGTCCAGACATGGTCCAGAAATATTTTCAACAACTAATTGAAGGATTGCCATGACACTTTGTACAGGCAGTAATAGCCTCCAGAGGATTAATCCCAAGGACTTTAGGTATCTTTTGACTTGAGATTTTGGGTTTGAGTAAAATGTTGTGTAGTGGTAGACCAATTCTTTTCACAGAATCATTTTTTCGAGTCTATACATGTAAATTTATCGAACCTTTCAAGTGTTAATATTTTTTGCACAATACGGTGTCTAACCCAGACACTAGACAGTCGTTCAAAAAGATTTGTTTGTTTTAGTGCTGTCAAACGATTAAAAAATTTAATCACGATTAATCGCATTAATGACATAGTTAACTCGCAATTAATCACACATTTTTATCTATTCTAAATGTCCCTAGATTTCTTTTTGTCCCATTATTTTTTTTTCATTTTAATGCTCTTATCAACATGGAAAAGTGGATCGGCTTGCTTTGTGCAAATGTTTTTTTATTGAAAACAACATTGGCATACTGTAGTGTTCAATTTCACACGAACGTTCTCACTTGGAGCAAATAATCTCTCACACAATGTAACGGCTTTGACGAGGAGGCGGATAATTCGCATCAGCTCTGTGCTTGGCCATCAAGTGTTATTTCAGACTGGACGTGCTGTGATGATAGCTCAGTTCACAACGACAAAACACACAGATCACTTTGGTCTTGTCAATGGAACCATTTGGCAACATTTTAAAAGTAAACTTTCCATTCAGAATCTTATTGGCATCGATTTCGGTGTCTCGCGCTCGCCATCCACTCAAAACGTAACGTTAGCCTACTACTCTTTGGCTGGCTCGCAAGCCCAAACAACTGTGTGCCTGTTGTTTTGTTTCCTGTCTAGCTAGATCGTGGTGTTGTAGTTTTTCTAATGTTACTAATGTTGCAACAGCATGTGAAAAAAACTACAAAGTTTGCTAGGCCAAAAAGAACGTTAATCTCACGCAAAAAAAATTCACGCCGTTAAAATGGGTTTGCGTTAACGCCATTAATAATGCGTTTAAATGACAGCATTAGTTTGTTCATTTTCGCCCATGACTAATGTCTTGGCATCTGTTGGATGGATTAGCACAAAATGCCGCACAGACATTCATGATTCCTAGACGAGTCCCCTGGTGATCCCATTAATTTTCCTTTAGCACCACATAAGGTAGACATTTCTGGTTCAATATGAAATTACTCAATTTGATACGGACATTGATGTTCCCTGCAGGAGGAATCTTGATTGATCCAATGACATTTCCGCTAGCGCCATCATCAGTCCAATTTGTCCAATACTTTGCCTTATTACTGTATTATAAAATTACATTCAAAACTAATGATATTCGCCTCAGCTGTACTTTGTGTTTAGTGCTAATAAGCGAATGTTAGCATGCTACACACTATGATGGTAAACATCTGCATGTTAGCATTGTCATTGTGAGCGTACTGCATGCTGACCCTAGCTCAAAGACACACTGTGCCTGTAGCCTACTTAAAGTGATGGCGTAAATTCTTCCTTTGTGTCACACATAACCTGTCCAAGTAACCTGTCTTAGCTGCTAAGTAGCCAGTTTTTAACTGCTTCCAGTGCATCTGCACTGTTTAATGGTATTTCCAATGAAATGATACCCATGTTAAAAGTAAGACATTGTCTTTTAACATTCATTTTGTCTTTTTAAATGTTTTTATTTGAACCAACCAAAGGGTTACCACAATCTCTTCACTGTGTTCGGTCCAGTGGTGGAAGAAGTATTCAGATACTTCACTTAAGTAAAAGAAATAATACCATACTGTAACAATACTCCACAAAAATACTTAAATAAAAGTATGTAAGTATCATCAAGAAAATGTACTTAAAAGTATTAAAAGTGAAAGTACTCAATGTAGAAAAACCCTTACATTTTAGAAACTAAAAAACGATCTAAACAGTTCTGTCAATTATTTGTTTAATCATCTAATCATTTCAGCTGGACTTGTAGGCCTGTTTATTGTTGGGTAGTTTAATTTATAATAAAACATCGTATTTTATAAACTACACGTGTTTTGTTTGCAAAAATCTTAATTTGTAAAGTAACAAAAGCTGTCAGATGAATGCAGTGGAGTAAAAGGTACAATATTTCTCTCTGAAATGTAGAGGAGTAGAAGTAGAAAGCGGCATGAAAAGAAAAGATTTAAGTAAAGTACAAGTACCTCAACTTTGTCCTTAAGTACAGTACTTGAGTAAATGTACCATTCCACCACTGGTTTTGCCTCTTACAGTTTGACTCTGCTTTGTGTTTTAGGTGCCTATTGGTACAGAAGCAGATGGCATGAACATCCTAGGTCTGGTGTTATTTGCAATGGTGTTTGGAGTGGCGCTGAGGAAGCTGGGAGATGAGGGAGAAGAACTCATTCGTTTCTTCAACGCTTTCAACGAGGCCACCATGGTGCTGGTGTCCTGGATCATGTGGTGAGTAGAGTTAAATGCATATGGGATTACAGTGGTATTGGTAGTGCCGTATTTAGACTGCATCATATGGTTCAACCCTTGTGTTTTCTTCTCTTCGGCCATGAACTGGTTGTCCTTCCAGCTAATAATTGAAAATGATTATTTTTTTGCGCTTTTTCCAAAGCTTTTGACACTTTTTTAAAACAATTTGGTCACTTTTATGCACAACTAACACCAAATTGCTTTTGGTTTAATAATATGTTTTACACTTATTCTTGAAACATTGGTCAACAAACCTCAATTATGTGAAATTATACCAAATTTATTTTATTTATTTATTTTGACCAATAGTTAAGATCAGATGATGTTGACTGGATCAAAATTTAGTCAGAATACTGTTTAGAAACCATCTAATTTTTTTCAAATGCTATACAATTCATTAATTTTACCTGAGGAACATTGTATGGAACTATCCATGTTAATTTTGGGCAATTTGGTTGAAAGAAACCCATAGTTCAGATTTTGTTTTTAAACTTTGAAAATGAGTCAAATTTGACCCGAGGCAACACAAGGGTTAAAGGTCAGGATGAAGCACTGACTGTCTTTACTAAATATTTGTTACTGTTATAATCCCACATTCCAACTGCTTTCCTTCTATTTTTTCTTTCCTGATAAATCCTTACCTCGTGTCTCTCAGGTATATCCCTTTTGGCATCATGTTTCTGGTGGGCAGTAAGATTGTGGAGATGGAAGATGTGGTTCTTCTGGTCACTAGTCTGGGAAAATACATATTTGCTTCAATCCTGGGCCACATTATCCACGGAGGCATCGTCCTGCCACTAATCTACTTTGGCTTCACACGCAAGAACCCCTTCAGTTTCCTGTCAGGCCTCATCACGCCCTTCACCACTGCCTTTGCCACCTGCTCCAGGTATACAATACTGTCACATCACACGGGTCCAGATAAACTATACTGAAATGGGAAAAGGAGTTTGCATTTAAGTGATAGAATCAGGAAGAAATGTGAATTAAAAGTGGATTTAAATGTGGGGTGCATCTCAATGAAATTAGGAGTAGAATAGAAAATTATTTGCAAATGTGTGTGGAGAGTTGTAAATGTGTAAAACAATTATTCAAATCTGTAATCAGATTTGCAAGTGTATTGAGATTTGTAAATGTGTGGACAAATCTGTAAATGCATTCAGAGATCTGTAAATGTGTAGACAAAAATGTAAATGCATAAATAGTATTTTGCTCCAAGAGCTGGAAATACAGACAAGTCATCATCGACTTTTGACACGTGACTATTGCTACACTTCTGCCGTGACAGAGATCTACAAATGTGTATGGAGATTTGTCTGTACCGCTCTGCTCGTGTCTCAGTAGAAAAACATACCATACATACCTACATACCACCAGTCGGCGGTGACACCAAGTGAACTGAGCAAGACTGGCCTGTAAACAAGTAAACAGGGAAGCTGCTGTCTTTCTGGATAAAAAAAGGTTTACCATGTCATTACCAAGACCAGACTGTATCGAGACCGAGACAAGACCAAGAAGACTTTGAGGGGTTAAGACCGAGAAAAGACCAAGACCAGACCAAACAACTGAAACATACAGTATATACACAATTAGCTAATATGTACAGCTAACATTTGCTTAATCACTTTGGGTGAGGGGTGAAGAGATATATGGAGAGTTTTGGTACAGAGGCAGATTGATAACTTTAGCTAGCTAGCTTCACAAGCGTCAATTACACTTACCTTTCTTTATGCTTCCTTACTAAGTGGCGATAAAAAATGTGAGGTGGTCCCAGCTGTGTCGGTTAGCGTTACATTGCAGAATTTACACACTGCTGTGTGTTTTCTTTTAGGTGTTGTTTTGCAAATAAACTTTCAAAAAATATATTAAATAAAAAGTTATTACAGACGATTTGGCTGACATGTCCCAGACAGCCAGAGCTTCTTCCCCTGTCACCTACATTTACTTTAGGAGTGCGTGTTAAGGGGGTGCGAGGAATGGGGGTTAACAGTAAAACATTTCAAGTTAGAAATGAGTCAAGTTATTGGTTGCATTTGAAGCAGGATGTTTTACATCCAATCACAGTAATGATGTTAACACATAAATCAGACGATACACAGGTAATTTAGTGATATATATAGCAGTTGTGATCTTGACCAGTCTTGAAATAAAATCCAGAGTCCTCTTAATCGGAGAACGAGACAAGACCGAGTAAAAATGTGGTTGATTCTGAGACAAGACCGAAACCTTCAAAAAGTGGTCTTGAGACCAAGACCGGTCTCGAGTACTACAGCACTGCTAAGGGGATAAACCCTGTAAACAAGTTTTTACATACTTAAAGAGTAAGACTTTTCATATTACACAAACAGGAAAGGTTGGTTTAACTAAAGGTAAAGGTAAAGGTTAAGAAGCTTAAATGTAAGACAACTGTTTGGTATTATTTTCACATTCATAGTTGATAAAAAATGAAATGATAATGCTATGTCTCTCTCTTTTTCGCACCAGTTCAGCAACTCTTCCCTCTATGATAAAATGTGTGGAGGAGAACAATGGTGTGGATAAACGCATCAGCCGCTTCATCCTTCCCATCGGGGCCACTGTCAACATGGATGGGGCGGCCATATTCCAGTGCATTGCTGCTGTTTTCATCGCTCAGCTTAACAATGTTGATCTGAACGCTGGACAGATCTTTACCATCTTGTGAGTTCAGGGGATGATAAAAAGGTTTCTTTCTGTTGTTCAGCATAAATATTAAGAGATAAAAACACACCAGAATCAACCATCCATCCATATATTTGTTAAAGTTAACTTCCCGTTCTTCTGTTACAATGGTATTAGTAGTAGTACTATATAGAATTGGGCATTGAGAACCGGTTCCAACTTGTAACCGTTTCAAAAATTATGATTCCAATGGAATGGTTTGGAAAATGTTGGTTTTGAATCCAATCATCAGTTATAAATAACATAACACGCACAAGTTTTGGTTTCCATAGCAGCAAACGTACTTCCAGGCGCTTATTGTGTTTTAGCCATGGAGTAAGCGGCACTAAAGTGTGGCTTTATTTTACATTGAAAAAGCCTGGTAATACTGTAAATCACCATTGAATTAATCTAGCATCGCCAGACCTTCCTCCACAGCGCCGCAGAGGAGGGTCTGGTTAGTTCACAAAGCATACCGGGATGGGAGAAAACTTGCTTTGGTTTATTGGCATTTCTTTAAACAATCACAATCATCTTGGAAGGTGCTAAGTGCCGGACGGAGCAACGGAGCCTCTGCAAAACAGCCTCGGGAAGGAACTTGTTTTGGTGGAACATATATACGTTCAAAAGTTGTTTTAGTCGTGCAACAGAAAACTCAGATTAGACAGATAGAATTAGCTAGTTGTCTGGATTTACCCTGCAGAGATCTGAGGAGCAGTTAACCATAGTCCTCATAAATCCCGGAAGTAGAAAGTCATGGATATAGACTACCATTGAATCAAAATAAAATTTTCCAATGTTACATAAGCATGTGACCCGTTTCAACTCCACCCCTCAAAGAATCGGAATCGAGAATAGATAAGAACTAGAATCAAAAGGAAGAATTGGAATCAGAATTGTTAAAATCACAATGATGCCCAACCCTAGTACTAGTACTCATATGATTATTTCATAATTATTTCTAGGGTGACAGCCACAGCCTCAAGTGTTGGTGCAGCAGGCATACCAGCCGGCGGCATCATTACCATCGCCATCATCCTGGAGGCCATCGGCCTGCCGACCAATGACCTGTCCCTTATGCTGGCTGTTGACTGGATTGTGTGAGTAAAGCCTGTGAACCCAATGACACTCATGTTAGAAAACACAGACAGCTGCGTCTGATCAAGTCTGCACACGTTGCCAACATTACAATGAGCGTAAATCGACCCCAACTGGCATGCCAACAGGGGGGAAATGAAGGGAAACAGTTTGAAAAAAATAAAAGTTGGTTGTATTTTCCCCAAGCAATATTGCCTTGGGGTAGTAGAGCAAACTCACACACACATCAGCAGGTTAAACAGAAAATACATAAATGCTTTACATCCGTTTCACAAGCCAGGTCCCAGGTGGTGCAAAGGTCTAGCTTTCAAAAGTCCCTCGATTTCTTTTTTGTTCTCATGATGTGGAACAAAAACTTCTGAGCTATGAAGATAACACACTCTGCCTTGTGCTATGTTGTTACGATTCCGTGTATTCACTGTTTAGTTTAGTTTAGTTCAGTTTATTTACACAAGGATGCATACATACTGTAGGATAGATTAAAAAAAAAGAAGCAATTTTTAGAGTAGAAGAGGCAAGAAACCTTAAAGGCTTATTCACCTTATACTAAACAAAAGGAAAAAAAACATAACACATATAAAATATATACATATTAAAAACATAAAGCAAGTAGAAAGACAAGGCAAACAGAAAAACAAGCCATAGTCAGACAATAAATACAATCAACAGAATTATCCCCACATAAGGTTTAAGATTAAATGAGAAACTTCTTTAACTGTGACCTAAGGCTGGCAATGAATTCCATAGCAGTGGGCCTCTATATCTGATTTTTAAAAATGGATGTCTTGATATATACGACAAATAGGCAAATGGAAATAATTTTTTTGCCTAGTTGTTGCTCTGTTACTGGCTGATAAGCATACCCAAATGGAATCTGTGGATTTCTTTAGTTTTCAGCAGTAATCCAGAATGAAAATCTGTGGAATTTAGCGGACTGTTTTTCTGCTTGTGGTGGAGATGTGTTGACATTCTGAGTTTTATTGTCATTTTTTAAAATTGGTTCAAAATCTGAAGACAATTCTGCAGAATTCAGCGTCCGCAGATAAGTAATGCTCTTTTCAGCCCTTTCTTTTAGTTGTCCTAATGAGAAAATGCTGTACATTTACCTCCAAAGAAGTCTTTGTGTTTAGCAGGCTTGGAGCGAGGAGGCAGCAGGAAGATTTTAAAGGTTTAATAAATTAAAACAGCTGCAAACAAAAGGTGTCCTAAAGCAGGCAGGTAAAAACTGGCAACCGAGATCCAAACAAAATTCAATACACTGAAAATGAAAAAGAGAAAGAAACCACAAGGAACAAAACTGCACAGGGAGCGCTGCAGGGAATGACTCAGGAAACGAGAACGATCAGACAACAGAAAAAGAAAGCACAGATACTAAATACACAAGGTAACGAGAGTAGTAACAAGAGACAGGTGACAAGTGGGCTGATGAACAGGTGAGACACATCAGGGCAGCGTATGGAGGAAATATTTATTCATAATTCAAATTTAAAGTCCAAAGAGAAAACGAAGCGAGATCAAATTAAAAATATTATTTTTTTAAATTTTCCATTTGGCTTTTCCATTTGGATTTAGCATTGGCTTTTCCATTTGGATTTAATATTTGGCTTTTCAATTTCAATTTCACATTGGATTTCCATTTGGATTTAATATTTGGCTTTTCAATTTCAGTTTAACATTGGCTTTTAATTTGGATTTAATATTTGGCTTTTCAATTTCAATTTAACATTGGATTTTCATTTGGATTTAATATTTGGCTTTTGAATTTCCATTGGCTTTTCATTTGGACTTGACACATGTCAATGTAAATGAGGAGGCGTGGCCCAAAGGCTGGTGGGAGGGTCTGAAACGAAAGGGGTGCAGAGGCACCTGATGAACAGCAGGGGGAGCTGACTGCTTGGGAGCACACTGTTGAGCATCTGTCTGCAGCTTCGCCACCAGGCTGTGAACGACATGAATGAACGACATTTCATGCAACAGTGAAGTTTTCATGTAGTTACTATAATTGGGCCCGTGTTAATGAGGACTAGATTAGGACTGTATTTAAAGCTGATTCTGGTTTCCAACTTCACCCCAGGTGTGTCTGTTTAAAACACGGACGGAGACAACTTCTCTCTTTTGATGTTTTATTTAATTAAGCAACAGTACAAACATGGGTGTGGGTAGCTCTGCTATATGTTTTTGTGTGTTGTCAGATCCCGAGGACACACACACACACACACACACAATCTCAACCGGGTAGTCATCGTCCGAACTGCGACCCGTCCTTTTTCTTTCTCTCACTTTTTTCTCCGGGTGGTGCGCGCGGTGTGAGGTGCGTGTCCGCGCTATTCTCCAACATGTACTCACAACAATCACTCCTGATTGACGGCCTTTTGTACAGCCCGTGTAGGCTACTTTTTCGTTCATTTGATTTCCGATTTTGAAACGATATCCAAATTTGATATCCAAACTTCACTGTTGTTGCATGAAATGTCGTTTGTGTTTAGCCTAGATCATCAGTTTCTATCATGTGAAATAAGAGGCCAAGCCAGCCTGGTGGCGACGCTGCAGACAGATGCTCAACAGTGTGCTCCCCAGCAGTCAGCTCCCCCTGCTGTTCATAAGGTGCCTCTGCACCCCTTTCATTTCAGACCCTCCCACCAGCCTTTGGGCCACGCCTCCTCATTTACATTGACATGTGTCAAGTCTAAATGAAAAGCAAATGTTAAATGGAAATTCAAAAGCCAAATATTAAATCCAAATGAAAATCCAATGTTATATTGAAATTGAAAAGCCAAATATTAAATCCAAATGGAAAAGCCAAATTTTTAAATTTAATTTAAAATTTAAATTTTAAAAAAATAATATTTTTAATTTGATCTCGCTTCGTTTTCTCTTTGGACTTTCAATTTCTCTTTGGACTTTCAATTTGATTTATGAATAAATATTTCCTCCATATCAGCGCAGACAATCACAAAGGCAGGAAAACACACAAGGCAGGAAGTAAAACAAGACATGACAGAATAAACAACACTACAAAATAAAACAGGAATCTAAGGCATCAAAAACATACATGAGGATAAACCTAGAAACCAAAACCGGGGCCCGTTTCAGGAAGGAGGTTTAACAAACTCTGAGTCTAACCCTGAACTCTGAGTTGTCGGTTCCAGAACAGCTGATTTGAGTTGGTTCAATCAACTCAGATTAGATTCACTCAGAGTTAAGCACGTGCACCGCCACAATAAAAAGGCAGCATGAATGGAGCCATGATACTATGATTCACCATGGTAACAACCACAAACAAACTGGTCGACAGAAATACTCATGCGCACATACAGCGAGTTTGAACATGTATTTCGTTAAAAAAGAAACACAGTGAGAATTGGTGTGGGAGAAAATTGCTGCTAGAGTCAATCCATAAATTATAACATAGTGTATTAATTTCATATTTAATCACCTTTAATATTACTGGTGAAAACTGGAATGGTATTACACCTATAATTTCATTTAGATGCAATCCTGTGGGCGAAAAAGTAAACTACTACTAATCCCATTCTGAGGTTGCAGCATCATGTCATTAACAGAATTATAATTTATAATAATTTATTTCTTTCTAATGGCTCTCACTGGTGTGTGTCTAGGAACACTACAAAAATGTTTAAAAAATGTTTCAGAGCGAGTCACATTCTTCTGACGGCGCTTTGCTATACAGTGGCTTTACAAATATGCTCCGCATCACCAATGTTGTAAAGAAAATGCACCACAAAGAATGTGCTGGGATGTAGAGCATGTCCACGATGGGTGACGTTAATGATATGAGGACGGATAAGGTACCTAGCTACATATCTGATAGACTGGGAAGAAAAACGATACCGCTTAAATAGGTCGTTATCTGGAAATGAAAATGCATCTATAGTCGGGCCTCAATATCATCTCCCGACGTATGTTTAACTCTCTGCAAAGTAATACAACTTCTTCATCAGTGGGATCGTCGACAAAAGGAAATGCCATGTTTTGAGAAAGAAAACGTTTTATAGTCTGCCTAACATGGTTAATAAACCAACAGTTTATTCATGCAGATAACAAACTGCGCTAAAATGCGCCTGATACAGACTGAATGAATTAAGGAAATGAAAGAGGTAGGGCACTGAGAGAAACTTGAGGTTTATTGAAGAAAACCTGCTCCCAACCAGGTTAGGTTCACAGGCTCAGTTACCATAGTAACTGACTCTGAGGTTAAAGGTCCTATGACATGCTGCTTTTTGGATGCTTTTGTATAGGCCGTAGTGGTCCTCTAATACTGTATCTGAAGTCTCTTTCCTGAAATTCAGCCTTGGTGCAGAATTACAGCCACTAGAGCCAGTTCCACAATGAGCTTTCCTTAGTATGTGCCATTTCTGTGTCTGTAGCTTTAAATGCTATTGAGGAGAGAGGGGTGTAAGGTGGAGGGTGGGGGTGTGGCCTTGACCAACTGCCACTTTGCTTGTTTGCAAGCCATGATGTCTCTCTCTTTCTCATGGGCGGGCCAAATTCTCTGGGCGGGCAAAGCAGAGTAAGGGGAGGTAACCTTGCCCCTTATGACCTCATAAGGGGCAGATTCCAGATCGGCCCATCTGAGCTTTCATTTTCTTAAAAGGCAGAGCAGGATACCCAGGGCTCGGTTTACACCTATCGCCATTTCTAGCCACTGGGGGACCATAGGCAGGCTGGGGGAACCCATATTAATGTTAAAAAACCTCATAAAGTGACATTTTCATGCCATGGGACCTTTAAGTTACCTCTCTTTCTGAAACAGAAAACCCAGAGTTTCCCCCATCTCAGGGTTAACAAACTCAGAGTTTTCACTAAACCGGCTTTCTGAAACGGGCCCCAGAACACAGAATAAAAGAACCACGAACAGGGAATGAATTAACAAAATAAAACAGGAAAAACTACAACTGAACCCACAAGCCCTAACAGAAACGCAAAGATGATCCGTGGTAGTGGTTGTTTACCTAATGATTATAGCAGGTGAAAGATAACGTGAAAGGTAACTCATAAGTCCAGAACTAACTTTAACCATGTCATGTTTGCTAAAAAGTAGACCAATCTCAGCCGCCTGTCTCTTCTGTCCACTTTGCGTACAGGGATCGTACCACCACGGTAGTGAACGTGGAGGGCGATGCTCTGGGTGCTGGAATCCTCCACCACATCAACCAGAAGGAGATGAAGAAGCAGAAGGAGCAGCAGCAGCCGCAGGAGGAAGGGGAGCTGGCAGAGGTCCTGGTGGAGGTGGTGGCCAAAGTCCAGGCGGAGGAGGAGAACTCGCTGTACATCATTCACCAAACCAAAGCCATGCCTGAAGCCATTGAGTCCGTCCTGTGAACTAAGAGAGACTTTTTCTCTTGCCCCCTGACCTATCGATACTTCTGATGTTGCTGCTGACCAGGTCAGAATCCATTAAAAAAAAAAAAAAAAGAGGTCCCTGATGGTTTCACTTTTGAGGGAAAACAAAGTGCCATAGTAGCAGTCTGCATAGACCATTGAAAGTCTACAGTGTAGTGCGGCTGTTGTACTTTAAAAATTCAGTCACTTAGTCTCAATAACTGGGTTTTAAATGCAGATTAGAGTATGATGAATTTGAGAATGATTGATTTTTATAAACATTTCCTCAATCTAACATACATTTTTGTTATTTTCACTTGACTTGAGGTTGCCTACATTTGTTTGTATCTTTGGAAATTTTGATTGAGGCATTTTGTGATAAACAGTGACGGAAACACACTGTGTAAAATATCCCTAAAACATTCCCATACATGTTAATTTGTCTGACGTACTATGAGATTCTCATGGCCATAAGTTTTTACATTAGAGCATCATCAAGTGCATTTTTTTGTTTTTATCTTCAGACAGCAAATAGAACGACCAGCATTAACTATAGAACACTAACAACTTGCCAAATGCTGACAAGTCAACGTGTCTAATGTATGATTCATCATAACTGAATTACACGTTCAAAAAGCCTGTTCTGGTATGTATTTGCATTTTATTTGTTTAGTTCATTTGTTTTACATTTTTAGCTGAATAGTATTAGGTCCCAGTGTTAAAAATCTTGTTTGTCATAATTTAGAGAGAGGTTTACCAGATGTGCCCAGGCTTTTAGGTAATTGCTGACCATCAGCAGACGTCAAACATTAACCTTTCAAATGACAGGTAAAGAATTTGGCCTCATGCAATCTGTTTATCTAGTGACACACTGGCCCAGTATGGTAAAACATTTTGAACATTGGACCATTTCAAATAGTGTTTATGCATGCATTGCCATGATGGCCTGAAAACCCATTGAATACGTGCTACCCTGACACATCCTATTCATCCTTGAGTAAACAGAACATTGGGATTATTTACATAAACATGGGTCTCTAAATCTCTAATACCATGGAAAAAGACTTCACAAAAAGCCAACTGCAAACATGATAAGGTAGATCTTAATAACAAGTTAACCTGCCTTGCTTTCCCAGCTGATATCAGCATTTTCCAAGCACGCTCCTCTAATTTTGTATTGACAGCAGTTTATAGTTGCTCTACAATTTGTTCTTTGAGTCTGTGTGCTAATAATGGCTACATACTGAACACCCAGCCGTCTCAGCTAGCTAGCTAGCTCTCAAAAGTTGCAAAATGCATCAGCAGTTTTTGGATTAGGCGAGTTAGCTGTGCAAATGTCTGTGTTGGCATCTTTCTTATCCATTTGTTACAAAATCCTTTCTAACAATACATTAACAATATGATTTATTTATAAAAGTAGCTAGTAGATTTGTTGCTAATTGCTTTTGAGAAATACATTATTAAGGAGTCGAAAAAGAAGCTAGTTTGTTTTGGGCTTTGTTTGCTAGCTAATGCTATGGTAACATAAGTTAGCTATGATTAATGCTCAAATTTTTAGCTAATGTTTGCTTAGCTAATATATCAGGTGTTTAGGCTATGTCATGGTTAGCAAACCTGATATTCGAGTTAGCTAACAATTGTAAAAAACTAAACATATAGTATGAAAAGATTTAAGTATGAGCGAAAAGATCAGCTCCCAGGCAAAACAGAAAAGAAATGAACATCATATGTCCAGACCTGTTAAGGTAGAAAACTGCGTAAGCTATGTAAATGCAACATGGTTGAGAGTTATTTGAAGGCATCTTGATGAGCTCATGAGATCCTGTTAAACACATAATGGGACATAATTACAGTTAATCGAACATTAGTTTGCAAGTACTGTAAACACACTTATTTGACATCATGAAAACACTCCAGTCTCCCATTTATTGAAGAAAATATATTCAATGTATGGTTGTCAGTAAGGTCAGTAGTTTATGAGTAAGAAATCCCAGCCAATCCACAAGGAATTCACTCAAAAATCAAAGCTTCATCAAAGGATAACACACAAATACTGGACCAAAATGCATGATGAGTTCATATCATACATGTATACTGTGTCATGATTTTGCGAATCCATCCTTTGATTTTAGTGTTATTTCTTAGTGGCGTTTCAGAGGATTGCATCAAGATATAAGCCTGGAAGTTATATGATGTGTGTTAGTATCTGTATTTTAATCGTTAAAACTCATCACCTAACAAAGCTAAAGTGATCAGTTCATGTCACAGGCCCTGGCTTTTCACCAAAGCATTGACTATTTTTAATTCAGTCTGTGTGATAAATGATTCTTGCTGTTGTTGCTAAATCATTTTAAAGGGAACATTGGGCATTGACATTATTATGGCAATTTTTTAAAGTATAGATTTTCCTTGATCTAGGGATAAAACTGTAAGACTTGTACCATGCCATGGTTGATATCCATGCTGTATGGTATGGTTTGGCATGAAGAAAACTGCCAAATGTCTGATGGTTTAACAAAAAAAGTCTCCCTTTTAGGATGCAGGACTTGACTGACAGAATGAGCCTGTGCTGTCCTCTAGTGGTTTCAGGTATTAATGTAAAAGGAGTAAACAGGGTGATCTCAAAGCTCGGTTGAACCATTTTTGTTTCTGTCTGAAACACTTGAGATAATTCAGCTTGCTTTGTTGAATGATAACTGGTAGTATTACCTATTTATTTAAACATGCATAGGGAATAACTGGTGATGAGACTGCTCCGGGGCTGAGTCATGTGATGTTATACTGTTTTTTAAAGTGAAGACCACTAAGAGGTGAAGGAACATCATGTATGTGAACATATGCTTAATGCATGTTGCTGTGCCTTAATGTCTGAGATGCTCATTATGACGTAGTGGTGGTGCTGCTGCTTTTTGTTTTGGGATCCTGGTGTGTATGTTGTAAGAAGAAGAAGTAAACTAGTATGTTTGAACATTTCTTACACATCATTTGAGATTTAACAGATGCCTTTTTCTAAGCTAACAACTGCTCTGTTAACGTAAAGCTTTATGACTAGATTTTGTTGAGTATATCTGGTACAATCACATGTAATTACATTACATACGTACTATATATATATATTTATTAATTTATTGTAATTGTTTTAGCTGTTTTGTTTTATTTGTACTTACCTCATTTTAACACTTTCTCATTGTAAATTTTTGTATTATAACAATGAAAAAAAATGACATGTAATAACATTTTTAATGAACTCTCGTGCCAGTGTTTCTGATAACCTGTTAGAAATATACTGTACTTTAATTTCAGTTTTTTTGTTGAGGAATAGCTGCTACCTTGCCTGTGCCATGTCAATGTCTAACACTGTCCAGCTGTCTCTTTGTTGTTGGTCCTGCTGTCTGTCAACATTAAAGGTGATAGTACATTTTTCATGCAACCCAAATGAAAAGGCTACTGTTTTTGTACTACTTATTATTAGGTCATATTATTATTCAGAGGATTACAAAGGAGGTCTATGTCAACACAAGCGTGTCTGATTGCATGATGCTGAATGAAAGAGACCCTATAAAAGCTTTTTGTAGAACCAGGCCCATTACACAGGAATAATTGATGCTATTTTAAGGGCTAATCTTTTTTTTTTTCCTGACCATCACACATAAGTGTGGGGTTGATAAGATTGTTGGTCAGTACTTTCAGTATGACTCAGTAAAATGTACTGTGTATGTTTCTGGTTTGAGGAAATGTCACAATTTCTGCCAAACTTTACCAGAGCAGGGCAGTATATCAATATTATATCGATATCGTAATATGAGACAAAATATTGTCTTAGATTTTGGATATCGTAATATCCTCATATGACATAAGTGTTGTCTTTTCCTGGTTTTACAGGCTGCATTACAGTAAAGTAATGTCATTTGCTGAATTTACCAGACTGTTCTAGCTGTTCAGAAGTTGACTGATTGTAATGCAGGTCATATACATAAAATCATCCTAGGCCAGCCGAAGTTAGTTCATAAAAGCATAAAGAAACACCTATTTACAATTTGGACCTCCATGTTGGCGAAACAGAGAGGATAAAACCAGAAGAAAATGTGAGGGAAAGCTGAGGTTGCTGGATAACTAATGTACTGTAAGGTCTTGTTGACCTGCAAAGATACCACAAATACATTCAAGACCTCAACACAAGTGTGTCATGAGGACTTTCTAGTTGGTTGGTTGGTTGCCTGGCCTAGCTCTCTGTCCCTGTCTCCAGCCCCTGCTCACTTTCTTGCCAGTCTATGTCACATGACATCCCCTCCCACCTACACACCTGTTCCCACTTTCCTCAACAGAACTGTAGTTTATAACCAGCCTTTTTCCACACATTCTTTGCCAGATAAAGTTTCAAAGTTGCCTTATTCCTCTTGCTTTTACTCTCTAGCATCTGTAATATGTCTATTATCTGAATTTCTGGCGGCACCGGAGCAATCCTGGAAGTGGAACGTCATGGATATAGACTATTCTTACCCTAACCCTAACCAATCCCCACTCCTCATGCCTAAACCTAACCACGTCAACACATCTAGCGGATCCAACCTAGCATTTACCATTTTCTCCAACATGGAGGTCCAAAGTGTTACTTTATGCTTTTATGAGCAGTGTTGGGGAAGTTACTTTTAAAAAGTAGTGTTTGCTCGTTACTCGTTACTTCTTAAAAAAAGTAATCCGTTACTTTACTTAGTTACCCCCTATGGAAAGTAACTTTTTACTTTACTTGTTACTTTTACGTTACTTTTAAAAGCAGGGGTCTCTGGCAGAGACTGAAGTTAATTATACAAAAACTATCTTTGACCATATAAGCCAATCTCTGGTTTATCAGTGAAGTGTCTGAACTACACTGCAGGCTGGATTCTCTACTCACAGAGTGACGGCTGATTCATTATGAACGAGTCCAGCGCGGGTTGAATGCACATCAGCAGGTCATCGACGTTACACGGTGTTAGTGTATACTATGCAATGTCTGTATGGACTTGTACCGGTCGCGCAACCACAATGGTCCGTGCATTGTCGTAGACACATGCAGCCTCTTTTCTGGAAATCCTTGCGTGTCCGTGCAAACGACACAAGTCCACAGCGGTCTGCTGCGTGTATGTATGAGGCCATCTCCACCGCATCCATCTGTGAGATTATCAGCTTTGTGTCTGCCTGGCTCCGAGCGCCGTCTAGCAAAAAGCCACGAAGCTTAAAATGCTCTCAAAAGTTAGCTTTGGCTGCTTCTTGCTTGCCATGATTACTCTGCTACCAGCCTCTGTCACGTCCCGTGTGGAGCTTGTGAGTGTGCAGCTGAGAAGGCAGCTGTCGCTGTCAAATCTGTCCCTGGGAAAAGTAACGTTGCGCCGAATTGAAAAAGGAACTACGTTTCGTTACCAAATTTTCAGTAGTAGCGCGTTACACTACTTTTTACCCGAAAAAGTAGTTACGTTACTGTAACGCGTTACACCCAACACTGTTTATGAGCTAACCTCTGCTGGCCGAGGATGTTTTTATTAACCCACAATTAAAATCAGTCAAATTCAGATTTTATAAACTGTTTTTATCATCATGACAATGATGACACTGATACTGATAATAATAATCATAATAGTAGTAGTTACAATGTAAGATTTTCCATTGACAGCAGTGAGTTGCCCAATGAGCTAGTGGAAGTTTTGCATAAATATTGACATTTTGAGAAGTCAGAAACATCACAACAGATCGCTGAGTCATACTGAAAGTACTGACCAACAATCTTATCAAACCCACACTTATGTGTGATGCTCAGAAAAAAATGATTAGCCCTTAAAATCCCATCAATTATTCCTGTGTAATGGGCCTGGTTCTACAAAAAGCTTTTATAGGGTCTCTTTCATTCAGCATCATGCAATCAGACACGCTTGTGTTGACATAGACCTCCTTTGTAATCCTCTGAATAATAATATGGCCTAATAATAAGTAGTACAAAAACAGTAGCCTTTTCATTTGAGTTGCATGAAAAATGTACTGTATCACCTTCAATGTTGACTGACAGCAGGACCAACAGCAAAGAGACAGCTGGACAGTTAGACATTGACATGTCACAACCTTGGTTAATCTGAGGCCCCATTACCTTTGGTGAAACCCCTGACTGTTCCTCTAGCGCCATCATATGGTTGACTTTTGTGGTTAAGGATGACACCTCTCAACAACATGGATGGATTACCATGCATGCACTTTGGTACAGCCTTTAATGACCATTGTTTCCTGTTTGTGCTGCCTGCTCCATCATCACCATTTCATTCTGTGATATTCTCAGCTGACCACATGATCACTCACATATGACAGAGACACTGCAAACCGTTTGAAAACACTGATGGTGGGCGCCTGGGTAGCTTACCTGGTAGAGCGGGCGCCCATATATAGAGGTTTACTCCTCGACGCAGCGGCCGCATGTTCAACTCTGACCTGTCATTCCCCCTCTCTCTCCCCTTTCAAGTCTAAGCTGTCCTACACAAATAAAGGCCTAAAGTGCCCCCAAAAAATACACTGATGGTCACAGTGGTCACACTTTGTTTGGAAAGCCTAACCCAGGGGTAGCAACCTTTTTAGTATTAAGTAGTTAAAATGTTCTTGTTGATCAGCGTGCCATATTAGCAATGAGCCTGCCATCATCTACCGAGCCCACTCAGGCAGTGTTTTTATTTTCCTTCACATTGCATTCTGTGAAGAAGGCAATGAGTGCTAGTCACACAGTGTGGTGGAAGTGGATGTGCAGACCAACCACATCAGCACAAAAGACCAGCATCCCTTCAATCTGCTGAAAGGTGATGGCTTAACAACAGACCAACAACAGACAATGGACTCACTGTTACAGCAATGGAGAGATGTCTTTGCAGCAAGTGATGAGGACCTTTGCCAGACCAGTGCAGTCCTCCACCCAATCCCTACAGGCTCTGCACCACCCAGCAGGGAGTGCTACAGGCCAGTTCCACCAAGCATCTACCCTGAATTGAAGTGACTTCTGCAATAATAATCATCCAGCATGTTCATAAAGGAAAGCTCCAGCACCAATTGTCCTTGTGACAATGCCTCTGTAACACGCCTGCAACATTTCAACGCCTGATGCAGCGGTGCCTGGGCGGGCAGGTCCACAAGTCTCTCCTGATCTACTTGGATGATGTTGTGGTATACTCCCCGGACTTCGACACCCACATCAATTACCTGGAGCAGGTTTTTGAGAAGCTGGCAGTCCATGGTTTAAAGTTGCAGCCCCATAAATTCAGCCTGTTCCAGAGGAAAGTCAACTACCTTGGCCATGTCATCTCCAGTGATGGAATATCCACAGATCCCGAAAAGACAGTTGTTGTTGAGAACTGTCCCATCCCATGTGGGGTACTACTGAAGGTTTGTTAAAGGTTTTTCTAAAATAGCAGCACCCCTGAATGTTCTCCTAGTAGGTACTGCTAATATGCGGAAAGGAAATGCTGCCATCGACTGGACCCCAGACTGCTAGATGGCATTTATTCTCTGAAGACTGCTCTGGTGAGTTCCCCAATCTTGGCGTACGCAGACTTCTCAAAACCCCTTCCATCTTTACACTGATGCCAGCCTAGGAGGCTTGGGGGCTGTGTTGGCACAGCTACAGGATGGCAGAGAGAGAGGTGTGGCTTACGCCAGCAGGAGCCTTAACCCCACTGAGAGGAACGACCAAAACTACAGTTCTTTCAAACTGGAGTTTTTGGCACTTAAATGGGCTGTCACTTAAAAGACTATTTGTGGGGCAATAAATTCCTGGCCTTGAAGGATAATAACCCTCTGGTCCACCTGAACACAGCACACTTGGGGGCCACAGAACAGTGGTGGGCAGCACAGCTGGCAAATTTTGACTTTGACCTTAAGTATCACCCTGATGCTTCCAATCTTAATGCTGATGTTTTGTCCAGGTTACCACAGGAAACAGGATCCGACCGACAGGCCCAAGTGGAAACAGCAGTGGTGGAGTTAGAGGCCAGCACAGAAGCCGAAGACCGCTGGAAGGACTGGCAGGAGTGGGACCAAACAGTGGCCCAAATGAAGGGGTGGGTGGTTGGAAATTGTTGTTGTGCGAGGAGAGGAAAGCGTGCCTGGCTGCAACAAAACGCCTCTTAAGGGAATGGAGTCAACTACACATCCAGGAAGGTGTGTTAAAGCGGAGGGCCCAAGAGCGTCATAAGGGTTGAGCGTCTCCCAAATCGTGGTTCCCACAGACAAGACAAGAGTTGTGGGAAAAGTAGCACAATGCCTCAGGCCACATGGGCATGGCGAAGATCGAGGCCTTGCTGAGAAAAACCTTCTACTGGCCCGGGATGGGTGCTGACTTGCAATAATGGCATCCAAATGTGCAATCTGCACTCACCAGAAAAGAGGACACAGAAGACTAAGTCCAGAAGACTAAGTGCGGTGGCCAGATCACTTGCCAACTGCAGATGTATAACAACACCCCCCATGAGACCATTGGACTGACCCCACACTTTGTCATGTTCGGCCAACACGCCTGTCTGCCAGTGGAAACAGCTGTTGGTGCGCCACCAATGACCCAAAGACAAGACTTAAAAGGTTGGGTTCACCAACAAAACCAGACCCTACCGAGAGTGTACAGACAGGTGGCAGTAAAAACCAGAGAATGCGGGAAGGCCAGGTATGATCAGAAAACAAAAAAACTTCCCTTGTTGCACGGAGAGCGAGTGCTCTTGTGCAACTTCCGCCGCAGAGAACAAGGCAAGTCGGCACCTCACTGGCAACCCCAACTCTATGTGGTTCTTGATCAGCTATGCCCAGGCCTGCCAGTTTTCCAGATAAAGCCTGAAGGAAAAGAAGGCCCTATCAGGACAATCTATCGGAATCACCTACAACCTTGCCTTTTCAACCCCCCTGAAGCCCCAATTTTTTTAATGCCTTACATCCTAGGACTTTGTTGTTACCTCTGACCTTTGTGCCCACAGCATTTGCCCCTCCTGCAGTTTCAGTGTTCAATGACCCAGTAGCCCCTATTATGAGACCTGAGCCAAGAGCGACAGATCACCCTGCGTAGGTCCCAGAGACAAAATAGGGGTAGTCCTCCAGACAGGTATGGACACCAAGACTTTGTCATATAATGTAAAACAAGTGGAGCAGTGTGATTGATGGTTAACCTTACCGTATTTTGTGAATTTGTATTGATTGCGGTGATTTTGCTACAACTTTTATATTGACTTGTTATTTCTTGAGGATTAGTTAAACTAACGTTAGGCAATTTGAGGCAGTTTGAGAGCAAAAGTAAGAGGCTAGATCTTTGAAGAATCTGTGCCTCTTGTAAACAATATTGTGTTCTTGTTAGCAATTTAACCATAAACACATCTGCTGATTCTGAAAAGTGTGGGGGGGGGGGGGACATGTCCCCCTTGTCCGAAGTGGAAATTATGCCCTAGGGTATCTCTATGTGTTTTTACGAAAGGCTAAGTAGAGGCTAACTTAGTTAACACAAGCTTAGCTCCATACGGGGACATGTCGCGAGACGAGCGGGGTGAAGTTATTTTGACATTCATCGCTTTATGCGGATGTTACCCTCAATAGCTCTGTGTCAATGCTTCGATTTCTCCCAGTTTTAGGGTATGTTGGAGCATTGACACGGAGCTATTGAAGGTAACATTCGCAAAACCCGACGAATATGAAACATAAAACTAAAAGTATCCAATTCTTTTTTTATCCATTACCTTATTAGCCTGGGTGGGTGGGGAGAAAGCTATGCCATAATCAGAAATATTATAAATATATATATAGGCAATATAAAAGTAACAAATGTGTACAAAAGTTAGGCTGCAGTTACAAAATGCAGCACGTGTCATGCGCGGAGTCTCCTCCTCTCGCACGCATCACACCGGGCCTGCTGTGCTGTATTGTGTATCTTAAGTGCAACATGGAGCTTCAAGATGTAAAGAAAAAAAGAAAAACAGGAAAATTAACTTTGAGCAAGTGTGGAGGAAAGTCAGAGGTATGGAACCAGTTCAAACAAGTCGTGGGCAGTGACAACATATGTGTTGGCTTTGTCGAGTGCATTAAGTGCAGCATGCTGCTCGCCTCTGACAGCAAAAAAACGGGGACTTCGACAATGAACAGACACATGAAGCAGGCTTGTCTTGGAAAAGATGATAGTCAGCCTCCAATGTCCTCTTTTGTTACTTCTCAAAGCACACCTCTGGCAAGGGCTTCCAGGGGCTAGCTCAAGAATTGATCAATGTTGGTGCTACTTATGATCGTGTATCGGCCCAGTCCATCCTGCCTCACCATAGCACCTTTTCCAAGGCTTGCCTAGAAAAGGCCAATGAGAGGAGGGAAGTTCTGGCACAGACGCTCAAAGATGCTCTGAAGAATGGAGATGTAGGGATGAGCACAGATATGTGGACTGACGACTACAAAAAGCTAAGTTACATCACAGTAACGTGCCATTATATCACCGACGACTATACATTAGTTGGTAAAAGAGAGAGACCATATCTGCTGCTAAAGGACCGGTGAGATATGTGAAACTGGCCTGGCTGCGCAATTATCGAAGACAGTGCTCCAGATGGGGGAGACACGATTTAGCACAGTTTACCTCACACTCAAGTCAGTTCAGGACATATACCCGGAGCTACGAGAGAAGCTGGAGACCCGCGGTGAGCTTGAGCGCATCGAAAATATTGCACCCGATTCATTGAGCTTTCTGATAACCTTTTTGGAGCCATTCTATAATGCTCAGAGAGAGTTGGAGGGCAACAAATATACAACCATAAACCTGGTCTGCCTCTGGCTTGAGAGACTGAAGAGACATTGCCAGCCCTCTCCCACCGACTCTCCGCAGCAAGCCTTTGTGCGCCAGAGACATGCTCATATTAGTTCATAATACAAAAAATCCAGGTGAACATGCTGCACAAAGTTGCTGTTTTCCTCTGGTCCAAATTCAACAAATTGAGGATGATGTCTCCTGAAGAGATATCTGAAGTACATGCCCACGTTCGCAACCTACTCTTGTCTGTGGAGGAAGATGCTGCAGCGGCTGTGAGCAGTACTGGCTTCACACCACCACCGGCAGCCAGGCCCAGGAGAGACTCCGACTTTGCTGAGTGGGAGAACCAAGACGTTGATAACGAACCAGATGAACCAGAATTTGTATGTCCATTTTTTTTTATATTGGAGTGTAATCATTGTACCCTGCATCATAACAGGCATATTTGTTGTGTTTTCAAATTATTCTATTTATACTAACTTGCTTACGTATATGCCTATAAGAGTTGGCCATTCAAAGTTTATTGCTGTTCATTTTGTATGTTTTAGATCATTGCTAAAAATCTAGTTTTTTAGGGACATGAAGCAGCGTTTTTGCAGTGCGTTTTATAATAGGCTTAAAACATTAACAGCTATTTATTTTGTTTAAAAATATTCTATATTCTAAAACCTTGTTAAATTATATTAGAGTTCATTCTTGTTCATTTTCTGTGTTCATCATTGTTCTTTTTTTTTACGTTTCTTCATTTGGATCCATTTGTGATCCGTCCATTTTGAATAAACAAACAGCGCAGTTTACATGCTTCGTCCTTGTTGCATTATTCATTAAGATAATTCTAAACAGATTCCTGCAATTCGAGAACGTCAGTTGTAACAGCCCACGTATTAAAAAAGTGTTTGGTTTAAATCAGGCTCGGGCTTGTAATTACAGTTAATGTGTCGGGCCGGGCCGGGCTCGGACGCAACGTGCTCAGGCTTGGGTAGGGTTGGGCTTGATTTTTTGGGCCGATCTAAGTTCTATGTATAAGGGACAAAGAATTGTTTTAAGTGTAAAAACTACTGAAAACTGGCTACTGAAACATTGGCCCGCTGTAGGGTGTCTGGTAAAAACTTGAACCAGAGACTTTGAGATCCAGGAAGATTTATTTACAACTTGAACATGAAGTTAACTATGAAGTTGTATTTGACATTACATGTGAAGTTGGATGTGGTTCTGAAATATATGCAAATAATAAAGAATGCACATTAAAACATTAACTATTAAGTATCTGCCTTACTATGAACATTATTTATTAAAACTAAATGTTATACCACCAGCATATAACAAGAAACAATACTAAGAATTACATTAATTTCTCTATAGTAACTAACATAAATGAAATGTAACATATTGCTTATCAACCCAGACTGAGAATAAGCCACATCTATTACAGCACACATATACATTACGGAGCAAACAGTGTAATATACCTTAAATAGCTAAGCACGTGGCTCCACAGCGCTAGTCCGTTTACTGGCGATTGCACGTTGTCGCTAGCGATTACTTGAACACAAGCTGAATATGAACACGTGGCTGCACGAGTAATATTAAACAATCTGCACATCTATCAGCTATGCAATAAGAAACACAGCAACAGCAATATTATCAAGGCGATAATATCTCTCACTCCAAATAAATGTCACGTCGTAACACTAAACAGTATACTTAACTTATCCACGTTGTAGCAGAACACTAGCCTGACAAGTCAGACCTACATCAAGATGTTGGGTCTGGGAACTCACCATTGGCAGGGCTCAATCCGAGGGGCGGGATAAACGGTTGTCTTTCAAATTCCCTCTGCGCTACAACCAACCAGAGCAACGCTAGTTGATCGATTAAACTTTTGCCGTATCTGGTTTGCAAAATTTTCGAACACATCTTCCTTTTTTAAGAATGACTTCAGTGCCGTTCTTTGTTCTTTTCTCAAAGAAAAGCTTAACTCCGCGTTCTGGACTACACACATCTTCAACAAGTCCGAAAACGGGAAAGGAATGATAACGAAAAAGTCTGTTTACAGCTGCTGCGTTCTGTCTCATTCTCCTGTCTGAGCGCGAGTGATTGACAGGAGATCACAGCGTTGACTCTCGTCACTGACACATTAAGCAATAAATGAATGGGTTTAATATTTTTAGCAAGCAGTAGTTTGTAGAAAGTTCGATCTACAACTGGAACCTTAGATAGGGTATTATTCATATTAAGGTACTTGGGATCAAGTGTATCACCACTTTATGGAAAGGAGTAAAAACTGCACATTTCCATACAAATGGTAACTCACATGTAGATATGGCATCTGTCCACCAGGTGTCAGAGTTTCCCTCTTTTGGTTATAGTAAGCTTGTAAGGGCTGACGTGTGAAGGTAAAACCCATTTGGAGAATGTTGGCACACAGGTAGATATTTCAAATATATATATATTAAATATATGTATATATGTAAGGGTACAAGCGGCCGAAAAAATGGGTTTCCTCAGGAGGGTAGCTGGCGTCTCCCTTAGAGATAGGGTGAGAAGCTCAGTTATCCGTGAGGAGCTCGGAGTAGAGCCGCTGCTCCTTTGCGTCGAAAGGAGCCAGTTGAGGTGGTTCGGGCATCTGGTAAGGATGCCCCCTGGGCGCCTCCCTAGGGAGGTGTTCCAGGCACGTCCAGCTGGGAGGAGGCCTCGGGGGAGACCCAGGACTAGGTGGAGGGATTATATCTCTAACCTGGCCTGGGAACGCCTCGGGATCCCCCAGTCGGAGCTGGTTAATGTGGCCCGGGAAAGGGAAGTTTGGGGTCCCCTGCTGGAGCTGCTACCCCCGCGACCCGACCCCGGATAAGCGGATGAAGATGGATGGATGGATGGATGTATATATTAAATATTTCAGCAGAGGGTCACAGAGGGCGCCACCACGGTAGAAAAAGCTAGGCAAGAGCCTCATTAATGCAGCATCTAAACTCCCAACCTGATTAAAACTCAGATTTAGCTCCAACTCTGACTTCCTGTCAGAAATGGCCTGACCTATGGTGTAATAACATCCACCTGTGAACTGTAGGTTTTTCATTTATGCTTGAAAAATTGATTGAAATTATTTGGTTTTGGGGATTCAAACTTGCTGTACACACAATAATTAACAAAAACATTAATTTGGACACTGAATCTTTTTGCCATATCGTTGGCTCACCTGTGTTGTCTGTTTCATTATTATTTAGTTAGGCTAATCTTTTTTGCTAATGTTGTTTTTGTGCATGTCTACCAAAAATGTATGTCTATGCTATTGTGCTTTGTTTGTTATACAGTATGACAGTTCAGCTTGACAGTTTTAGCATTAGTAGAAGACATTTTTATTGTATTGGGCCAAATCTGTATGTATTATTATATAGCTTAATCCTTATATTTTTAGGGTGAGCTCTTACCACAGTCTAGAGACAGCAGATGTAAAATAGCCTCTAGGCTAATTCTGGCATATTTTTCATTTATTCATGTATTTTTTAGTTTACATTGTTCCTGCTAAATAAACCTGAAAAAATAAATGCCAAGCTTACTGTTATTACTGAGTGGCAGATCGTTTTTGGGTGACAAACTGCTGTTTCACATCCAGTCACATCCCTTAAAGAAAGTCGGGTCTACTTTCTGGTTTACTGATCTCATTAAATTGTAATTCAGTTTATTCAGGAGGTGTACTTGAACTCAAAGTCTGACAAAGACAGCCTGGTTGAAACTTTGTTTATTAATCCTAACAAATATAAGCTACAAGACTGTTCAACTTCATTTTAAATAGTTCAAAAATGTGTAATTTTTCTATTGATGTTTTGTACTGGAACTGCAGTACAAAGACCAAAATGGGTGCATGCTTGTTCACACAGCTGTGACTGTTCCAGCATTGATATCATTCTTCCCTAGCAATGCCGCTAAACCTGCTGTCTACTGCACTGCTTAAAGCAGTCATTAGAGGCACACGTGATTATGGTGAATTTCCATCACAGGGACGGAAAAGTCACCATAATTATGTGTGCCAAGTGCATACATGAAATGCAAAATGCATGCTATTTTCTCTGGTTACTTATCCAGAACAGTGTTGAACCAGAACAAAATACTGCATGTGACCTTTTTTAAATAACTGTCTGCTGTGTGTGGTTCAACTTGATATGGGTCAAATCTCTCTTTACAGGAAGAATATGTTACATTATGTACATTATCACCAGAACATGTGTCCTGCCTCATTCAATTTCTTTTTTCATTTCTTTTTGGGATACTTTTATTAAAGAGATATTTTTGCTCTATGTTTTTTTTTGCTATGTATCATCTTTGTGTGGGCAGTGTGTGCAGATGAATGGTGTGCTTCCCTGCGGAGAAGACTGCCGAGAAGACTTTTCTTTTTGATAATGCCTTTTTTAAATAAAGTAATTGTTCATTTCTCACACTGCACTGGAATTTGTTTTATATTATATCCGTCTTACTCAATTTTTTAATTTTTTTTTCTCTTTAACTGCTCTTTAATGGTTTATGTAAATCACTTTGAATTGACTTGTTTCTGAAATGTGCTTTATAAATAAAGCTGCCCTGCCTCGCCTTAAATCGGCAAATTATCCTTTTAAGGTAGAGTGACAGTTCAGCCCAAAATAAACAATACATATTTTCTCCTATACCTGTAGTGCAATTTATCAGTCTTGATAGTTTTGGTGTGAGTCAGCCAGTGTTGGAGATATCGGCCGTTGAGTCTGCCTTCTCTCCAATAAAGCGCCAAAAAAAATACATTTGAAAAAGTCAACAGCAATGTTTCTTTCCAGAAATCACTACATTATTACTCAGAGATAATCCACAGAACTTGTAAGCAGTTTCATGTAGGAACTATTTTCTTTGTACTGAACTACACCCACCAGCCGTGATGTAAACATTAATGCCTTCCTGCTTGGCTGAGCTGTAGCGTTAGCTAACTCAGGCGAGCTAGCAGGATTGGCTAGCTAGTAATAATTAGGGCTTGGTAAAGTTAAAAAAAAGTGACGGTACCGATACCGGTTCCTGAACAATATTGTTTTGATGCCAATTTTATTAAATCCATTTCAAAATAAAATAAATTACAACACATTACTGAAAAATGTATTCTGGTTCTGAGTTTAAACTCAGAACTCAAATACATTTTTCACATGTGGCCCTAATCCTTATTCGTGGGTTTGGAAGTTGTTGACATATGTTATGAAAGATTGGCAAAAACAGAAAATAATGTAACTGAACCTTCAGGAAAAACTTGTATTTTTCCAATTGAAGGATAAATATCATATCTTAATGCCTCTGGGAGGAAGCAAGAGGAGAGGGGCACAGGAGATTCTACTGCGTGCTTTAAGTGAACCTCAATCTATTTTCAAAACGGTCACTTAACAGCTTCACTACACTGAGAACTCGGGATACACATTACTTGTGTAATTGAAGCCCCGGCCCAGCAGGGACAGAAGAAAAACTTATATCTTTACATAGTAGTCAATTTTTTGTTTTGTTCTTTGTTGTCCTTGTTTTTTCTATTTCTGTGTACTTTTGAGAGCAACAAAAAGTCAAAGTCAAATTCCCTGTCTGTGTTTAGACTTACTTGGCCATTAAAACTGATTCTGAGATGGAGGGGTTGGGTGTGTCTTTCAACATTTCATCGATTATAGCATGGGGAGTTGAAACCAACTCTTCCCGCTGCATCTCCTCTACACAGCTACTCTAGATCTGCCCTTTGATCCATCGTGTTGGCGAATGTTTTGTATGCTGTCTCTGCAAAGACAAAGAACTTGCCCTTCAACAGTGCCAAGGCTGTGATGGGCAAAACACATATGTTTTCTTTCACTGAACTCTTCCAGAAGAATGACTCTGTCTGATCCCATCTGAGGATCAGAGTGGGCTGCTGCGACACACATTCAGTACGTTTACACGCACACCAATATTCCAAATCTGACAATATTCTGAATCTGATAACCTACATATGCATATCCCGTTTGGATATTCCGAATAAGGCCTTTCTTCTGAATTTAGCATTTTCCGATTAAGAAGTGTGATATGTCGGTATTATTTGGGTTTTAGAAGCATTCTTTGGGCATGTATAGGCCTACAGTGACATGAACCAGCTCATAGTTCAACAAACGGAGACGACACATTATTAAGGATTACATTAAAACCATCTTACAAATAGGATAAAACATGTATTTCAGTAGTATCAGTAGTGAGTGCATGTGTGAAGGTGAGTGTGTGAAAAACAGAACCAAAAAGACAAACCACACCAAAAACAAACCCTGCTGGCTTGCGCGTACGCGAAACGTAATACGTCTCCATAGCAGCAGGCGGCGCTTCTCTGTATTGTTTCCCAGAAAATTAAAACCGGCAGCTGATAGGACGAACGCGTCACGTGGGTCTTTTTTCTCTGGAAATTCACAGCCAGACTGTCATGGCGGCTTGTTCAGAATACGATCTCATATTATACTAAAATAGTTCACCGAAACGTGTTTCTGAAACATTTTAAGCGAGAAATAGGCCATAGTTGCTGAATCTGTCTTTATTTCAGATCGACAAAGGTCAATTTTAAAGATTTTCGTCAGATTTTGAGAGGCTCATCCACTCGCCATTTCCGGGTGAGTCCCGACTGCCCTGTGTCCGACTGAGCATGTCAGGTCGGCCAAGATAAAGGCCGACAGCTCCTCCGATGGACGACGACGACGATGGCACGGAACGGAACGGAACACACCGAACAGACTCAAGTCACTGACCTCGCCAGACTGTCCGACGGCCGATAATTGGGTTGGTGTGTCAGGGCCCTTAAGTAGGAAGAGAAGGGCAATCAGGCAGAGTGGACTCAAGTGTGGCTGATCCTCCTGCCACACCTCTGCCACTCGGACTACCTCCTAAACAGCTCACAGGGAAAATGGCAAGAGCCACCCACAAAGTGGGAGGGGTCTTCACAACAGTGAATTGGAATATGCGTCTAAAATCTGGGTTTTTACGGCAGTTTACAGACAGTTTACAGCATCTTGCCTGTTTACGGCTTACGATCAGCTCTGTGCATTGCTATGGTTGTTGAACACAAACCAACCAGCCAACCGTTTGCAGGGCTGCGGTAGAAATGCATGCCTAAAAGAAAAGAAGGAGAAACAAAGCTACTTTTAAACATTATGAAAGACTTGGGTTTTTGAATATGCACAAACATCCCAACGCCAACCTTTTCAAGAAGCTGGTAAAAGGGATGAAAGAGAGAGGCTGTTTTCATGTATGGTCAAACAAGTTCACCCCCTGGGGTGACCTCTAGCTCACCCAGTAAGAGCGTGCGCCCCATGTAGGTCCTAGAGTCCTTTGCAGCAGTCCGGGTTCGAATCTGACCTGTAGCCCTTTGCTGCATGTCATCCCCCATCTCTCTCCCACCTTTCCTGTCTATTCTCTGTAACTATCAAACAAAGGGAAAAGCACCCCCCCAAAAAATTCTTAAAACAAATCCGCCCCTGGTGGAAAACTTTGAAAAAAAATCCTATTTTCGCACGGTTGCATGTACACGGGAATATTAGTGGAATGTTTACTGTCATTAGCCATGTGAACAGTTTAGTCGGAATATCGTCTTTTTCGGAAAAGGGCAAAACCCGAAATATTATGCGCATGTAAACATAGTCAGTGATAGAAACTAAAGCATCAGGGATCAAAGCACCAGGTGCACCAGGTTATTGGTTATAGTTACTTACAATGAGAATAAACAGCATTTTTGTAACAGTAACAGTCCCAAAATCTGTCCAAAAATCAGTTCAGCTAGGAGCTCTGGCTGAGAGTGATAACACAATCCTGAATTGATTGCATGCACTACTAGTAAAAAATAATTGTGAATACGAAAAATTCCGATAGTCTTGAATGCAGCAGGGATGATGTTGCCTTGGATCCATATTACCTTGTTAGCAGGTTGCAAGCTAGCTGAATACAGGCGGTACAGTGCGGATACAAGGGGATGTCACACGCTTTTTAATACGAACTGAGGACTTCGTGGTTTTTATCGGCTCGACACAAGCAGGACTAGTAACTCCCAAACTTTTGCGAGATGACGACGCGCTCGGAGCGAGAAAAAGCCCAGAAATTGAATGAGCAGCATCAGGCCATTCTGTCTAAACTGCTGAGGGAGGAACACAACAAGTTCTGTGCTGACTGTGAGGCAAAAGGTAAGCCCGACAATGTTTCTTGTAAACCTCCTTGTCAGAAATGGAGTATAGAAATATGAAATGATGTGGAAACTTGGCAGCAAACGGCTTGCTAAAGCTAGCAACATATTTTAACGTTAACGTTACTCAAATGTGAGTCACTGTGGAGCTATGCTTAACGTTACATCCCTTCTACCGTTAACGTCAGTTGCTAATGCCAATGTGTGTAATTCAGATTAAAGAAATTTTTTTCATATGTATGTTGTACAATATAAACAAATGTATTGCCTGTCCAGTTAGAATTAAGTCAAAACAAATACTCGTGAGCGATATTTGTGCAAGTAACCACAAAAATATACAATTTCCGCTTAGCATTTTCAAAATAAAACCCCCATCGAGCTCTTGCATTATTTGGTAATAAAGAAAACGAGAGGATGACATTTTAAGCAATAAATACCCCCAATAAATTAGCTACAGTGGGAGGTTAATTATATAAAGAAAGACATTTTGTTATAAGGTTTTCTGAAAAGTCAGATGAGAAGTTAAAATTTTGACTTGCTTTATTGTTTACATCAAATTTTTTTTTTTTTAGCTGATTCGTACTCTGAATCCTTGACAAAGAATAGGATAAGCAAGAAGGCCTGACGAAGGCCGCTTTGTGCTGACACGTGTGGGTTGATGCCCAGTTCTGTTTTTAATGCAAGATTACGATATGAAATAGCCATTTAAGAACAAGAACAAGAAGAGTGCCTTGGACTTTTTTTTTCTTTTTGAAGTTCTGTGTTCCCTTTCCAAAGAGCACCTTCGTGATTTGTGTTGAACTTCCGAGCACTCCAGACTTTTCTTGGTATAGGATAAGCAATGTTGGAATTTGAATTGATCACTGAACATGGGAGGCTGATTGGATTCTTTGTTTATGAGGTTTTAATATTTTTGTATTTTTCATGTTTACATTTTTGTCATTTGAAATTTCCCTTTTTAAAAGCCTTATTTTGAAATCCGATGGCCTGTATTTCCGGTTTTGTACCGTTTCTTGACAGCTTGACGCAGGTTTAGCCCCCGAGAGTATCGATGTCATGTCCTTGACTGGTTTATTTATGAGCGGAAAACGTGCGGGTCCTTTGTAGGCAACATTAAATTAGTGGTGTAGTGTCCTCGCTGAATGTCTCGCATAGAAAAACACGTCAGCATCGGATACTGTTGGTTTGCAGCTGGGGACAACACCTTAACGTTACATCTCACTCGCGATGCCCTACAGAGCAATCACCACCCAAAACTCCAATAAAAAAAACTGGAAGTTTAATATTCCCTTGCACAGTCTCCAAGGTACTGTTTGATCGAGGAGGTTTTATAAATCTTTAGGAACCAGTCTTTGTATGTTTGCCGACAAGTATGGGAGCTCGAAATTCCCAGACTTTTAAATTTGAGTGTGAACGGCTCTCATCCGGACTACTATGACTGAGATTAAATGCCTTTTGCGTCATCACTTTGCCATTTGACAAGTGTAATCTGTAGTACCAGACCTCCCTCAGCCAGCCCTCAGACGGTGAATCAGTTTTGATCACGATTTTCCACTTCCTGCTGCTGATGCTGCTTCTTTTATCAGTTCAGGTTAAATATCAGTTGTACTCATTTCCTTGATGCTAATCTAAATAACGTTTCATGGACCTAGCTTGATGTTGTAGCTGCTAGCAGGCACATTGTGGTAGGTAAATGCACCTACAGTAAACATGAATTACCCACAGTTTGGCAGAATAGAGTTGAATAACCCTTTCAGACCAGAAGTCTTTTCTTTTTAATATAATCTTTAAATATATAGTGAGTAGTATTTCGTTTTCATAAATAATATACAACCTAGTTAAAAAAAAGAAAAGATCTTTAGCTCAAAGTCCACTTACTAGCCTTTTGCAGCTCTTTCAACTAGAGATAGGCCATATGGAGAAAATCGAATATCAAGATATATATATCAAGATATCGCCGGCAATATTATAGGGTTGACAAATGGGGCTTTTACAAATATTTACACAAATAATCATCAGTAATGTAGATATAATAACTAATTGTGTAAAGGCAAATAATATAGGCAAATAGTCACTTTACTGTAATGCAGCCTTTAACACCAGGAAGACGACACTTGTGTCATATTACAATATCCAAAATCTAAGGCGACATCTAGCCTCAAATATCGATATCCATATAATATCTATATATTGCCCAGCCCTACTTTCAACTGCCTCTTTTTCAGATGACTCAGTTTGCTCAGTTTTCATAGAGAAATTGTTGGCACTGTTGTGGTGTTTTAATGTTGTGAAATTGTACTGTTGTCTTCATGTTGTGGTTTTTGTTGTTGTTGTTGTTGTTGTGGGTGATTTAAGTTTAATACTGTGAAATTTGATTGTTGTTCTTTACTGTTGTGTTAGCTTTTTATGCTCCAGTGTTAGGTTTCCCTTCTGACAGAGATGTTATTCTCTCTTTCCTGCCCAGGGACTACAGATAAAAATGAGCTTATAGCTAACCGTGGTACTGCTAAGGAGCTGTGCATTGTCCCTGTCAAATAAATAAATAAATGTTTCTCATTAGTATGTCTCAGTTGTTGATCAAACATCATCCACTGAGGAACACCGTGAGATGCGGTGGAAAGTTCTGGGGAAAAAAGCTAGTAAGGGGTCTTTTGATTTTTTTGGTTTTTTAAATCAAACTCCTGTTTCCAAGAAGTGTCACGCTCGATGTCATGCTAATTTAAATGATGGTTTTGCAAGGAAGACATATCTTTTTCTTTGGTATAGTTGATTTTTGTTCACATTGATGGTTTCCAGGGTTATAATCCTCTCTAACTCATCAACTTACCCTTTTTATTTGACACATTACAGATAATTAGTATTTTAAAAGCTCTTATTGTTCGGAAGTTATTATTTAAGTCAAGACTAAAGTCCTTGTATTTCTAACTTGACTGTGACTCGACTTAAGTATATTCCTCTCACAGATCAAAGTGTATTTGTATATCCTGTCACTGCTGACTCTTATTTAGACTGTTGATTTCAGCAGCTAATCAAGTAAATAATCTGTTTTTTTCTTCACTGAACTGCATTCAAATCGGATCTGCTGATTAGTGTTTTCTGCATCAGTGACCCTGCAGCCTGAGTCATATTTACAAACGTTATTCATAAAGCAGCAGCATCCAGCCATGCCCGATGAGTCATATTCACTATGTCACAGCTATTTTAGCCAAACAATATATGGCTGTTGTGCAAAAAGCCTCATAATTCATTGTAATACGTTAACAGGTGTTTTCTTGTGCTGAGTAAGTTCCAGAACTAAAAGACCTAAGCAAGTAATTGTGGAAAAAACTGTCTAGCCTGCAATGCAATATTGAAAAGTCACAGTCTATGCACAACAGATGGTATAAGGTAGTTTACCTTGTGGTCCAGCAGAGGGCAGTCTTGAATCTCACCATGAGCCTGACCTATTGCACACCCTCTCAGAGTCACACATTACATTATATGCAGTGTTTTCCCTAGCTTTGTGGAAGACTTAGGTGAGCGTATGTTGCAGGGTGTTTAGGCGTCATTCCTCAAGAAAATGTTGTGTTTTTCAAAAAACCAACAAATGCTATTTCCCCATACGTTTTGTATCTCTTTGTGGGGTTTGCGTCTCTTTGTAGTCTCTTTTTGGTCATTTGTGTTTTCTGTGGAGTTGGTTTGGGTCTCTGTGGTCATTTGTGTTTTCTGTGGAGTTGGTTTGGGTCTCTGTGGTCATTTGCTGTCTCTTTGTAGTCGGTTTGTGTCCCTTTTGCGGTAGTTTTGCGTCTCTTTTTCACATCATTTTGTAGCATTATTATCACCATATCTGTGTTCTAAAACATTGGAAAAGCTAGAGCAGATAATACATAAATAAATAACACTCAAAAAGCTTAAAAACTTAAAAGGCTGGACTACAATAGAGCTGTTTGGAGCAGTTTGTGAACAGTGTTTTCTGTTGGAGATGGTAAGTCCCTTTGGGGTGGACTTTGGGCTTTTTCACTTTGTAAACCTATTACGTGCACAAAAAAGATATATGACACAATAAAGGAAAAGGAAAATTCCAAAATGCATAATATGAGCACCTTAAAGCTATAATCATAAGATCTTAGAAAAGTCTTAAAGATTGCTTACTAAATATAAGCTAATTGTCCGCAAAGGATCTATACTTGATTTCTCAGTTTGAAAAAGAAAACAGGGGAGGACAGGTGTCAGTCTCAACAACAAGCAACTGCATCATCTCATGATTGTTTTCATGCAGAAACAAGATACGTGTATATTTGAAAGATGTTCTTTCTACCAACCATTTAATTATGCGGTCCACGTAGAATATAATAGCAACAGCAGAAATTAAAGGGGGCGCATGCTCTACCAGGTGAGCTACCAGACGCCCCTTGTTGCTGCATTTAAAATGTTTAAACTTGAACTGTAAGGGTAACTACTGTTTTTTGTGTCTAAGTGACTGATGGGAACAACAATCTTTGACATTGGTCCAGTATTAAGAGTGAACGCTGTAACCGATAGCGACGGACCCACAGACCGGGCTGCAATGTAACCATATGGGGCAAATGTTCAGCGTCAATTTGGTCCACTAAAAGTGCTTTATTTTGCCACTAAAAAGCTCAGATTAATATTCTAAGTGTCTGCCAACATTATGGAAAGGATCCCTACAGAGAGAGGCCTTTTTAAAACCTCTTTGAGACCTTTCTGTTTAACCAGAAACAACTCTGAGGTCGCTAGCGCTAAACCCACCAGACTCTATTTAAAAAATCAATACTTTGAGCGTGTATAGAGCCAACATATTTTCACATGTAAATCCATAAACTGTGTGTTTATTTCAACCAAAACTAGAGTTGTGATGGTTGGAAAAGTGGAAAGATGACCGATAACGGCTTTGATAGATTTATTTATTTTTCTGTCGGTTTTGAATGGAGTATATTTTATGATGCTAAAATTACTGTTCATTTACATGGAGTCTGGTGGGTTTTGTGAACGCAATTTTGCAGATGTTTTTATGTTTTGAAAAAAGGATCTTACTCTTTAACAGAAAGGTCAACCTCCTTAGAAATCCTTTCCATAATGTCAGACTTATTAGAATATTAATCTGAGCCTGTCAGCGGCAAAACAAGCACTTTTGTGAAGGTAAATACAAGCTGGACAACTGCCCTATTAACTTACATTGTAGCTTGTTTCGCAGCTGCTGGCTGCAGAAAATATATCTTCAATAAACTGTATTTATCTTTTTTGGTTTTTGGGCTAAAACATGATGGTTTTTAAATGGAGCTAATGTGGGTTACCATCTTTTTGTCATTTGTTTCAGTCATTATCCCTGAAATCCCTTTACTGAATGCAGTGCACTCCCAACAAAGCAGAGGCAGTGTATTAGATTGTATTGATTTTTAAAACAAGCATTCACTCCATGGCTGATTGACCACACAGAGTACAGAGCTCTGGTTTGATTGATCAGTTTGTTTTAGGGTTAGTTCGAACACTGTGTCATCCATGCTGCCTGCTGCAGTCGGTGGCTGAATCTCCTTTCCCTTAAATTACTCCCATGGCTCCTCCACTTGCCTCACTCCTCCGAGATCCCTCCTCGATCCTTGGGGCAGGAATAAAGCTTTGAGACGGCCTTCACGAAGGAGGGCCAGAACAACATCCGGCTCAACCAAGGAGTTATCAAATAAGAGAAGTGAGCCAGTGTATCGGGGTGTGGCAGCCCTGCCACCGTAGTGTGGTGACTCACCTTAGCCTCTCAGCTGTAATTCCACCCTGACTCCTGCCTACACACACACACACACACACACACACACACTGCCCTACATTTCCTGTGTGTGTGTTTGTGTGTGCGTGTGTGAGAGCGAGCGCACATGGACTCCTTATTGATTGCAATTCCATTTTCCTGTCCTCCTTGGCATTTCAGTCTATCCATTACTTAGAGTCCAGACTATAATTTTCGCCTTTGGTTTTAACACAATCCTTTCACCAATGTGGCATGCACGCACACATGCTGGCAGTGTGTCAGTGTTGTGATTTGTGGCTCGGGGTGCTCAGAGCTGGCACATGCTTTCCTCTGTGCTGCCACAGCAGATCTTGGCAAGCGCCAGCGGGGCACTCAGCTCTTTGATGACCTGTCCTTGGTACGTCTCTGCTGTCACACACATAAGATACTGGCACAGGCCCACACACACTCACACTAATTTGGAGCCAGCATATTGCATACACACCTGCAATTGTACACATTTTAAATGTGCGAAGGACAGGTTGGCCTTGCAGGGTCCAGTAATGGGGACGGTCCTCAGTGAGAAACTGCAGCACCGCCTGCCTATATCGGTGGCTGGTTGGGTTCAATGTTGCATTAAGTTGTTTCCAACTGTTAAAGAAGTTTCATGTATTGCACATGTACGAAATACAATGCAAGCTTGGTTTTTTTACTACATTGAAGCATTTTATAGTTTCTGCACAAAGGCAGCTTTACGTCAGCAATGGAAGGAGACTTCTAAGAACTGATGTGTTATTGTTTGGGCTGATGTTAGCCCTAAATCATACTGGCCAAAACAAAGGCATGTACTTTAGCCTTCTCACTCAAAGGCTAGTCTAACATTGCCAGACCTAGGGCTGCACAATTAATCCAATTTTAATCACGATCACGATTTGGGCTTCCCACAATAAAATTCGCGTGATTGAACAATATTTTAAATGCATCATTCCGTTCATAGAACGCTCCGTTTCTAAGTTTTTTTTTTTTGCAAAGCCAATTTAGCGCTCCGTAAACCACTGATCACGTGCCTCCATGAGCCAATCAGTTGTTCCCTTGCACCGCGCAGCTTAGTTTCTAGATGTAGACAGTCACAGAGGACAGAGTAACATGAGGAAAATTCCACAACAGATAGCAGTCCGTCATAAGTCGGTCACGAGGTTTACCAGTAAACGCAACATTTTGTCCCGTCTGTGTAGTTTTTCAGACAACAACAGTGACCATAGTGCTAGTTTGTGTCTTTTAGGTCATAGCTTTAGCGGCAGACTGTTGTACGCCCCGCTGTTGGAATCCTCTACAGTGAAATACTATCACACTACACCGTTTTAGCTGTCAGTATTTTAGCCGTGTTTAATCCAGTTACTACTGTAGCTAATGGTAGGCTAACGTTACCTGCTGTGTAACGTGTTATTAGTGTTTACTAGCGTGACATGCAGCGATGTTTCTGTTGCCTCTAATGTCTGTTTTGGAGCATCAGAGCGCAACGCAAACATTTAAGTGGCAACGTAATCCTCGTTGCTATTTCGTCCGGTAGATACCGGGATTTTAACATGCGCCGTTAACGTGAACAGAAAATTGCGTTGCCTGTATCTTTTCATGGCAAACGCACAAAGCGGTCGCACAACAGCTGAAATGGCATACTCCTTCAACAAAAGAGGAATGTAGCACAATATGGATGTATTAGCAGGAATGTAGCACAATATGGATGTGAAAGCAGTTATAATTAGCCTATGTGACAATAAAATTAGTTTTTTTATTTGTGCATTTATTTGTTCTGGTTAAAATCAACAAATAATTGTGATAATTAATCGTGATTATCATTTTGGCCATAATCATGCAGCCCTAGCCAGACCTATCTCCACTGTAGTAGTAAGGTCTGGCTCCTCCACAGATACATTCGAGGATAGGAAATAAAAACATATTGGTTGTTTGCATTTCTTTAAACCAATCACAATCGTCTTGGGCGCTAAGCTCCAGACGCAGTGACGGGTGCTCTGCGAGAAGGAACTTGTTTTGTTGGAACATTTGCACCCTGCACATTAAAACGCTACATACAATATTAAATGAAGTTAACTATTCACACAAAACCGTAACGTGAGCTATTTAAATCAGCTGGATACATGGTTAAACCTCATTGGTATCGCCGTGTACTATGTTCACAGCCATCCCACCAATTGGTCCCAAGACGTCCCAGTCGTGGTGCGCGTCTTATAACAAACAAAGCGAGCGGCCGCAGGACTCTAACATCTGTTGATCCGTGCAGGACTTCACTGTGAGCGGACTGTTTAGAGACGAAGTGACCGGCAGGTAACGTTAAAGGTTATCTGCTACTGTAGCAGAACTGCAAGTAAACGCTGAACTGAGCTGTGTGTTTTCAGTGTTAAACACTGCTGCAGGTATTCATGCACGACTGTTGTTGGTGATTTACAGAGGTGGAAGACTTCAAGATCATGTATTGCAGTAAAAGTAGAAAAAAAACAGCGTGTTGTAGAGTTACAAATTACTTGTCAGTTATAAGTCCTGCATTCTTCCTTAAGTAATAGTACAAAAGTATATATCAAAATATACTTAAAGTACCAAAAGTAAAAGTGCTCATTATGCAGTGTAATATATCTAATTGGATTATTATAATCCAATAAATTGTATTAAATATGGCTGATAATTTAAATAAAATGTTTTATTCAAGTAGCCTACTTGTACATAATTATTTTCTAGGGTTTAAAATGTATACAGATTTGACATTTTCCCCTCCTACTTCTGTCGGAATGGGTACGAAGTTGGCATTGAATTTCATTTGAAATGGTATTAAAAAGGTCTTAAAAAACCCTTGAATTTAAGTTGGAGGATCCTGGGGGTACCCTGATTTATTGAACTGAAAAAACAGTGAAACAGTTAAACAAATCAACAGTGAAAACACCTTGTACTGTGAAATTTCCCTTACTACTTTTCCCATTTGATCCTTTTGAATTCCCCTTCATCACACAAGACAAAATAGGAGTTTACTCGCAAAATGTAATGTGCAAAATAATCGTTTTTCTCGGTAGGAGCCAAAATGGCGATCACAATTTGATTAATTGCACAGCCCTACGTTGCTTAAATTGAAAATGCTGAACAGGTCAAAACATTCTAAACAGTGTGGCCTATACGGGCTCGCTGAAGCTCTAGTATCATTCATCCATAGGTGTAGATTTCGACGGGGATGCAGGGGATATGTCCCCCCCCCATTATTGAGAAGAGGTAGATTTGTCCCCCTCAAAAAATTGGACATGCCACTCCCCAAAAGAGGTAACCGTTGAGGGGGCTAAGAACATGTATTTATCCTTCTTACCTGTAAATATGTTTCCCCAACAATTTCAGAAACCACTATAGTGGACCGTACCATCCTAACCTTGCAGCCCACGTCTCTTTTCAATTTCTCTTTCTGACGGAAAACAGTGAAATATAAAGTCCAGTGTTTTTCCAGGGTTCATTGAAGACTTAGGTGCGCAAATTTGGCAGAGGGGTTTAAGGGAAAATGTGATGTTTATCAATAAAAAAAGAATGCACTTCGACATAATTTTTGACTATTATTATCACCATACATGTGTCTAAAATTTTGGAAAAGCTAGAGCAGATAATAAATAAATAACACTTAAAAAGTTTAGACCTGAGAAAAGTGTTTTAGTTTGATGCTTTTTTTTCAAAGTTATTGGCGCTTTTTTGCCGCATTTTACATTAATTCAGCATAGGTGCTGACAAAAACAGCTCGGGTGCTGCACAAGACTTATAATGGCAGGGAAAACCCTGAAGTCTACCTGTGCTACATCGGGGGGTTAAAGAACACAACAGGGTTGTAGAAAAAAAAATGTGTTGCATAAAAATTCACCAGAATGCAGTTAATAATTAACTGCAAATAAAACCTACTGGAGGAAAGCGATGAATGCAAGGGCGCATTCATCGCTTTCCTATTGAAAACATAATGAAACAAACCACATGCTAGAATGTAGACTAAAAGTTAAAAGTTATTTCAATTCTGCATCCAGTCCCTGTGTATATCCCTCTAGCTGAGTCTTTATTACCTCTGATAATGGTTTAACTTGGTATCCATCTGTCATGATTTATAGACTGTCTGGATCATAATGTTCCTCCATTTGTTAAAGAACAAGACAATGAGACCAGATGATGACTTTTTATTATCGTAACAATAAAGAGGAAAGCAGTCTATCCACTCCTCGTCATTACTGCTGACACTGACTCACAGTAACGGGCCAGCAGGGAGCAGCACAGCGCTTTATTATTTCCCCCTCAGCATCCTGCTCGCCACTCAATGATTTTCCACTCTCCTCCGGCCTGTGCTGAACATTTTGTCAGCCTTTTCCGGTGATATGCTAAGAGGACATTTTATTAATTAGGAACTGGAGGTTGCTGAACTACTTTTTAATAGAGACTACCGCTGAATTTCGCACCACATTGGTTTTATTCTCTTACCAGGGGCACCATTTTATGTAGTAACATTAGCTGTTGTTTCTTATTGCTAGAAGTAAAGAGGAGAGGAGTTAATTTGGTTTCAGCCAAACATAAGTTAAAGAACTATGGATATTATTATATACAGAGCTCTGGCAATGCTGAGCTTTCTAGGTGTTTTACAGCAGGGCATTAAGAGAAAATGAAAGGACATAAATACCTAAAGAAATGGTGAAAAAGAGTCAAATAAAAAGGTAGAAAGGGGTCTGTGACAGAAGCCATGATGATTTGCTGCGTGCTGTGGTTCAGAACAGATGAAAACTGCAGTATTCTCTGTACCGCAGGGTTTGGATGACTCAAGTCAGACATGGCTTAAGTCCACAAAGCCTTCAGCCTTACAGCTTAAAACTTTGTATCTTTAGTCTTCTGTCTGCTTCCTCGTCAGAGACTTTTGTTCTTGCTCAGTATTGATCGAACAAGCTCGCAGGAATCGCATCAGTAAATTCCGATGTACCTTGTTTATTTTTTGTACTTATTTGTTGTCTTAAACATCCATCAGCATGTTTAGCAGGATTTAAGCGAGGGACACACACACACACACACACACACACACACACACACACACACACACGCACACACCTCAGGTTGACAGTTTGGGCTTTAATTTCATGCTTGGCTGCCCCCACCCCCCACCCCCCCTCTCTCTTCAGTTGGAAAGTTCCGCTGCCACTCATGGAGGCTGTCTGTCTGTGTGTCTCTCAGCTGGGATGACTCTGTTTGTTTGTCTTGTCATCTTTGTGGTTGTCTCACTGAGTTTTTGTTTGTATGCATGGCGATGCAGGTTAAAAATCTATATTTGTGTGATTGATTTAAGTGTGTGCTTGTGATGTCATCTTCATTGGTATCTATTTACCTGAAAGTGGGTGTGTGTCTCTGAGTGTCATTGTGCTTGGATGTTGGCATGTGTGTAGCCTATCTTTTGTGCAGGCAGGCTCGGGGTGGGTGGGACGAAATATCGATACAGCAATATATTGTTGTACTTTCTCCGTGCTCCCATGCGTGGCTACTGCATGGCTCCTGGAGGTGGCGCTCAACACATGAATGAGGGAAACTTACATACAGCGGGGAAAATAAGTAACATTTTTCCCAGTAAATATATTTCTGATGGGGCTATTGGAATGACATTTTTACCAGATGTCATTATCAACCCAAGTAATCCACACATACAAAGAAATCAAAACATGTATGTCCATGTCAAAAGTTATGTGTACTAAAGTGGAATGATAATGGGAATAAATATTGAACACATGAAGAAAAAGGGGTGTAAAAAGGCATGGGAAGCCAATAAACCAGCTGAAATCTGTCAGTATTTAGGAAGCAATCCTGCCCCCCCTATTAGTGCAAATTAATATCAGCTGGATTAGTCCTATTTGATGGCCTATAAAAAGGTTTCTCATTACCAAGGTGTCACTCAAGAGGCATTTCATGATGGGTAAAAGTAAAGCTTTCCCATTAACACCATTAACCTGCCACAACCAGGTGCTCCTTGCAAGATTTCTGACAGAGGAGTCCATAGAATACTTAGAAGAGTTGTTGAAGAACCAAGGACCACTCACGGAGATCTTCAGAAAGACCTGGAAGAAACGGGTACAGTTGTTTCAAAGAAAACAATTAGTAATGCACTCAACCACCATGGCCTCTATGCATGCACACCACCAACACACCACTGCACAAGAAAAGGCATGTGGAAGCTCGCTTAAAGTTTGCTGCACAACATCTAGACAGGCCAATCACATACTGGGATAATATAATCCGGTCAGATGAGACCAAAATTGAACTCTTTGGCTGTCATAGCATACACCATGTTTGGAGTAGAAATGGCACTGCACGTCACCCTAAAAACACCATACCAACAGTGAAGTTTGGAGGTGGGAGCATCATGGTGTGGGGCTGTTTTTCAGCATCTGGCACTGGCAAGACTTCATATAACTGAAGGAAGGATGAATGGAGAAATGTACCGTGACATTTTTTTTATATTTTATGTTTATTTATTGTACGAGGAATACCTCTTGAGATGTGTCATCTCATTTTCGAGAGGGTCCTCGGTAGGACTGGACAGTACAGAAGACAAGACAATACAACATACAGTGGGGCAAAAAAGTATTTAGTCAGCAACCAATTGTGCAAGTTCTCCCACTTAAAAAGATGAGAGAGGCCTGTATTTTTTCATCATAGGTACACTTCAACTATGAGAGACAAAATGAGAAAAAATCACATTGTAGGATTTGTAATGAATTTATTAGCAAATTCCTCAGGAAAATAAGTATTTGGTCACCTACAAACAAGCAAGATTTCTGGCTCTCACACACCTGTAACTTCTTGTTTAAGAGAACCAAAATAGTCGTCTGTCCTCCACTCTTACCTGTATTAATGGCACCTGTTTGAACTTGTTATCAGTATAAAAGACACCTGTCCACAACCTCAAACAGTCACACTCCAAACTCCACTATGGCCAAGACCAAAGAGCTGTCAAAGGACACCAGAAACAAAAATTGTAGACCTACACCAGGCTGGGAAGACTGAATCTGCAATAGGTAAGCAGCTTGGTGTTAAGAAATCAACTGGGAACAATTATAAGAAAATGGAAGACATACAAGACCACTAATAATCTCCCTCGATCTGGGGCTCCACGCAAGATCTCACCCCGTGGGGTCAAAATGATCACAAGAACGGTGAGCAAAAATCCCAGAACCACACGGGGGGACCTAGTGAATGACCTGCAGAGAGCTGGGTCCAAAGTAACAAAGGCTACCATCAGTAACACACTACGCCGCCAGGGACTCAAATCCTGCAGTGCCAGACGTGTCCCCCTGCTTAAGCCAGTACATGTCCAGGCCCGTCTGGAGTTTGCTAGAGAGCATTTGGATGATCCAGAAGAGGATTGGGAGAATGTCATATGGTCAGATGAAACCAAAATAGAACTTTTTGGTAAAAACTCAACTCGTCGTGATTGGAGGGGAAAGAATGCTGAGTTGCATCCAAAGAACACCATACCTACTGTGAAGCATGGGGGTGGAAACATCATGCTTTGGGGCTGTTTTTCTGCAAAGGGACCAGGACGACTGATCCGTGTAAAGGAAAGAATGAATGGGGCCATGTATCGTGAGATTTTGAGTGAAAACCTCCTTCCATCAGCAATGGCATTGAAGATGAAACGTGGCTGGGTCTTTCAGCATGACAATGATCCCAAACGCACCGCCCGGGCAACGAAGGAGTGGCTTCGTAAGAAGCATTTCAAGGTCCTGGAGTGGCCTAGCCAGTCTCCAGATCTCAACCCCATAGAACATCTTTGGAGGGAGTTGAAAGTCTGTGTTGCCCAGCTACAGCCCCAAAACATCACTGCTCTAGAGGAGATCTGCATGGAGGAATGGGCCAAAATATCAGCAACAGTGTGTGAAAACCTTGTGAAGACTTACAGAAAACGTTTGACCAATCATTGCCAACAAAGGGTATATAACAAAGTATTGAGATGAACTTTTGTTATTGACCAAACACTTATTTTCCACCATAATTTGCAAATAAATTAATTAAAAATCCTACAATGTGATTTTCTGAATTTGTTTTTCTCATTTGTCTCTCATAGTTGAAGTGTACCTATGATGAAAATTACAGGCCTCTCTCATCTTTTTAAGTGGGAGAACTTGCACAAGCTGTGGCTGACTAAATACTTTTTTGCCCCACTGTAAACATTCAGAAATGTATGAACAGTGATTAAGAACAAAAATATAGAGAAATAACAGGAAACTACGAGAAATCAGACAAACCAAAAACATTCTTGATAAGAATCTGCTGCCATCCACCAGGATGCTGAAGATAAAACGAGGGTGGACATTTCAGCAAGACAATGATCCCAAACACACAGCCAAGGAAACTCTCAATTGGTTTCAGAGAAAGGAAATTAGAATGGCCCAGTCAATCACCTGACTTGAATCCATTTGAAAACCTCTGGAAAGAACTGAAGATCAGAGTTCATAGAAGATGCCCCCTGAACCTTCAAGATTTTAAGACAGTTTGTGTGGAAGAATGGGCAAAAATCACAGCTGAGCAATGTGTGCGACTAGTTTCTTCATACAGGAGGTGTCTTGAAGGTGTCATTACCAAAAAAAGGCTTTTCTACTAAGTATTAAATACATTTCAGCAAGTGTGTTCAATACTTTTTCCCTGTGTCATTTCACTTTATTACACACAACTTAATTTATGGACTTATTTGTTTTGATATCTTTGTATGTGTGGATTACTTGGGTTGTTACTGACATCTGGCGAAAATGTCATGCCGATAGCCCCGTCAGAAAAATCTTTACTGAGAAAAATGTTGACGCGCTCAATACTTATTTTCCCCGCTGTAAGTTAACTAGCCGAGGAGGAAGAGGTTTTTTTTAAATGGGATGGCGGACAGCAGTTTGAGGAAAATAACAGATGCCCCGGCCATGTTTAAGTCCAAAGTCTGGTTGCTCTATAGTTCTCATTTTAATTTACAGACTGAAAAAAGTGTGCTGCTTTTTAACAGTTTGGAATTGCAGTAAATAAAGAGAACACCTGCACTTAACCTTTTCACAGACATTTTTCTATTCATAGTTAGACCGATATCATGATGTATCATTATATGTGTGTGTGTGTGTGTGTGTGTGTGTGTGTGTGTGTGTGTGTGTGTGTAAACCGATTTGTGTCTAATCAGGTCAGCAGTCTACTAATTAGCATTGGTATGTTTGTATCCTGTGTGTGTGGTAACTGCAGGGCTCATGTCTACTGAGAGAGAACTCAATTCAGCTGTCTATTTCTGTCCAAACTAAAGGTGCATAGCATAATAAAACTGTTATTGAATCTGAAATATCCACATGAGACACAGATGAACAGATACTAATGTGTTCAGAGGAAGCTACTGCTCATCCATGTGCTATTCAGTTCATAGTGATCATTTGCATCGGTTGCATTTATTCCTTCATTTGAAGACCATGGGAAGTTGATTTTAAGGTTGGGTTAATAGGACAGCATTCAAATAGACTATGCAGTAAACGGTAGGTTAATGATACAGACCAGTGCAGTAGGTCAGATCATGAATGGGAATGGCTTCTACCCTCCATAGCCACGGCTACATTCTATCATGTTTAGCAAAACTAATAGTAAAGTGAGACAGTTGTCAATCCAGTGCAGTTTGTACAAGCCCACACAGTTTTGAATAAACACCCTATCAGGCAAATCTGAAGACACCTTTGAGGGTCCACTATGAACTCTTAAAGATTGACTGTTGTTACCATTACAGTGCCCTCTGTTGGCGCTTTGACTTTTCAGGTTCATACCTGTATTTTGTGTCTCTGCTAGAACATGTTTACTAGTGGTGTAACGGACCATAGTTGATCCGTGGTCCTTACGGATCAACACTCACGGTTCAGAATGCATGTGAACCGCGGATTAATAAATATTAATACATTTTTAATGTCGCTGTTACTTTAAGCTAAAGTGCGTAGTTTCTGTCTCCCCCGTGAAGGTCGCCGGACGACACCAATTACTAAACACAGCCTTACTGAGAAATACAGAGAGTTGTGTGGAGCTGATAGTCTTTACTAGCTTTGGATCAACTCATTTGGCAATGGCTTGAATGTAACAGATGTTTTTTGTTATAAAAACATTAGCCTTACTAAAACGTCAGGTCTTTGGCGGGTAAATTATTTTTAATCAATGATTTTATTATTAAGCACAATCCTGACCTCATGTTTTTAACTGAAACCTGGTTAGAACATAATAACAGTGATTCTGTTCTTGTAGAGTCAGCTCCCCCTAGCTTCAATTTTATGAGTGAGAATAGAGCGAATAAGAAAGGAGGTGGAGTCGCCATTGCACTCGTTCCAATGCACTTAAATATCTTATGGAAACTGTGCTTCTTTTGAATATGTGGCTCTTCAGCTGAGGTCCCCCTCTCGACCTATATTTCTAATTATCTACAGGCCACCTAAACACTGTGCATCCTTCTTTGACGACTTTAGTGAACTGCTGACATCTATATTAACTTTGACTGTGTAGTTATTGTTGGTGATTTCAACATTCATATTGACAACCCCCAGGATAGAGGGACAAAGAACTGTGTTGCATTTTTGAGAACTATGGACTGACTCCGCATGTGATGGAGCAACAAGGGGCACACTCTGGACTTGATTATCTCGAAGGGTTTGAACATTTCCAAGGTTGTGGTGACTGATGCTGCTCTCGCTGATCATTCCTGTGTTTTCTTTAATGGCACTATCTCTGTGCACAAAAGTGTCCAAACAAAGTTAATAAGAAAACGGTATATCACTGACAACACCAGTGAAACATTCATTCAACTTTTCTCGTCCACACCCACCCTCTCAGGGGTCTCAGTCACTGAGCTTGTAGACAATTTCAATTGTAAAATTACAAATGTAATTGATGCCATTGCTCCCATTAAGGTAAAAACTGTCTCTGATAAGAAAAGATCTCCATGGAGAAATGCCATACTGGTAAGAACAGAAAAAAAGAGAGTGTCGAAAAGCAGAACGCAGGTGGCGAAAAACTAATCTCCAGGTCCACTACAACACCTATAAAGAGAGACTTCGCATTTATAATTTGGAACTGAGGAATCCAAGGCTGTGCTTCGTCTCGGACATTATTGCCAAAAACAATAATAATTCACGTGCTTTGTTTGCTACTGTCGATAGGTTAACAAACTTTTATCCACGAAGGCCTGCAATGATTTTGCCACCTTCTTCAAAGACAAAATTCAGAAAATTAGACAGTCAGTGCTTCCATATCGAGTACAGGGTATGTGTTGTCACAGTGTCCAGACAAAACAAATTCCAATATGACCCAATTTCATATGATTAACCGAAAAAACCTGGAGGACATTATACAACATCTGAAAACCTCCTCCTGCTGCCTTGATATTCTACCAGCGGGCCTTTTCAAAAAATATTTCAAATTGTTTGGCTACAGATCTTCTACAGATTGTAAACACGTCTCTTCTCTTAGGTATCTTCCCACAGGCCCTGAAAACTGCAGTCATTAAGCCACTCTTAAAAGAACAATCTAGACACGTCACTAATGAGCAACTATAGGCCGATATCAAACCTTTCATTTTTAAGTAAAATCATTGAAAAAATGGTTTCTCAACAACTCAACCTTTTCTTGTCACTAAACAACAGTTTTGATGCCTTCCAGTCGGGTTTTCGACCACACCACAGCACTGAGACAGCTCTTGTTAAATTCTTTAATGACATCCACTTAAACACCTGATAGTGGCAAAATTTCAGTCTTAGTATTACTTGATCTCAGTGCTGCATTTGATACGGTCGACCATGACATATTACTAGACCGATTGGAAAACTGGGTTGGCATTTCTGGCTCAGTACTAAAGTGGTTTGATTCTTATTTAAAGAATAGGGACTACTTTGTGTCTATAGCGAATTATACATCTGAGCATACAAATATGACGTGCGGAGTTCCCCAAGGCTCTGTTCTGGGGCCTCTCCTGTTTAACATCTACATGCTTCCACTTGCTCAAATTATGGAAAACAATAAAATAATTTACCATAGTTATGCGGATGACACACAAATTTATATAACCTTATTGCCAGGGGACTATAGTCCAATACAACAACTGACTAAGTGCATTGAACAAATTAACGACTGGATGTGCCAGAACTTTCTTAAATTAAATGAAGAAAAAACTGAGGTGGTTGTTTTTGGAGCAAAAGAGGAACGATTAAAAGTCAGCACTCGGCTTCAAACAATAATGTTAAAAACAACAGACAAAGCCAGAAATCTTGGTGTAGTCATGGACTCAGACCTGAATTTTAACAGCCACATTAAGACAATTACAAAGTCAGCCTATTACCACCTTAAAAATATATCAAGGGTTAAAGGACTTATGTCTCGGCAGGATTTGGAAAAACTTGTCCATGCTTTTATCTTCAGTAGACTTGACTACTGTAACGGTGTCTTTACAGGTCTCCCTAAAAAATCAATCAGACAGCTGCAGCTGATTCAGAACGCTGCTGCTCGAGTCGTCCCTAAGACCAAGAAAGTGGATCACATCACTCCAGTTCTGAAGTCTCTACACTGGCTTCCAGTGCCTCAAAGAATTGATTTCAAAATACTTTTGCTGGTTTATAAATCACTAAACGGTTTAGGGCCAAAATACATTTCTGATCTGCTACTACACTATGAACCACCCAGACCTCTCAGGTCGTCTGGGACAGGTCTGCTTGTTGTCCCCAGAGTCAGAACTAAACAGGGGGAAGCAGCGTTTAGTTTTTATGCTCCACATACCTGGAACAAACTCCCAGAAAACTGCAGGTCTGCTGCAACTCTCAGTTCTTTTTAAATCAAGGCTGCTCTCTGATTCTCCAAAATAGATGTTAGAGGCAAAGCATCACTGCATGTCACGCTAGTTAAAACTAACGTTACACTTGGCAGCAGGTAACGTTAGAGTTGATGTTAGCCTACCGTTAGCTAGTAGCTGGACTAAACACGGTAAAATGCTGATAGCTAAACAGTGGAAAGTGTGACTGTATTTCACTCTAGAGGATTCTAACACCGGGACAGTCTGCGGCTAAAGACACAAACTAGCACTTGGTCACTGCCGTTGTCGGAAAAAAAACACAGATGTGACTAAATGGTGCGTTTACTTGAAACTGGTAAACCTCGTGGTGCATTTAAATTTATTGTAAAAGACCCTTTGCTCATCTGTTTTTGTCGTTTAACAGCATTTTACTGGTGAAATAAGTTATTAGGGCCCGAGCGCCGACAACGGCAAAGGCCCTATTCAGTCCCTCCAGGATTTCGCGGCCTTTTTTTGAAATTGCTGTGGCCCAAAATGCCTGATTTTGCGGGAGCTTTTGTAAAAAATTGCGATAAAAGTTGCAATGTGTTTTGTATGTTTGTTGCAATGAAGTTTTTTTTTATAGTTCTTTAAAAATAAAAAAGGAAACTTGTTTTTTCGGGAGAATAAAACTACTCTGGGCTGAGATTTCCTAGTAACCTTACCAAAAAGGCTCAGGATGCTGTAAATGTTGGTATAACATGAAAATTGCTGGTGGATTTAAGACAAAAAATAATAATTTATTGAATCAATCAAATTTGAACATATCTGTCAGTGGCTTGTTGATCTTTACATTGTTATTTATTTTCCTATGCTGGCCTGGGCTGGGACACACATTCATACAGTTTGATAAAGTACTGACTTTAACTTATCATTGCACTTACAATAACGAGCGTAGCTGTCCTCAGTTTAGGTCATCGTGTCGTCTCATCTCCTTTTTCTCCTGCATCCACCGTGTGTGTGTTTTTTGTGTGTCTGTGTGTGTTTGTGTGTGTGCAAGCGTCAGTCGCGGGGGGTACGGAGCAGTAGCCCCACCCGCTGCAGAGAGCCGACAGCCAGGATGGAAACGGCAGCGACTTTTAAATCGTTAAAGTCTACATTGATGTTAAAATGTATCGGACGGTCTGAAATGTTTTGCACGGTCTTTCGCTGTACGTTTTGTTGGTAAATGAGTCACACAACACGATCGCGAAATCCTGGAGGGACTGCCTATTGAAACTGAAGGAATTATTAGGGGTCCAAGCCCTAAGGTTTTCTAAGCAAGTTGTTGCAATCAGAAATTAGCTGGGGTGTCTCCTTGAAGGAAGGAGCACCTGTGTCCAGCAAACAGGCCGAAAGAGGCGCTTGATGACTCTCAAGTATGACCAGCTCTGACACCTCCTTACTGGAGTTCACTAGGCTGCTAGCCGTGGTCTCTGAGTAGACCGAAGTGACTGGAGGCTCCGAGGGGAGCCAAGAAGATTCATCCAGGTCGGCTGGACAGTTGGATGTGATAGGAGTATCAGGCTCAGGGTCAAAGGCAGAATCATGTGATTCTTGGACGTGCGAAGATGTCGGCATACTTACCCGTTCCGTCAGGTCAAGCCAGACACTCTTTCGGGATCGGAGAGAATCATGCAGCCAAGGCTCGATCTGGTGAGTGCGCAGATCTTTTCGGAGCCGGCGTGGGCCATTCGAAACACCAGAAGAATCATAGTCACTCAGTTTAGGACAGCTCCTCCCCTGTGGGGATGGATTCTGATCAAAGCGAGCTTTGTGGCGTGTACCGTTTGTCAGTGGACAGAACTCTGATTCTACCTGTGTTTCTCTGATGTTGATGTGCGAGTGTGTCCGCAAGAAGAGACCCCTCCCCCTTTTGGCAGGGGAGTGGTAATCTCTCCTCCAAGGGGGAGGAGATGAAGAAGAAGAGTCTCTCCTCTGGAAAGGTGAAGAAGAGTGGTTTCTCCACCAAGGTGGCGGAGAACAAGAACGGTCTCTCTGACTGTGGGGAGACCAAGGAGGAGGAGAAAGTGAGTGGTCTCTCCTCCGAGGGGGAGGAGAATAGAACTCTCTATTCTTCGGCACGCCGTAGCTGTGCACACAGATCTTCACGGCTCTCCTCTAGCTGAAAGATCTCATCACGCCTGGCTTGGGCTCTCTGTCTAAGCCAAGCCGTTCTGCACTGCTCAGCTTCATAGCTTTTCTGCAGCTGTGAGAGCTCTGATTGGAAGACAGCAAGACGGGCTCTGCGCTGATAGATGATGCGCAAGCGATGCGCAATGATGATGAGCAATAATTGAGCCAGCACGTCTTCAATGGAACCTTTCTGTGTCCCAGACGGCTATACAATATAAGCTGATAGCTCCTGGATCATCTTGTCGCAGGTGCTAGCTTCATAACTATTCAGGTTATCCCTATCCTCTGAGGAGTCTAGGATGAGACCAGTGACCACATTCTTCAGAACTGTGTTGGTTGGCTCATTGGGAGCTTTCGCTTCCAGCCTCTGGTAATCAAAGCGCCTAATTTTACCTGTTAGTAAACAGATTGCTACCAGGGCCAAATGTCCTTGTTAGTTTTAGTCATATTTAGTCATTCACATATCTTTTTTTTTGTTAGTCAAGTTTTAGTCTCGTCATTTTAGTCTACTTTTAGTCAAAAGAGAACTCAAGGTATCTTAGTCAAGTTTTAGTCAAAACATGTTAGTCTTTTTTTAAATCAATTATTTCTAAGATTATTTCTAATAACCATTTCAGTCAAATAATGTCTCACACATCTCACATTTTGGTTAAATGTCATAATTATCTGACAAAATACATTTGTTGAATGATTTTTGTTGAATGCAACTTTGTTAAACGCGTCTGGTTTTATATCGAGCCTCTTCCTTCATGCAAATACAATCGTACACAGACACATGTTAGATAAGCACCAGGGTTCCTGGGCTCTACAGCACGTTGTTTTGTTGCCAGCGGTTGCATACATTTCTCCGGCTGTTCTGCAAGCTGTTTAAGAGCGGCTTCACCAGCAGGCTAAGCCTGTCTCCTTCCCTTGCCCGGGGCCCATCACTATGCGCTGTAGCGGCTTCTGCAGCAGGCTGAACCGGGCTTCCTCCCTCCCTCCCTCCCTCCCTCCCTCCCTTCCTTCCCTTGCCTGGGGCCGGGGCACTTTGCTACGCGCTGTAGCGGCTTATCTAGCAGGCTGAACCGGGCTTCCTCCCTCTCTCCCTCCCTCCCTCGCCCGGGCCACATCGCTACCTGGATGTGTGACGGCTAGAAGAAAAAAAGGGGACATGCCGAAATCTCTAGATGATAAAGATAAAGTTGTGGGAAAAGGTATTTTTTTCGTCAACAATACTGCGTGTTAATTTAGTCTTAGTCAGCGTTTTTGGACATTGGTGCAGTCTCGTCATCGTCTCTTCTTAGTCATGGAAAAAAAGGTTGTTGACGAACATATTTAGTCTTGTCTCGTCTGACGAAATTAACATTATTACACTGATTATATACCAAACAACTAATCACATCTGATACTGTATGATAATAGATAAATGAGTCTTATAACATATTACATACTTTAAATTCCTTATATATAGCTATGCAGTGATCTGAGCAGCCTGGATGAAACGCAGCAGGTGATACAACACTCATTATAACCACAAGAGACTTGAGACTTGACTTGGACTCAAGCTCAAAGACTTGAGACTTGACTTGGACTTGAGCTCAGAGACTTGTGAGCATCTCTGGGATAAACCAAGGAAACCAGATAACCCATTTACAAATGCAAAACACCAGTTTACACACATTTAGTCAGGAATAAAATACAACCTGAATGCTCATTCACATGAACTTTCTAAAATCTAGTTGCTGCCTTAAGTGAGGAATAATCAGATTTCACTAAGTGACTCAGAGGGATTGCTGGTCATCACCTTCAGACACTGAACTCACCAGTCAGAGCACCAAAGAGCATCAGTGAAGGCTGCTCATCATCTCAGAGAGAAAAGTGATTGGCTGGTTGAAATAGTGCAGCACAGTTCAGCATGCAAGGCACAGATGAAAGCTGATGTCTTTCTACAATAGCATACTTTATATTTAGAGTATAATTTGTGTGAGCCATTCACTTTTCTAAATACAGTCAGACCCCTCTAAAGCGCTCCATTGATTTTCTCACAGTTATAGAAATACTCAGAAACCAGTGGAAAATGAGAATCCACTGTAAAAACCTACTGTTAAGAAAATGTCAGTGTATCTGGATGATCTGCAGTGTGCCAAAAAAGGATTTCCAGCCACTGCATGCATACACGCACAATATGAGGACATGCACATTTGTCCTCTGTATGTCACTGTATGTAGATGAAAACTACTATGTTTATCTAAGAGGTTATCTAAGCAATGAAGTCCAATCCAAACAGATAGAGTCCAGCTTACAATGGCTGAGCTGCTTGATTCAGGCTTAACACTCAGTCATCCCTGCTTTAATGCTCCTTTAGGCCGTCTAGCGCATTAGTGCCACTGCATTAACACACTGATGCTCTTACTCGAGACAGGCAAGCCCACTCGACTGCATACATTCCCGCCGCCATCCAACTGTCCCTGCTGCACCACCATTATGTAGCCCCGATCCATAAATGTTGATCCCTTGCACTTTCACTGTTCAAAGTCGCTTTCAATCGGCGAATTGACAGATAGTAAGCTTCATGGTCTGGAGAGGGGTAGAGCCAACAATGGCGCTGAGGGACTGTAGCTACTAGCCCATTCAAATGATTTGACTGTCATTTATGTTCCATCTCCTATTCATCCCCATGGAGTTTGGCAGAGCTCTGGTTGTTTCGTGCTACTTTATAGCCTATATAATAGATGATGCATTTGGAAGACAGAGTTCTTTGAGAAACTCTTACCTGATCTCGCTCAAACAAGACATTTTAAAGAAATTCCACAATATACATAAAGGTGTTAATACTCTGGGTCTCAGCGAATTTAATGGCCTCGGGCTTGTCGGAGTGTCATACAGCGTCTGAAACCCCTTTTTCAATAGTGGAATTGAGCGGAGCTGCATCTGACAATTTTTAAAATTTTCAGAGATCATCACAATCATGCCCACTTTATGTGGCGATTAGCCAGGTTTGCAAATATGTTAAAGTTCATGGTTTGAACTTCTGTCTCAAAATGACTATTTAAATTTTTTTGCATTTTCAACTACATTATATTTTTCAAGGGGAGTCCGAAAGCGTGTGCCGTCATACCAATTTGTACAATTCGTTGCTGCGATATTATGAAGAGGCTATGATGGCAGGCCTTGCCTTCTGAGTGTGGCTGTGCTGAACAGGTGTAAAAACCTTTGTCCAAAGACATGACTGGACAACACACTTTACAAACTACTTTGTTTGAAGCACATTAAAGGGGTGATAGAATGCAAAACCGATTTTGCCTTGTCATAGTTAAATAACGACAGTTCGGTGGGTAAATAGGACATACATAGAAGCTCAAAATCCCATTGATACCCGTATCCTCTGTAAATCTCACATTTTGAAACTGCCGCTGAAAACGGGCGAGTCTGAACAAAGCTGGGAGCTGACGTCAGCATCCCAACTCCTAGTCTTTGTCACGCCCCAACATTTGCATAGGCTACACCACTGACCTGAGGTCAGCTTAGTCTTCTGAATCTAGCTAGGTCATGCAGATCTCCAGAGGTCCACTATTTAATTACTAAATTCACTTCTGAGACTTTTTTATGCGAGAAATCAACTATGTAGAGGTGAAATATGGGCCGTTTTACGAAAATTGATGGCTAATTGCAAATTTTTTCCGACTGTGTGTCGCAGTTCAGCAGGAGCTCAGCAGGCTACGTGACAGCGGCCGGTGCTGCCTCGCCACCCGGCGTGTCCTACTTCATAGACTCGCTGTGAGCTAGCTGGATCTCCGTCACGAAGGGAAGCCCGCGGCGCTCCATACCTGCGCAAAGTCACCGGTTCTGGGTTACTGGACTACAAAATGCTGAGGCCCTGATGGAGCTCCAGGGCCTGCAGCTAGCCGCGATTCATAGGATTGAAGGGACAGTAGCAGCTAACGAAATCCCAAATGTTCACAAAAATGCATTAAATTGAAATCGGACACCATAATTAGCTTTATAAGACCTTGGGGTATATGTTATATAAGTGGCGTGACGAAATTCAAACTGTAAATAGACTTTTTAATTTTGCCAAAAGTGAAGCTAACTAGCTAGTCGCGATCTGTACACATAGGATTGAAGTGACAGTAGCAGCTAACGAAATCCCTAATGTTCACAAAAATGCATTAAATTGAAAACGGACACCATTGTTAGTTAAGACCTTGGGGTATGTTATATAAGTGGCGTGACGAAATTCAAACTAAATATACTCTAGTTATGCCGGCAGCTGGCAGCCAGCCAGCTCCGCGGAGCGCGGAGCCCCAGTAGTCCAGTAGCCAAGAAACGGTGACTTTCACTGGGTATGGAGGTTGCCGTTTTCTCGTCAGACTGTGTGGAGCTCCTAAAGTCCGACACGTCTTACCAAATTTGCAATTAGCCATCAATTTTTGTAAAACGGCCCATATTTGAGCTTTTTATAGTTGATTTCTCGCATAAAAAAGTCTCAGGAGTGAATTTAATAACGAAATAGCCCGACAAACAACGTATAACTTTGCAGTGACTGAAATATGAGACCTGCTGTCTCGTATTGTTTCTATGGGGTTCGCCCAAACCAAATATTCATGAGCATACCATATTTGGAAGAAAAGCTCTTGTTCCAAATAGAGCCATATTCACAGGGTAGTTAAGGGCCTAATAAAATAGCATTCAGTCAATTTTCAGCCCAACCAATATTACATACCCTATTAGGAGACCTTAAGGAACAGTGTGAAATACCCTATATAATCATTCTATCACCCCTTTAAGGCCTTTAGTATCCTGTATTAATTTCATAGCCTTTTCTACTCTGATAGTGTTAGACTTTCTCATTAGATTTGGTGACATATCAAGTGATGTTTTAGGCAGACCCAAGCGGCAACTTCCAGGCATTAAAGTGTATCCAATATGGAAGTGCCTTATACCTGCATTCTATCTAATTTCCAAAGGAAGTCAGATTGCCTAGAAGTCTATGAGAAAATGACCCTACTTCTCACTTGATTTATTACCTCAGTAAACATTTACAAAATTAGTTTATGGCCTCAATCGTTAGTTTTAAGTCTTCTTCAATACAGCATGATGTCCATTTAGTAAATTATTGTTCCATTTATTTTAAAATTGATGATAAAGCAACGGATGCTTTAGGGGAGTGGCTACACGCTAACCTGTCAATCACAATAGAGGCTTAGCAATGCTAACCATGGCACTGTGTGTACACATTAAAATAGAAGTGAACTTGTTTTGGGGTGTTTTTGTAAAGGAGATCAAAGACATATGTGTGGATATTTAAAATTTCTTCCAGTTCCAGTGTTAAATATTCTTTAGAAATAAAAGTTTATTGAGCTTTGAAAAGGTGTACAGCATTATTATGCCATTATCATTATATTAGATGAAAATGGTCTCAGAATGACAATATTATCGTTTATCGCAATAATTTCTGCGACCAATTTATCGTCCAGCAAAATTTGTTATCGTGACAGGCCTATGGGGGAAGTTACTACTGATGGATAGCTAACGTGTAAGTGGGAGGCTGCTACATACAGTATAGCAGCATCAGACTCATCTCCAACTAAATCTCAGCCTAAACAGTTGGCTATTAATAACAGCTTGTTTAATTACAGACAACCCTAACGATAGGGATTCAATGAAATATGTATGTCCAGATAAGCAATATGCTGCCACAGTGTTGGGTCATTGATCCACTTAGCCTGTCTAAAGACTGTGGTATCGCGAACGCTCAGGTTCAGGCAAGGTCAAATATGAATACATTTGTGCTGTCAGTTAAACGCGTTATTAACAGCGTTAACGCAAACCCATTTTAACGGCGTACATTTTTTTATTGCGAGATTAACGTTCTTTTTGGCCTAGCAAACTTTGTAGTTTTTTTCACATGCTGTTGCAACAACTAGTAACGTTAGAAAAACTACAACACCACACCGGATCTAGCTAGACTGGAAACAAAACAACAGGCACGCTGCACACACTTGTTTGGTCTTGCGAGCCGGCCAAAGAGTAGTACATAGCTGCAAACTAGTTGCTTTTCGGCGAAAATCTCAGTTTTGAATGGGAAAATGTCATCCACGTGAATCGTGTAGATCCGAAGAGTTTTTTTTGGGGGGGGGGGGTCCGAGACCCGACACCCGACACTGGTGCCTTAACGACAGTTATCTACCGGACCAAATAGCAACGCAGATTTCGGTGCCACTGAAATGCCTGCGCTTCTCTCTGATGCTCAGAAAATGGACGTTAGTTTAATGATAAAATTATAACAACTAGAGATAAAATTCATCACCTTTTGCCCTCAACCTCTAACGGTTCACCTTTAAATGCAGGACTGCTAGAAAGAACGACAAGACCTGACACATACTTAGACTGCTTTTATCCTATAGACCTTCAACACTTAATGTTAAAGGTCTCTTCAGCTAAGCCATCTACCTGTCTCTTAGACCCCATCCCAACGAGGCTACTTAAAGAAGCGTTACCCGTGGTTAACACTTCATTACTAGATATGATCAATATGTCTTTATTAACAGGTTATGTTCCGCAGTCAGAGACGGCACTGGTGAAAATTACTAACGACCTTCTAACTGCTTCAGACAAAGGACTTGTCTCCATACTTGTCTTATTAGATCTTAGTGCTGCATTCAACACTATTGACCATACTATCCTGTTAGAGAGATTGGAACATTTAGTTGGCATTAAAGGAATCGCACTTAGCTGGTTTAAGTCCTATTTCTCTGATCAATCTCAATTTGTTAATGTTAATAATGAATCCTCCAGGCACGCTAAAGTTAGCCATGGCGTTCCACAAGGCTCAGTGCTTGGACCAATTCTATTCACCTCATATATGCTTCCTTTAGGCAATATTATTAGGAAACACTCAATTAACTTTCACTGTTATGTGGATGACACCCAATTATACTTATTAATCAAGCCAGATGACACCCGTCAATTAGCTAAACTTCAAGCATACATTAAAGACATAAAATCATGGATGACCTACAATTTTCTGATGTTAAACTCAAACAAAACTGTTTGTAAAAGATATATATATATATGCTATTATGTTGTATATTCATGTCATTGTTATGCTATGGACTACACTATATTGCCATCAAGGACATGAATTTATTGAGGAATGGAAAATTTGCCAGGAACGTGATGTTTATTAAAAAAAAGAGCTTTATTAGCACACAACAAACACAGCCTACACAACAAATGGTAAACTGGTAAAAAAGGTAACTGGCGGCATTCTGTCTTAATTCGGTCTGTTTTGCAGATGTCTGTGGTGTGTTGCCCTGTACTTCTGCTGGCTGCGAAAAGGACGCACAATCCATCCAGCACACTCTGTCTCGTTTCCAGCAGCTGTAAAACCAATCAATAAAGACAATCAGTACTGCGCGATGCACTGTGCATTGACACAACACATCTATTAATTAATTAAAATAGTCACATTGACCATAATGGCTCTAATCTTACCCTCTTTCTTCTCGCTGGACTCCGAGCTGAATTCTTCACAGCTTCCGCCTGCGATGCAAGATCTGGTTGTTTCTACCTGAAGCTCCTGCTTACTGTCTCATAATTACAGGCAGCTGGAAAACGAAATGAGTGGTATGAATAAAAAACAAAACAAAAAAACATTTATAAGTCACAGTAAAATTAAACAAGGAATGAGAAAACAGGAAAAGTTACTTACACACAATGCCGTCATTGTCAACATCATGTCAATCTGGACTTTGCTCCGAGCAAATAGGTCACAGCCTCGTTATGAGGCGAGGTTAATCTGTGAAAACAAAATGTACGGTTAAGATCGGTCTATTAACGTATATTTCCTTACAAAGCAGAATGAAAGCATATTCTTTAAATCTTACCCTTTCTCCGGTTTGTAGAGCCTACAATTTGTCTCCAAGTTGTGAAGACGGCGTACTGCGTAGTGTAGATTACAAGACCAAAAAAATTCACTTTTATAAAGCAACTTACACTGGTCCCACTTATTAGCTCAGCCTAATAATGAATCGCACTGAAAGCAGCCAGGCACACAGCTGTGCTGCTCGTGTTTACACTTGCATGCATGGTGGGGTTTAAAACATTACTGCCAAAGTCTAAGTAGCCTGTTTAACATCAAAAGACAGTCATTGTACTTCTCAAGAGTTAATAAACAGTACAGACTAGCTCACCGTTTCATTAATAATCATATACTTACGTTGTATTTTCCTTTTCTGTGGGCGCATCTTTACGGAGCCCCGGAGGTGACATGGAGGAAAAAAATAAAAACGCTCCGTACATCTTGAACAACTCCTGCGTGTTTTCTTTTTAGGTGCGTGGTTGTAATTCCCGTGATAAGCAAGTGAAGTTTGACAGAGTGTACAGACATCTCTTTTACCAGTTGGCCTGAAATACTCCCATACTTTGGAAGCTTTTGCTCTAACTCTCGGATGAGTCATCTCCCTCCACTATTTTTCAAATCAAAGCAGTGAGGGGTAGGGGCAGAGTGATAGAGAAAGACAAAGAGGAGGCAGATTAACCAGCAGGGCGCGAACAGCGCACAGACTGGTGTGGAGGTGAATTACAGTGAGTTTTAATGGAATACTGGGAAAGTTTAATAATAATAGGACAATTGAAGTCCAGGTTATGAGGCCATTTCAGCAGAGCCAACAGCTTCATATGCCATGGACATTTGAATATGGTGCTGAATTTGCCAGTATTTTAAGAAGACAAATGGTTGGGACTTTGTCATGCAACCATTTGCTGATATATGCTTTATGTGAAGCACAGTGTTTTGGTTTCAGCAGAAAGACTTCTCTTAGAAAACTGTACAGTAGTGCCTCTGTCTCCATTCCACCAGACAATATTGGATGAGCAAGACCAAAGAAAGGCCACTGTAGTCATGCCACTATGCACAGTGGATGAGCTCTAGGAGAGTGTGATGTTTTTTGCATGGAATGCACATTTTACCTTCATGGCAAAGCCTGATAAAACTAATTGTTTAAATAAATTGTTTTGTGTATCTTTTTTACACAACATTGGCGATTGCTAATGACATACACAGTAATTAATCTAGCATACTTTCATTAAATAAATCAATTCAAGCTAAAATTTAAGAGTCTACAATTAGAGATGTCGATACCGATACCAGTATCGGTATCGACTCCGATACTAACTAAAACGCTGGTATCGGTATCGGGAAGTACTGGAGTTTATGCACCGGTCCGATACCACGTAATAAAGCCCTAAAGAAAATCTACGTTAAAGTAGTTTATTGATGTTCTTTTTTCTTTATAACTGACTGTCAAACTGCAGAATAAAAGAAAGTTCTGTGGCGTTCATTGTTTGTGTTTGTTCATGTTTCACAAAGAGTTTAACCTGAGCCAGACCGACAAACAAAGATAGAAATCATATCACATCCATACAGGGATAGTAGTATACAGTTGTTATAATAAAATATATGACACATTGGTATCGGATCGGTATTCGGTATCGGCCGATACCTAAGTTCAGGTATCAGAATCGGTATCGGGAAGCAAAAAATGGTATCGGACCATCTCTATCTACAATTAGGCTTACTGAGCCTGATGTATTTATACCAGAGATTTTCTTAAAATTAAGTGATTTTGAGTGACATTTTTCTAAAAGTTAAAATGAACTTTTAGAAAAATGTCACCTGGGGTAAAACTCCCCCTGCTGCTACCCTGATTTGCATTTGTAATAGCTTGTATAGCTCACAGCATTTTCACGGCAGACATGTTGACATGTCATAGTAGGAAAAGCACAGGTGTATTCAAAACCATTAATGATGGCTGCATTCCACTTAGGAGAGGCCCTGGTATTCATGGGGTCATGGGGGGACAACTGCCAAGCAAGGCCCACGTCAATTTCACGTCAGTTTTCGGTGTTGTCGTAAACCTGAACTTCCACGATAATCTACAGTGCCGCTTACTGACGAAAATCCCACTTTTCATGCAGTGGAGGTTTCTTGCAGTGGAGGAGTTTTTCCTCACCACTGTTGCACTAAATGCTTGCTCTTGGGGGAATTACTGAAATTGTTGGGTCTTTGTAAATTATAGAGTGTGGACTAGACCTACTCTATCTGTAAATTGTCCTGAGACAACTCTTGTTAGGGCCCAAGCGCCGAAGGGTTTCGGGAATAGGCGCACAAAAATGGCTCGCTAGCACCCCCTACAAAGTTAAACAAATTGAGCCCCTGCAGTATGTTTAACGTAGACTAACGAAACTTGGTACACATATGTAACATGTAAAGACGTACAAAAAAGCTCATTGGAGCCATACCCTAAACCCAGGAAGACCGCCATTTTGAGTTGAAAGTTCAAAATTTGTGAGTTTTTGGCCATTTCCACATGTTGTACTTTAACGAACTGCTCCTAGAGATTTCATCCGATCAACTTCAAATTTGGTCTGTGCCATCTTAAGATGTTAAAGACGAAAAGTTATTAAAAGAAAAACTTTTCGTCATAGGGCATGGCCGTGGCGAGGCGGCCATTTTGTGTGTTTCGCCATCGAAACAGGAAGTGGGTGTAACTTGAGTGTACATTGTCCAACTGGCTCGAAACTTTTCAGGATTCATAAGAGTCCAACCCTGATGACATCTACAGGCCGATATTGTTTAAAGTCTTAGCGCTCCCTAGTGGCAACACGAAGTAGACCTAAAAGTCAAGGTGCTATACTTTAAGAGATTTCATCCGATGGACTTCAAATTTGGTCTGTACCATTTCAACACCTTAAAGATGAAAAGTTATTAAAAGAAAAACTTTTCGTCAAACGGTGTGGGCGTGGCGTGGCGGCCATTTTGAGCATTTATTGATGAACGAAGAAGTTGTTGTAACTTTAGTGTACCCTGTCATATCTGCCCGAAATTTCTCAGGTTTGTCAAGGGTCCAGGACATCTACAGGCCAAAATTGACTTTTGGTCATAGCGCTCCCCGCTGGCAACAGGAAATCCGCCTTATATGACAAACATCATCCGATTTACATGAAACTTATAATGTGTGGTCTACATGTGTGGTCTACATGTGATACTGAGCCGCCCCTATACTTTAATGTACTTAGGCCACGCCCCCCTCGTAAGGCTTTTCAACCGTTTAAGGTAGTCTTGTGTGAGGTATCATTTAACTCAGCAGAGAATTCCTTCTTCATTGGTGTTGGTTTGGCCCTCCCCTTATGATTAAGCCACGCCCCTTTTATAACTGGTGACCCATTTAAGGTAGAGTCTTGTGTGAGGTATCATTGAGCTCAGCAGAGAGTTTCTTTTTGATTGGTGATGGTTTGACCCGCCCTATGTGCTGTAGCCACGCCCCTTTTTTTCATAACTTATGACCCGTTTGATGTGCACCATTGTGTGAGGTATCATTGAACTCAGCAGAGAGTTCCTTATTCATTGGTGATGGTTTGGCCCGCCCCCCTATGCTTAAGCCACGCCCCCTTTCATAACTGGTGACCTGTTTAAGGTAGAGTTATGTGAGGTATCGATGAACTCAGCAGAGACTTCCTTTTTTATTGGTAAAGGTTTGCCCCAACCCCTATGCTTTGGCCACGCCCCCTTTCACAGCTAATGAACTGTATGACGTAGAGTCTTGTGTGAGGTATCATTGAACTCAGCAGGGAGTTCCCTTTTCATTGGTGACGATTTGTAGTGTCTGAGTGCCGTGCTAATGCATGGTCGCAAGGAGCGGCTTCCAACTGTAACCCCGACGCGCGCAGAGGAGCAAGGGCCCATCCAACGCTGCTTGCAGCTTTAATTATGATTTGATACTGTAAATACAATGTAATTGAATTGAACAGGAATCTTATAATAGGGTCTTAAATTTGCACTTGAAGGCTACATACATGATATTGTGCTAAAGGACTGAGGCTAAGGGCAGGGTTATACTTATCTTGCATGGCAGGATTCTTTTGAAATGCTTGACAAGAATAGGACTAAGGATAGGGAAAACGGTACAAACTTACTTGTACTTTTGCTTCTGTATTTTTGGCTTTGGAAAAGCTAAAATAAGCAGAAAAATGCAGAGCCATCAAAGACTGGGTAAACCCAGCCCGATATGCTGGCAATTTGATTTCTGCCTGAACAGCTAAAGGCTTCAAGACTAAACATGTAAAGATCTAGCTCTTAACTTGAGTTTGCTAAACATTATATTTCTTCACTAATGCAAAAGTACCATTAACTTCTTGAATGGTAATTTTGGTCACTTCTTCTTGGTACATTATAGCCCGATCTGCCGGCGATTTGATTTCGCCCTGCAGCTCAGGCTGGAAACCTGTACATTTATCTATCCTGCTTCCGTTACAATTTTGCGGGGACCAATCACAAACTGGCTTATCCACCTGGCGCGCTATTGGCGGGTTTAACGCGATGATGATAGAGAAGCGACCAAGCAGCTTTTTGTTTACATTCAACAAGCCGGCCACCGAAGCGCAGCAACCCGTTGATGCCGCTGTCGCTGTTACGTCACCCGGATCGTTGGTCTGATTGGTTGAAGGACTATTGCATACAGAGTCATTTGAACTATGCCCGTTGATCACGCCTCTTGGCAGTAGAAAATACAGAGCAGACTCCCCAGACTAATGTTCAATCTTAAAGTGGCCATATTTTGCTCATTTCAGGTTCATACTTGTATTTTGAGGTTGTACCAGAATAGGTTTACATGGTTTAATAAAAAATTAAAAAAAAACACCATATTTTTGTTGTACTGCACATTGCTGTGCTGCATCAGGTCTCTGTTTTAGCTACAGAGTGAGACTCTCACTTCTATACCATCTTTGGTGGGAGTCGCACATGCGCAGTAGCTAGGTAAGGATCACATCAGCTAGCTAGCTGTTTCTCCAACTGCAGTCAGTACAAGGCAGGATTAGCCGGGAGACTTCTTCTAAACGAGGGCGCACTTCCAACTTTGTGTGGAATACCTGCAGAACAGGGACATGTAAGTAGTTTGTTTGTAGATTATGGTGAACTAGTGTGTGTTGTAGCAGTGTTTTGCCATTGAGAACGAGCTAGCATGCTAGCGCTAGCATGCTACGGTTAGCCACCTCGTTTCGACTGGTGACGTAGAAAGCCTGCCGATTTTGAACAGCTCACCCAGAGACTGAAGGCAGGATACATTCAGAAACCCGTATCTCACTCATGGATGTTTTTTCCCCAAGTTTGTATGCGTGTGGAAGCACCAGAGACACCAAATAACACCCCAAATCCCAGAAAAAGTGATTTTTTCATAATATGGGCACTTTAAAAGATAGAGCTTGGTCTGGTGATAGCCAGACTAGAGCCATCACCCATGCACACTGCTTTGACTACAGCCCTGCTGTTCCTAGTTACAGTTGCTAACCTATGATTGGACAGTTGCCATTCAGAATAGAGATTTTGTGAACAGTCATTTTGTGAGTCTTTGGCATAGGCGGAAATCGCGGGTGTGTCAGGGGGTCAAGACCAACCCCATCTGAGGGTTGTCTGCCCCTAGAAATATCCTTAAAACCACTCCATGTATTGTACATAATATATACTTCAAATAATTATGTATGGTAGTAAACAATACAAACACACACGTTTAGGAACATTTTCAGTCCTCCCTCCCTTGCCTTACAGTGGTTTGGTCCACTGCTTGGTTTTGGAAATAAAATGGATAGAAAGGCCATTTCCATTCAAATCAACGTAGCAGAATGGTCAGTGCGGCAGCCATTTTTATGTGTACCATTGCCATGGTAGCGAAGGTGAAGTTTTGCAGTAACGGACAAACAAGCAGTGGAGTAACGTTACGAGGCAGAGAGCCATCCGCTAAATGAGTCAAATTAAATTAATGCTTCATCTACACAAAAAGCGTTGCTATCGCCACGAGTGACAGCTTTATTCGGCTTGTTTTCTGTGAATGATGTGGAAAGGGAGTACGGCGGAGTTAGCAAGCTAACGTTAGCAAGTTGCTCAGTTGCTGGCTGGTTCCGCCGTGCTGTCATGCTACATCAGTTACAGAGCTTGAGCTGAACAGCGGGCTGGGTCTAACGTTAGCGGTCCGTTGACCCACTGCCGCTGGGTTTAATGTTGGCACTCCGCTGACCCACTGCCGCTGGGTCTAACGATAGCAGTCCGCTGACCCACTGTCGCTGGGTCTAACTGTCCCTCCTCACTCCCTGCAGCTCTGAGAACGTCTCCCGAGCTGGGTCGGGCGGCTCTCCTCCCAGCGAGCTGCAACAAAGTTTAAAGCCCCACTGACACGTATGGTCACTGTGACAACTAACAACAATAGCCATTTTGTTGTGTACCAATCAAATGACCACGGCAAACAGTCCAATGGCCTTTCTATCCATTTTATTTTTATAGTTTTCCCTCTTTACCTTAACAATAGGCAGAAGTCCAATGGGACTCGTGGGAGAGATTGTGTCAGTAAGTAGGCTGGCAAGTTTTATTCACTTAAACATGGGATAAAGTAATTATTTTCTCTAATACAGATGATGCTAAGTCATTAATAAACTAGTCATGACAAAAAAATAATGTATTTTTCCATGAGTCCGCTTGGTTAGCAGTTATAACGTTACTTAGCTTGTTGTTTGGTAGCTTGATAGTTAGTTTACGTTAGCCAGTGTTGGGAGTAACGCGTTACAAAAGTAACGCAATTACTGGAATGTATTCCTTTTTGCGATAACCCAGTAATATAACGCATTACTAATAACATTTCAGTAATATTATACCCGTTACAATCTCAGTAACGCGAGTTAAAACGCATTTTAACCCGACATCTTTTTTTTTTTAACAATTCACCAAAACCGCGAAACATTTCGGTACAGAAAAAAAGGCTGTGAGTGTAATTTCCTGTTGCTGGAATTTGGTGGTTGAGATGACTGCAGAGACGGATACATTTGCGAGATGGACATTAATTTCAGGAGTTATTACACTGCGTTGAATGTCACTGTTCCCGCGGTCAGAGCCAGAACCGGAGATGGTACGGGTGACGGGATACGTCAGCGTGGACAGCCGTGTGTCCGAGCAGCTGACCGATATTAAACATGTCGGGAATTAATCTTTAGGCTTGCTACATGTAAATATTAGCATTAGGCATACATTTTATCAGCAGTGGAAAGTAACTATACCTAGTGGGCTACTTGAATAAAATTGTAAGGTACTTTTTAATTGAGTATTTTAATTTTTTCTCCTACTTAATACTTCTACTCCACCACAATTCAGAGTCACGTAGGCTATTGTACGTTTTACTACACTATTTACTTTTAAAGATTTAGTTACTTTGCAGATTCAGATTAATAAAACCAAATATAATGAATAAACTATGATATATTAAAGTGGATAAAGATGAGACTTTGTTGATCCCTTGGTGAAATTCACAAGTTATCTGCCAAGTCATACTTCCGCTGTTATTTTGGTGAAAGTAACTCAAAAGTAACAGAAAAGTAGTGTAAAGCATTACAATTCAGAGACAGTAATATAACTAATTACTCTCAAATGGCAGTAACTGGTAATCTATAATGTATTACATTTTAGAAGTAAGTTGACCAACCCTGGCGTTAGCTAGCTTGCTAATTCCACCCACCGTGTTTTCATGCTACACACTTGTAATAGGTAATAATACTGGTAGAAAATAAGCCGTACAAAGTCAGTCATCTGGCAACAGCACTGCGCTTTCCTATGCTTACCTAAGAGTATGTGAGTGAAACATTAAGTTATTAAACTTTACTAATTTAGTGGCTGGATAGTTAGTTAGCTTGCATGCTAGAAGGCTCAGTTCTCAGTTCAGTATCACCTGTATTGGAGAAAAGAATCATTTCATCTGATGTTTAAAGTGAATTAAATAACCTTGCCAGCCTACTTACTGAAGTTCCACAACTACACATATCCTATACAAGTACAATCTTGTATCTATTATTTGTGTCCCCTTCAAAAATTGCTCTTAAGAAATGTTATGTTTAAGATGTTATGCGGAAGATGAGCTAACGGAAATATTCAAACCTTTCATTGAACAAATTTGCATTGCTGCCGGTATGAATATTTTTTTTGTGAAATATTTGCAGGCGAGTATTCTGCATGTCAGTGTCTTTTATTCGTCACACCTAGGGATGGGTACCGAATCCGGTACTTTTTTGGGTACCGACCGAATTACGTTGGTACTACAGAGGACCGTTTCACGTTAAATCAAACAGTGCCAAATTTTGGTATCTGCATGAGCGAGCCTATGAGTGTAGTTAGACTTTTCAAAACTCCACGCAGATGGCGTTCGCTACAATATAATATAATGGCGAGCCGAAAGCAGTCGCGGTGCGGTGTACTTATACACTTAGACAGACTGGCAGTGCTCTCTATGCACTCAGTCATTTTTTGCAAGTCCAAGTCAAGTCTCAAGTCTTTGAGGGACAAGTTCAAGTCAAGTCTCAAGTCTTTTGCCACAAGTCCAAGTCAAGTCTCAAGTCTCTGGCCATCTGATCTGTCCCTAACACTGTATTGTTAAATCTTATGAATTCAAAACATGTCCTGTAGCTACCATCCATACAGTACAGTATCAAAATCAGTTGTAGGATAACTTTATGGGGTCTAGGCTACTTAACACATCCCTCTAGACCTCGGACCTGGTGAAATATTAACCTAAGTCTGTCACATCATATGGATACAACTATAAAGATACAATTTGCATGTTCCCAGCATTAGCACAACACTTTGTGATGGTTAGCTTGTTAACTATGATTATATATGCTAATATATATAATATATCTCTTTCACTCAAAAAAATGTCTAATGTCGAAGTGGAAATCAAGCGAAAAGTGGCAGCGCCACACTAGTTACAGAACAACATGCATCTCAGTGTCAGTCCAAATTACGCACAATAAGCAGTATGAACTCACTGATGTAATGCCATTTATTTTCTAAGTGTTAGTAGGCTCAGTGAAACTGAGTCCAGCGCGAGGGAGACCCGACTCAGAGGAGGAGAGGTTAGTGAGGCCAGCGTCTCCACGGCAGGTGACAGTGCGCACGGATCCGCTGCGCCACGCATGGATGAAATAATGAAATAGTAAATAGGACTATAGTAACATAAATATGTGCAGAATTAAGACAGTCAAGACGGCCCAGTGTTTGGTGGACCGGGTACACCTTGTTCACTTAATAGCCTACAAATCATCCACGGGATCAATTACGCATCACATGAGTTTGCTCACCCGACACAGCGTTTGTTCCCGCCTCCTGTGCGCCATGGATGTCTTAGCCTCAGCAACCACTAACTATAAGATACAATTTGCCTGTTACCAGTATTAGCACAACACTTTGCGATGGTTAGCTTGTTACCTGTGACGATATATGCTAAATGTAACGTCTCTTTTCACATTAGTGTGTGAGTGATTGACCTATTTAGGTGCGTTTTGAGATGCCTGATGAAGTCCGACGTTGTTGATCCGGCATCATTTATCTTGGTGCCACACACTTTGCATGTAGCTGTGAGCTTACTGCGACTGTTTACCAAGTTATTGAAAGCAAAACTAATGAGAAAAGGCACAACTCCAGGAGGATTTGGTGTCGCCATCGGCAATGCATTTTTTGATAAGTGAGTGCGAGCACATAGGTGCATGCGTTACGTTGCACATTATGGCAAAGGGCAGGGGACATACAGCTCGTCATACGTTTCCCCGTATATGCGCCAATAAAAGAAAATAGAAATAAAAAAAATAAATAAAAAATAATAAAAAATGCACACATGCATACAGTGCGCTGCTCATGTAATGTGGTCATGAATCTGTGAAATGTTGATGTAATATGCTGCATGATTGTGTAACTCACACGATGTAGTTCTTTTAAAAAAATTATATTTGGATTATCTTTTTAGAAAGGCCTGACCACGGACTGGGGTTGCAAATTAGCCTATTGGCTAGAAACCTTTTATGCAACACATCTACACATATAGTTATGGCTTTGACTCTAATAATTATGTATGTAATAATGTGCGCTGCATTGTCCCTGACAAATAAACTAATACAAAAAATAATCCTCTGTGTCCTCCTTGGCTGTAAGCAACTGTGTGAAGGGGGTGTGGGGGCGGTCATGGAAGGCTTGTATCATGTGGACACGCCAACAGTTTTGCTGTCATTACTTAGAATTCCTCATGGGGGTGGCAGAAACTATGCACTATAGCTTTAAGAAAAAAATACAATGTTTTTTTAATAATAATAACAGGCGTGGTTTACTTCATAGGCTGTGTACTTGTTTATTACATTATTATTTATTAATATAGTGATCCTGGGATTTTGTTTGAAAAAGTAAATATATACTTAAATATATATAAATATCTTTAAATTTGACTGAAAGAGACAATTATATTGTGAATCACAATTATATCTGAGACAATTAATTGTACAGTAAAATTTGGAATTGTTACAGCTCTGTCCAAATCCATGTTGATTTTATTTAGTTTTTACATAGGCCCACATTTTCCATTTTGGACATGTAAGTTTAGCTATTAGGCAAGTAAAACTAAAAAAGCTTAATGTCGAGCCCTGCGTTTTTAGAGCAGTGGCTTGTGAGGTCATTTAAAATTCCTGTGTTTCCTATCAACAGACTTTGCACGATTGAGTGTCAACAGGAATCAAAGTCTTGTCTGTGTCTGCCTGGAGCTTCTTTACTTCTTCTGGTTCTGTTCAGCAAGCGCATGGCCTTGTTTCTTGTTCTCTGCCAGAGCTTTTATGTAACCTTATGTTTGTTATTTTTGCAGTGGCCTCAGTCTGGCAAGCACAGTTCCAAAATCCAAACTTTCCGACAAATTGAGTCGGTTTCACTTGTGTGCCATAATAATTCATCCTGCACACAAAAAAATGGATTTAGATCTGTATTTCACCCTGTCGTCATGCCACATGTAATGGATAATGGGGGAGATTTCCTTGTTTTTAATTCTGGTTTTTGAGGATTAGGCTTTATGAATAAAAAATATTCTATGACCCTTAAGCTAATGAAAGCTTTTGAAAACCAGTTTATTAAACTCAAAGCTGCTTTCATTCAGCTAAAATGCCAGTTTTTATAGTACCTAATATTTCTAAAACCACAGGAGCTGCAATCAAATGATATCCATAAATAATACAAACCTTTCTATGCTCCTTTTGTAAAATCCCATTAACATGTATGGAAGGGATTTGGGATATTACTTCCTGAGCAATTTTGATAAGAATGTGTTCAAAATGTCTCAGGATAACCTCAAGTTGAAGTATGTACTTTTTTGAAATACTACTTTTTTTTAAGTGAGACAATTTCACCAAAGTAAGTAAAGGCTTTGAATGTTTGTGCTGTTTTTTATCTTTTCTTATTAACTTATTGGGTTTCTGCTCAACTATAATAGTGTACTGTACCTGCACGCTACTGCACTTTGCAGAAATCTCCTGCCAGTCAAACAGCTGTCCAGTTCATGGAAGTGAGAGTTGCCTCAGCATTTTTAAAGCACATTTTTGATGGATTTTTGATGGATTTCGAGAGAATAGCGGTCACACGTTTGCTATTTCATTTAACCGAGTTTTAATTCATCACTTACACAATTTAGATTTGAATTGAAAGACTGAATCTACATTGTCTCAAATGTTCCTCTCTGCAGCAGTGTTACTGAGTCAGTTAAACTGATAACATAGCAGGACCTTTAAAAAACAGTTGAACGAGTGCATCTTTTCTTTCTCTTTCTTTTCCCTTTTCAGGTCCTCGATGGGCGTCATGGAACCTCGGGGTGTTCATGTGCATCCGCTGTGCCGGCATCCACCGCAACCTGGGTGTCCACATCTCCAGAGTCAAATCTGTCAATCTGGACCAGTGGACACCCGAGCAGATCCAGGTGCATGCACGCACGCACGCACGCACGCACGCACGCACGAACGCACGCACTCACACAGGGCTATACACACACCTTTAACACACAACTCTCACCAGCATGGAAATACTGAAGTGACACCTTAAGTATTAGAGCACCAGGCCCCTTGAACACTGAGTCGGAAATGTTCATATGCGTTTTATTGTACCTGTCATCCTAATTTGATGCATATTAATTAATCCGCTTGCATAACAAAGTCTTCAAGCAGTGAGGATGATTTTGTTGTTCTCTTTTTTCTTAAAAAGAGAAAAGGAAATAGGAAATTTTGGGTCCATCCAATCGTGAAGCGTTCCATATCGTTATCAAGGACCTGCAAGATTATCCCCATCCATTCAGAGTTGACTTTAGCATGTCAGTGCTTTGATGCATTGCTTGCGATACTGGAGCCACATATTAAAAAAGATGACCACCGAAGACAAAGTGGATCAACTTGTCGGACAACATTCTTGGCTTTGCCTGTAAGGTGGCTCTGAAGTGTCAAAACACCTCAAAATGCTCTCTACAGATGCGAAACAACGCAGAAATTGAACCCAATCCAAAAAAATATGTGACGGAGGAAAGTTTTGGAGGGAGTGAGTAAACGTGATTGACACAGCATGAGGTAGTATTTATTTTATTTGGGGACTTTATTTGAAAATGTTTGACTGTGTGGAAGGACCTTAGTTTCTTGCGGCTTCTCAATACTGTTGCTCAGTTTGCATTTCTGAATTTGAACTGGTCTCTCTACATAAAGGGTCCAATAGGGTCCATACATAACTTTTACACTGATTATAACTGCGATTCATATGATACTATGATACTGATCAGATCAATTTGGAGTTGATCTGTTCTAGTCCTGGCCCGTAGCCCCCCTATCAAAAATCTGATGTTCTCACTATGACGATTTCAAACATTATTTACATTATTTACATTTTGAAGTTGGAATAGTCAACCAGCCGTGTGGCAGAAACAGTGAGAACAGTTGGTGAAAAAGGCCAACAAATGGTCAAATAATTACTGTTTGCACTGTGCATGTTGGCCTTTCAAAATCACCAGAGTAGCACAATGTAATTTCTGTTGTACGGTTTTCCTTTAAACCCTTTGAACCGAAATGACCCACTTCATGTCAGAAATCACTTCCTTTCCTCTCAGATTCTCAAGAAATTGAAACCCACAGAAGTTGTTCACATTCTGCTAGAATCAGTAAAACTCTTTTTCGTATCAGTATAGTACATTATCTCTGTAGGTTCACCACAGAAGTACAAAATCCAGAAACAAATCATATAAAAAAGACGATCCTTAGATCTTATGATTTAAGAGTTTGCCCTATAATTATCCAATTTATTTTTCTCAGTATCAAAAGCAGGTCTGCAACAACTAAGCGATTGAATCACTTAAAATTGCTTACAGAAATGTTGCCAATGAATTTAATCATCGATTAGTTGGCTCTATGTTACGATGCACGACATCGCTCCAGTGTCTCTCCGACCTAATGTCAGCTAATTAGCGTTAGCTAAATCTGTTCTTTTATCCTTGTATGGTGCAGATTTACATCATCATCTTTTACATGACCCAAAGCATGACGGAACCTTAGTGGCAAAACCAAAATATACTGGATTTTCATCCCAAATAGAAATACATTAAATAAATCATTCGGAGTGACAAAAAAAAACTTTGGACATACAGGCAAAAAACCCAATTCTATAGTATGATCTATAGCAGTGGTTCCCAACCTGGGGTCCGGGGACCCCTCAGGGGGGCGGCAAAGATCACAGGGGGTGCGCAAGTCTTTATCTGGTTTGAGGTTGAGGTAAAAAAAAAAAAAAATATTATGATAATACACTATAATATATAATGTATATAAAAGTCTGTATAAAAACTATGTACTTTTGTTCTCGCTTAAAATTGTAGGCAGGCTACTTAGTAGGCCAAACCTCTGGGACCTCTTAACCTGGGACCCTTGCTGTCATCAGGTCAGCTGCTAGCTGCTGTCATCCTCGTTTGTCCTGCCGCCACAGCATCACTATTTTATGAACGAAACATGGCGGAGAAACGTAAAAGTGCTGATAACTCCTCTGTATCAAAAAAGAAAGTAAGGCTCTATCTCGAGAGTTACCTCAACTTCGGTTTCGGAGGGGGGGCTCAGCTTTTCTTAGACATAAGTAGGGGGGGGCACCAAGGAAAAAAGGTTGGGAGCCACTGATCTATAGTATGACGAACGTGGGAGTTAAAACCGAGCAGCGCATTCACATACTCACACAGTGGATTATAGATATGCATTCATGCTCAGCAACACACATGTAAACACACAGCCATGCTCAAGGAATATAGAGAACTGTAATCAGCCTGAGCATGTCTCATTGATTCAATTACACACAATAAATCAGGGGCCCGTTTCAGGAAGGAGGTTTAACAAACTCTGAGTCTAACCCTGAACTCTGAGTTGATTTACCCTGAGATGGGAAACTCTGAGTTTCGGTTCCAAAACAGCTGATTTGAGTTGGTTCAATCAACTCAGAGTAGGTTCACTCAGAGTTAAGCGCGTGCGCCACCACAATAAAAAGGCAGCATGAATGGAGCCATGATACTACGATTCACCATGGTAGCAACCACAAACAAAATGGTCGGCGGAAATACTCACGCGCACATACAGCGAGTTTGAACATGTATTTCGTTAAAAAAGCAACAGCGGCTGCTGCAAAATAGCGAGAATTGGTGTGGGAGAAAATTGCTGCTAGAGTCAATGCGTAAACAGTGTATTAATTTCATATTTAATCACAGGTAACCTTTTATATTACTGGTGAAAACTGGAATGATATTACACCTATAATTTCATTTAGGTGCAATCCTGCGGGCGAGAAAGTAAACTACTACTAATCCCATTCTGAGGTTGCAGCACCATGTCATTAACAGAATTTTAATTTTTAATCATTTATTTCTTTTTAATGGCTCTCACTAGTTTGTGTCTAGGGAACACTACAAAAAACGTTCAAAAAACGTTTCAGCGCGAGTCACATTCTTCTGACGGTGCTTTGCTATACAGTGGCTTTACTAATATGCTCCGCATCACCAATGTTGTAAAGAAAACTGCCATTTGCAAAAAAACATAATGCGCCACAAAGAATGTGCTGGGATGTAGAGCATGTCCACGATGGGTGACGTTAGTGATATGAGGACGGCTAAGGTATCTAGCTACATATCTGATAGACTGGGAAGAAAAACGATACCGCTCAAATAGGTCGTTATCTGGAAATGAAAATGCATCTATAGTTGGGCCTCAATATCATGACGTATGTTTAACTCTCTGCAAAGTAATACAGCTTCTTCATCAACGGGATCGTCGACAAAAGGAAATTACATGTTTTGAGAAAAAACATTTTATAGTCTGCCTAACATGGTTAATAAACCAACACTGTTTATTTATTCATGCAGACAACAAACTGCGCTAAAATGCGCCTGATACAGACTGAATGAATTAAGGAAATGAAAGAGCGCTGTGTCAGAGGGAGGAGACTAGGTTTATTGAAGAAAACCTGCTCCCGACCAGGTTAGGTTCACAGGCTCAGTTACCATAGTAACTGACTCGGAGGTTAAGTTACCTCTCTTTCTGAAACAGAAAACCCAGAGTTTCCCTCATCTCATGGTTAACAAACTAACTAAACCTGCTTTCTGAAACGAGCTCCAGGAGAACTTGTGTGTGTGTGTGGGTCATGGTTAGTGAATTCTGAATATTTCCATGGCCTGCGAAGCGGTGAGGGAATAATGTAGCTCTCAGCTGTGTGTGAAACTCACCTGAGCATGCCAGTAATTTATTCAGTCATCCACTTGTGAATTTATCCAATTGTTCGGTGTGTACATTATGTGCGCACAACCTTAAAGGTGTGTGTGTTTCTTCAAGGCAGTGCCTATACATCAGCTGAGTGTGAGTCCAAAGGGTCTCACTTGAATGTTAATCACTGTTTTCAATGACTAATTAATTCTGGATGGCTGATTATTCCGACTCTAGCTCCTCCACTTCTCCTATCATCACCCCATTTATCACCCTCCTCTTAATTTAGCTGCGACACATACGGCCAGTGTGTCTTTCAGTGTGTGTGTGTGTGTGTGTGTTTGTGTGTGTGTGTGTGTGTGTTTGTGTGTGTGTCTGTGTGTTTGTGTGTGTGTGCGTGTGTGAGCGCGATTGGAAAGCAGTCAGCGGGCACATTGAGTTGAATGCAAATTAATGAATGAAAGGACCCCCTGTCTAGGGCTGCACGATATGAGAAAAATATCAAATTGTGATTATTTTGACTGATATTGCAATTGCGATATGATTCACGATATTGGCTGATTTGAATGATCATTTTTTGTATCATTATTCTCATTGAAAAATTTAAAACATTTAAATGATTATAGTGGGATTTTTTATTTATTTTTTCCTCTGTAGGATATGATTTGTAGGCTGGGACATCTCTGCAGCACCACAATACTTAAAGGAGAATTCCGGCCAATATTTTTCACGTTAATCTTGATCGCTAAAGCTACGCGAGTACTTTCGATAGAAAAAAACCCCGACCTGAATCAGTGCAGGTAACACGGAGAAGCTGCAGCTACATGTACAAGCGTCCCCTGAGCTAAAACGGCTGTTGTCGGGGCAAGTTTTAGAGTGCCTTTGTGCCTCTTAACAGACACAAAATGCAATTAATATGTCTGTGCCACATGGACAGGGCCCTTACGTATCAACAAGATGCGTTTTCAACTCAGACATTGTTTAAATTCACCTACCCTGGTCCCTGTCTCGATCCTGCCGGTAGCTAGCTTGCCCTGATAGCCGTTAGCCAGTAGCTGCTAGCTGCCGTCCGGTGAGTGTATTCAGACAGGCTTCTGTGATAATCATCCCAATAAAAATCCACGGAGCGGCGGTGGTGTGACTATGTCCTCCAGAGGACAGGTCATGTCACGTCTTGAAGTTTATTCCCCCCTAAAAAAAACAGTAGTGCGGTAGTAGCTGTTAGCTGCTAGCTGCTCTCTGGTGAGTGTATTCAGCCAGGCTTCTGGGATAATCATCCCAATAACACTCCACGGAGCGGCGGTGGTGTTGCTATGTCCTCCAGAGCAGGGTACCCGCGGGGTCTTAAAAGCATTGAAAAAGTCTTAATTTTGATAATCTCAAATTAAGGCCTTAAAAGCCTTGAATTTGTTATACAAAGTCTTGGATTTCGTTACAAAGGTCTTATATTTTTTTGCCTTTCCTAGGATTAAGTTCATACAGTAACAAAATTAACTGTTACTAATGTAGGCTAATTAAAAACTGACCGGACTGTTTAGAGACGATGTGACCGGCAGGTAACGTTAACTGTTATCTGCTACTGTAGCAGAGCTGCAAGTAAACGCTGAACTGAGCTGTGTGTTTTCATTGTTAAACATTGCTGCAGGTTTTCATGCATGACTGTTGTTGGTGATTTACAGAAGTGGAAGACTTACTCAGATCATGTATGGCAGTAAACAGTTACAAGTCCTGCATTCAACATCTCCCTTAAGTTAAAGTACAAAAGTATTATCAAAATATACTTAAAGTACCAAAAGTAAAAGTGCTCATTATGCAGTGTAATATATCTTATTTTATTGGATTTTATTATATTCCAATACATTGTATTAAATATGGGTTAGTTAGTTACTTACTTACTGATAATTTAAATAAAATGTTTTATTTAATTCAAGTAGCTTACTTGTACTTCATTATTTTCTAAGGTTGAAAAATGTATACGGATTTTACATTTTCCCCTCATACTTCTGTCGGAATGGGTATGAAGTTGGCATTGAATTTAATTTTAAATGGTATTAAAAAGGTCTTAAAAAGCCTTGAATTTAAGTTGGAGGATTCTGGGGGTACCCTGCTCCAGAGGATAGGTCATGTCACATCTTGAAGTTTAAAAAAACAGTAGCGCAGTAGTAGCTGTTAGCTGCTAGCTGCCCTCCGGTGAGTGTATTCAGCCAGGCTTCTGTGATAATCATCCCAATAACAATCCACGGAGCGGTGGTGGTGTTGCTGGACCAATTTACCTGACCAATTTCAAAGATTGTTGTTCCCATCAGTCACTTACACACAAAAACATAGGAAAATAGGGTCCAGGTTGAAATAACCCCCGAAATTACCCTTTAATTCAGAATGGTTTGGCACATATTAACTTTAACATATATTGCCCACCCACCCTGCTATTTGGATTTTGCTCTACTGTAGTCCATATTGCGATTTCGATAAAATTGTGAATAATTGTGCAGCCCTATTGCTGTGTGCGTTTGATGTTCTTTAAGGCATTTTACCATTTGCCTCGCAAGTATTAACCACACATGTATTCACATATGTTTTCCTTTCTTTCTTCCTGTCCTTAACTTGCAGAGTATGGTGGACATGGGCAACAGCAGGGCCAAACAGCTGTATGAAGCCTACCTACCAGAGAACTTCAGACGGCCACAGACAGACCAGTATCCTCTTTCTGCCTGCTATCTGTGTCTCAGTCTCTGACTATTGACGGCCACAAGCATTCATTCAACCCCAACTTCATTTACATAAAATCTCAGTTTTTCACAAAACATGTCACCATACATTGGTGAAAAAACTCCCCGTCATTGAACACTTACATATAAACTGCTGTTGTCACTAAAACTACATGTCACCATACATTTTTATAAAACGTCACCATATAGATTTGCTCACCACCATATACTGTATGCCACCCTATATCTTAAAGCTCCCTATGTTGCCATGTATTTTGTATACAAACTAATGTCACCACAAATTTGCATGACAACAACTTATGTTACCATAGTTTGTCAAGGAAAAACCAACAAACACATTCAACACGAGCCTCAAGAATATCTTTAACATAGTCTCTGCTCTCTACTGGAGGGATGAACAGCAGTCTTCCCAAGCCTGGGTGGCCTCGCTAACAGTGTCCGAAATTCATACCTGCAAACTAGTTGCTTTTCGGCAAAAATCGCTGTTTTGAATGGGAAAATTTCATCCACGTGAATCATGTACACGAAATAAACGTCAAAATCGTGACCTGTACACGAATCAATAAATCAAAATAACGTGACTATTTCACGACCTGGCATAAGACCGGGTTGGTTCACGACAATGCACAGAACATCAAGACAGCCTACAGCTGTCCGCAGACACGGAGTGCGCAAAGTGTGTCAGAGCCTCCCAGACGGGTGAACTGAGACTCCGTTTCTTGCTTGTCGGTTAACAGTTAATGATCGGTTAACATTTCATTTCATTGTGCTTTCTTTTGGAAGGCTGGCTACTAAAAATCACCACATACTAGCTAATTAATTAGCCTGAGGTAAACGCTAGCTATCAGTTAACAGAAGGTGGTGGCTGGCGTCTGGTGTGTGCGCCAATGTTTTTGTGTGTGTCGGCCCGCACCCACGAAGCTCAGACGTGCAGATAGCAGAGCAACAAAAGAAAGTAGCTGCAGCTTCACCAAAATAAAGACTGAAAAACAGAACTATTTTGGTACAAACATTTACTCGCCATGTGACGGATAGCCCTCTGAGATTTGCTCGCCAAACGGAAGCCGCATTTGCCGACTGGCGAGTGTTAATTTCAGACCCTGCGTGCTAATTTGCGATGCTACGAGGCAGTAACCTCTCGGGGACTTTTTGTCATCTCAACCACAATTTCCTAAAAAGTATAAAGTATAAATAAAAGAAAAGGAATAAGTAACAAAAAAAAAAAAAAAGAAGTAACCACCCGAAACAATTTCACTGCTGTTTTCTAGTGTTTACTAACCCTGTTTTTGGGCGTGTCTGAGACATCGAACGTGACACATCAGAAAAAAAACCCCAGAAAGGTAGTGGTAAAAACGGCTAAAGCTAACCTGGGCCTCGTTAAACAACAAAAACAGCTGTCAAAGGTTAACCTAGATGGCAAAATTAACCCCCCCCCCCCCCTGTCTCGTTCTCCCGTAAGTGTTGGGTTCAACGTGAAAAAGAGACTATCTTGCCTGGTAGGTGTATGTCTTTCCTACTTCTACAGGGGGTTGTGCTGTGTTAAACTGACTCTCCCAGAATCTGCATGGTCTCAGAAGATTACTGCTTGCTATGGGGACCATGATATAGCTTCGGGTCCGCTCCGTTAGCGTCTTTGCCAGGCCAGCCTCGCTCTTCCTTGTTGTTGTAGCTCAGGTTATTAAAAGGCGTACACGAACGTTTGTGATGTGGAAAAACAAGTGTCTTTGTCTTCAGTAGTGTTAGTTCAAGTATGGTGTGCAGCCGTCCCTTTGAGGCTGTTTGCCACTGATTCCAGCCAGAAGCAATCTTCTCAATCTTTTATTTACAACAATGTTGCTAGACGCTTGTCCATAGCCAGACATTACTTCACAGCACAGCGGAGTAGCTAACGTTAGATGCTGGCTTTAATTGACAGTCATAGAAGCCCATGCTCACGTGGAACTCTTTACCCAACACACATTTTCGGCTTAGAATTACGGTAGGAACCGCTAAAAATGCAACATCCTCGCCGTCCTCTCCACACGACTGAACACATGCGTCATGAGTTTCGCTTTGTTTATGCCGTAGCCTAGCTACACGCTTGTCTCATTAGCCCGTTTGCTTAAAAAACACGCGTCTGGAGGACTAATGAACGGTCTAAAAGTTTTAGGGATTATAGTGACACAATCGAGACAGCTGATAAATTAGGCCAATCTGTTGAACTTTTTGGGGTATGATTGATTGTGAGCGCTATGTGCGAGGGAGATAAGAAGTGTAGGCTAGGTTCTTTCCGTGCATTTATATATATATATATATATATATAATATAACTATTACTACAACTATTGATATATGTATCAACATACGTACTGATCCGTTTAACCCTAATACATGAAATCACCCCCCCAATGGGCCTTTTTCTGTGTCAAGGCAGAGAAATTACAGTCTCAAATTGAACTCATCGTCCTCATCAAACTTCAGCTTCGTCGGCACATCCTCAATCATTCCCAGCAGCAAATAAGAAGTGACAGGCCCCGCTACATCAGCATCATTGCACACATTTAATCAGGACACCTCTAGCAGTGTCTGTGTACCAACAGTGAAACAGCGGTATCCAGTCTGCCCTTTTCCACGATACAAGACAAGACAGCCGTGTGGTTAACACAGCAGCATATGTGCATATTTCCACCAGCAGACTGAAAATAAATAATCTCCCTGTTTGAAATGCTGCTCTAATACCCTATCTTGTATCTGGCAGGCCCATTTGTGCGGGTGGTCATCATTCTTCACTCTTTTCAAGTCCATTAGTCGTTGTGACAGCAGCGCTGCTGGCTGAAAACAAGAGATAACGGACCCAGGATTAGAGGAGCTACCGCCTGAATGTGTGTGAGCACTTTCTGTGTGTGCTTCTGTGTACATACTCACAAATAACTTTTGGCCCTACTATTTACTGTGCTATCTATGTAAATGACTAAATGGACTTGGATTCCCCTGCCATATTTGTTATTTTGTTCCACTCCTACATTAGGTGACCATAACATTACAAAATAGACAGTGTTTGGTATTCGTAGGTGTACAGATCCAATTATTGACAAATTATCAAAGATGTTTTAGCAATATTAATTGCTTTTAGCAATATTAATAAAGTTATTAATAACTTTATCAAATCAACAATCAAAACGGGGCACCACCCTGGAACTTCAGGGGCCAATAACCAAACTGTGAAATAGTCTCATTAGGTGGTATTCCCTTTTAAATACAGATCTTAACTTGGTTAATCTCTGGTATTCTTTAAAGGAACAAAAGAAAGGGTGAATTCGAACCACTCCTTCGTGGTCATTCAGCCATTTTGTGGCCTTCTTATCTCCTTTTCTTCATTTAGGAGTTTGGAGCAAGGGATGTGGAATTTACATGTAGGCCGAAACCCTCTGTTTGAAAGACCACATGGTCTCTGAGTCTTTTGTCTCTGAGTGTCGGTTGGCCACATGTGTTCTTTTGTTTGGATCCAACAACAGTATCAGACTAGTCTCGCATTGCCAGACCTATTTCCACAGCGCTGTGGAGTAAGGTCTGGCTACACCACAGGTGCATTCTGGTATAGGAGGAAAAACACTCTGGGTTGTTTGTATTGCTTTAACCAATTACAGTGGTCTTGGGCGGTGCTAAGCTCCAGACACAGTGACGGTGGCTCTGCAAAATAGTTGTAATAGTTGGAAGGAACTTGTTTTGGTGGAACATTTGCAAAAGAAAACACCACTTACAATATTAAATGAAGTTAAATGTTAACACAATACAGTAACGTGAGCTATTTAAATTAGCTGGATACCTGGTTTAACGTAATTTGCTCTTACCAGTGTATCGCTGTGTGTACTTTGTCCACAGCAATCCCACCAATTGATCCCAAAAAATCCTAGTTAGATATTAAATGCTGTAAACATATTCTTTGTAAATCTTTACAATCATTCACCTGAAAGAACCAAGCAGGCCTGCCTTGTTGCACCATCCAAATTTTCTTCCAAACTTTCCATTTTCAGCGTATAGCTTGCTAGCTGGAAGTTTGTTGTTTTTTCCTGTAACAAAGTCTTGCAAGGCGAGGGACATCCGGCGATTATCGTTGATCCAGACTAGGACAAGACTATTTGAAACAGTCCATTTCACTCCAGTGTCCCCAACACTTTGCAAATCCTAATATGGTCCGTATCACTCTAGAATTCAATACAATAATCAAAATACATGACACTAGTCTGTTTCACTCCAGTATTCCCGCTTACGCAGTCAGACCCTCCACAGCCACAAGACACATTAACATAATGAAACTCTGGTGATCGCACTTCCCCCGTCAGGAACCAACACACCGCTTGATTACATTAGACTCGAGCGGTTGCACATTCGGTTTCGAGATACTATTTTATACACTCATACTGACCGACACCGACGAGCAACATGCACAACATGTACACAATCATCTAAGATGCGCAAGAAATCAAGGCTTCTGGGATCGGTTGATAACTCAAACTTGCAGAGAACCTAGACACCCGTTTGAATATAGACTCATGCAGTACGAATGAGGTAGAAAAACAGGAGTGAGTCGGTTCATTGACGTATGGCACTCAATTCTCGCGGTTCAGTGACACGACTCGGGTTAATTAACTGGCTCTTCGGTCAATTCGTCAACACTACCTGCCAGTTCACAACAATGCAATGAAAAGAGACAGTGTATCATCTCCATAACAACGCCTCTTTGTACTTCTGTTTACTTCGGACTTGTAGGGTTTTTGTAGCTGGATATATAATTTGTTTCATTTAAATATGAATGTGGATAATGTTAGTGGTATTGAGATGCTTGCTACAGTTGCATTTCAAGTGATAAATCGTCAAAACACGTTTTTCTTTTAACTGCTTTGTTCTAATGCCGCTGGGCGCTCCCTCTTTTCAGTCTCTCTCTATCTCGCTCCATATAACGTTACTGAGCTTTCGGGCGGTCGTTGAGGCTCCGTCTAAAACTCTGCCATTTCAACCAGCTGTTTGTAACATAAAAATAAAATGGATTATGTATCATATTATTTCTATAGTTTATAGCTGACTTCACTAGCTGACTTCTCTATTGGCTGTTGAAACAGGTGACGTTCCTTGCGTTCTAAAACCAGCCTCTCAGAACAGCTGAGTCGCAGTGAAACCATCAGCTGGTTTGAGTTGAGCTGAGATGGGCCGGTTCAGACTGCTGCCACTTTTCCATACAACGTTCTAAAACGGTTTTGTCTATTATTATTATTATTATTATTATTATTATTATTATTATTAAACTATATATATATATATATATATATATATATATATATATATATATATACTAAACTTCCTGTATCTTCACATTCACACCATGGCCCTTTTAGTTGCTGACATCCATAAATCTGTGTGAGTTTATTGAAAAGAATATTATGACGATTAACTGTGGAACTTTGACTAGTGTGTACCATTGTGGAAATGTTCACATTCAGTATTAATGCAGTATTAAAGGTCTTCAGTATTATATAAATGGAACATCCCCAGTTCAATTCCAGCCATCTGAACACGGTCAACAACATAAATAAAGGCAAAAATGGCTAAATGTGAAAAATCCATTTAGTAAAGTACAATGATCTTCCCCTGATTTTCTTGGAGTATTATCAAAATCCATGAATTTCCTCGTGTACAATGCTTCTCTCTAAATGTCATCATCAGTTGGAACCCTGATAAAAGACATTACATCTAGATGTGGCTCATATCTCTGTGTGAAATTACATTTCTAATATTGTTTAGTCAAATTGATGGATCAGAAAAAAATCTAAAACATTGACATTAACCACAGAAATGATGTGGCCATGGTGTTTTGCATTAAGATTCTTGCTACGGTCAAAACACCATGGCAAAGATGCAGTGAGTTTGAGTGTGTACACACACACTCAAACTCCAACTTACACACTCCCTAAGACACCCCACCATTAAATCGGCGCTAATCCCGAATCTCTTATCTCGCTATTTCAGCAGCGACACTTCTGTCGGGTTGAGTAATAGACTTCAAAAGATTGAAAAAATTATGACCACCCGCACGAGTCGAGCTACGAGATAAGTTGGAAGAGGCAGGCTGCTGGACTGCATCTCAAACACTTGACTGAAAACAGAGCAATACAGTGAATGGATACATTATTGCCAAATGATAGGGTGGTCGTGTACACATGACCACAAAGGAGTGTTAGATAAAGACGGATGGTACACTAATGAAGGAACTACTAACACACCACATGGACCATAGACATGGGCATACATTTTATCTAACAGTTGAGGGGGGACAATAAACATAAAATTTCTCGAGCAGTTTTTTGAAAGGGACACAACGAATACAGCCCGAATTGTAGAGTTGTAGAGGATATGTGTAGTTGTGGAACTCCAACATCGGATGAAGGGATTCTTTTCTCTAATGCGGATGATGCAGAACTGAGAACTGAGCCTCCTAGCAAGCTAGCTAGATAACTAACCAGCCGACTCATTATCTGTAACCAGTGAAAGCATGTTGGGTGGAATTAGCAAGATAGCTAACTAACTCTCCAACAAGCTACCAAACAGGCTAGCTAACTAACTATCCAACAAGCATTAAACAAGCTAGCTAACTAACTCTCCAACAAGCTATTAAACAAGCTACTGAATCATCTGTATTCAAGAAAAGAATCACTTCAGCCTATGTTTAAAGTGGATGAAATAGCCTTGTCTACTTACTGGAGTTCCACAACTAACGTTACTGAAGTGATTCAAACTTTGTTCTCTCCCAACCTGCGCCGTCTCTCTTAACCAGTGTTGCCAGCATTTTTTCCAATCAAAGTAACTAGCACCAGCTCCAAAATTCGCTAAAAGTAGCTAAACCTCATACACTCATTTGCATATTTGTGACATCATTGCAATCATTTGCATAAAGCTTAGTGGTTGTGTCAGCAAGGTAGATAGAAAGAAATAGAAATCTTTAGCCAAATAATCACAAATTCACTACAGGAATTTATATTACATTATAATGATTACTTAGGTAGCCTACATTATATTTTAAGTAAAAAAAGAAATTCAAAGAAGGCTGGTTTGCCCAGGGCCAGGCCAGCTCAGTGGCGTCTTTTTCCCGTCGCGTCCCGCTGTCTCTCATACCTAAACTGGCCCCCGCACCCTGTCCCCCCTCCCCCGCTGCACATGAGGAGAGAGCAGAGAGGGGAGGGGCTGCTCCTCAGTCACAGAACAGAAGAGAGAGGTGACTGTTTTGGCGGCCACAAGAGAGAAATACCTTGCGTGCTCGCTGGATAATACTGGCGTCTTTTCTACAGAAAGTCGCCAGATTTGTCGCTAGTCACTTTTGTGAAAAAAAGTTGCTAAGGGGGTCTGAAAAGTTGCTAAATCTAGCGAAAAAGTCGCTAAATTGGCAACACTGCTCTTAACAGTAGTGGTGGGCGGATCGATCCAAATATCGATACCAACGTTGCTATTGATATTGATCAATACCAGTGTAATGAGATCGATACTGTAGTTTTAATTTCTCTTCAGTATGCACTGCTGCGGTTTCATCAAAGAGGCGACTGTGTCTTGGTAAGTGCCGCTGCTTTCAAGTGCCACTCCTGTCACAGCAGGCACACTTTGCTCCTCCTCCCCCCTGTTGTGATTTGATGTTGTACCATCACGGTTCTCAGCGGTGCCAGGCAAACAAGCAAGCAAGCAGCCGGACAGAGACGGAGCAGAAGAATGGCTATGTTTTCAGGCCTAAAATTAAACAACGGCAAACTGTATAATTTGTCAAAAGGCTGTGAGATACAGTGTTAATACAACAAATTTAAACAAGCATAGGGAAATTCTGTCCTGGGTTTTATTTATTAATAATCCAAAGGAAAAAAAATCACAAAACCACTTAAAGGTCATGAAAATTCATTCAGATTTAGCAATTTGATGATGCATCCACCTTAATTATTAAAAAGTATTGGTATTGTATCGGTATCGGCGATACTGGCCCTGTGTTTACTTGGTATCGGATCGATACCAAATTTTGCAGTATCGCACACCACTACTTACCAGCGCTGCTCAGTCCCACTGAACGTACAGGCAGTGGCCCAAACCACTGTGAGCCAAGGAAGGGGGGGTCTCAAGATGTTTTTAAACTTGTATTGTTTTACAACTTACACAATTATTTTAATTGTATTATTTTATTATATTATTTACAATACACGTCGTGGCTTTAATGATTTAGGGGGGGGGGGCAACCCTCAGATGGGGTAGGTCCTGACACCACCGACCCCTCCGTGATTTCCGCCCATGAACCCTGAAAGTTGAGTTTGGCAGTAGTTGTGAAGGGAGCGTAAAGTTTCTTTTAACAAGTCTTCCAAACTACATGACAAAATACATTGTTTCTCGTTGCTTTATGTTAGCATTTTCGGACCGGATGTCCATATCGGCAGGAACAGCATTCTAAAATCGTTACAAATCACTGTTACAATTAGGATTCATATGACGATTTCCTGATCTTTTGCCTCCATGGTTGTTTGGTTGGTCCAAAAACTACTTAGGGGTCAGAAAGGGAACAATTGTGGTTTGGGTCGGAACATTACATTATGTTCTCGACACTTTTCTTAAACAAACGAATGATGCTGTTGTTTTACTTTGGACACATTCAGGATTTTCCCCGCCATTATAAGGTTTAGGTGCAACACCAAGCCGTTTTGGGCAGCACCTGAGCCGAATGAATGCATCTAAAAGACTTTTCTTTTTTGTCTTTAGGCCTTTCGAGTGTTATTTATTTATTCTGAAAAAGACACACAAAACTACGGCAAAGAGACACAAACCGACTATAAAGGGACGCCAAATGACCACAGAGACCCAAAACAAATATGACCAAAAAGAAACATAACATGACTACAAAGAGACAAAATCCTACTGAGAGACACAAAATTGATTGATTTTTATTAATTTATCAAAAAACGTAACATTTTCTTGAGATGGGCGCCTAAACCCCCCCGCAAAATACGTGCACCTAAAGCTAGGGAAAACACTGCACATCACCTCCACCTATGTTTGTAATCTTGTTTAATTTTTTTCTAATGCCTGCACTATGTATCACCCTTAAAATCAAGAAGGCAAAGGTTGGGGGCTGGCAGGTTTGTGTTTCCTGAGTATTTCAGAGAATAACAATATGTTGATGATTATAGCACCATAATGTTTCTGTTGTGTGTGCATGGATATTTGGATATTTTTGTGAAGTATTTCAGTCCTTAATCCTAACCTTTAGAGCAGTGGAGGTCTTCATCCGGGACAAGTACGAGAGGAAGAAGTACTGCAACAAGGAGGCCCTGACTGCAGCTCCAGTGAGTACCATCACTTCGGTTCAGGTTATTGTTATAGCTGTTATTCACTATAACAACATTATCCCGCTTATACATTTATATATACACGGCTACTTGCCAAATAAATCAGTAATTTGACACAATATATTGATTTGAACGATTGTATTGCTTCCGCTAAAGAAAATAGAACGTTTCGTCTCTACGGTTGGAATCCGGCATTCATAGTAACATAAATTATGTAGCTGTTTAATGCAACCTTCTGTCTGTCACTCAACACCACAGTATCTCCCCCTCCTTGCCTGGCATCAGACTGCTGTGTGTGCCAACCTTGTTCCAGCAATGAGCTATCCGATAGCCAGCTGTTCACAGCAAATACATTAACATCACTGGCAAAAGCCACCGGTCCGGCACGCATTTTATCCCCCTATTATGGTCTGTGGTAGTAGCCGTATACTATATTTTACTGTCAAAATGAGTCGGGCTGTGATGGGGCGCTGTCGTGCTATCGCCAGCTAGGTGGACAAATTCCTTCACCCAGCTGCAGTTTTAATCACTGCGGGTTGACACATTATTAGCTGAGGCGTTGTTAAGTGAGCTAGCGGGCTATCAAGGCTGCTCTCGTGGCCGTTATAATTCACATTAAACTGAACATTTCCGATGATGGTGAAGTGAGACAAGGTGAATGGGACTTCTTTGGGAATATTTATGTTGACGTTTCTGTCCTCATTCATCTTTTTTCATTCTTGCACAGCCACTGCAGTTGACACACCTCTAAACACTGTTGCAATGTAACTAATTAACGTTATTGGCCCTACGGCTGAAGTTACTGTGTAGCGATCATAGACCGTACATAAAGATGTAGCGATATAACGTGAAACTTTTTACGTTATAACGTGTTAAATAGTATATTGTAATAACTAGGGATGCACCGATACCGATGCCAGTATCGGGTATCGGTCCGATGCCGTTCGCATGTACTCGTACTTGTAGTCATAAAATGACTCCGATACTACCACACCCGATACCACCTCATAGCAATGAGTAGGTCAAGTAGGTATAGGTGGCAGAAGAGGATTGGAGATTTTTGGCTGTAAAAAAATAACTAGGCTCTTGCCCAATGCATGATACACTTGACGACCAGCCATTGTCAGTCGTTAAAGGAGAATTCCGGCCAATTTTTATGTTAATCTTGATCGCTATAAATATGCGAGTACTTTCGATTGAAAAAAACCTGACCTGAATCGGTCCTAGCAAACTGGAGTTGCTGCAGCTACCTCTACGAGCTTCCACTGAGCTAAAATGGCAGTTGTCAGGGCAAGTTTTAGAGTGCCTTTGTGCCTCTTAACAGACACAAAATGCAATTAAAATGTCTGTGCAACATGAACAGGGCCCTTACGTGACAACAAGATGCGTTTTCAACTCAGACATTGTTTAAATTCACCTACTCTGTTCTCTATCCTGCTGGTAGCTAGCTCGCCCTGTTGCCCGTACGCTTCACCACTGATATTTGAAGTAGCAGTGTTAGCCCAATGTCTCTCATCAGCTTAACGGGCATAAACATGAAGAAAGCCATATTTCAATCTGCTCTGTCTGTATGCGGTTTCTACACAGCACTGTTTTAACAACCACAGTGCTACTATGTAAATAGCGATTTTTTTTTTTTCACAAACTGTTATAGTTTGCCATAAGTCTTTAAATTTGGTCAAAATCTTGTGAACTCAGCTGCTGGCGTAAACAAACCATCCTCTCCACTGGATCAGTAAATCCACATGGGTACTTAATATGCACGTGAATGACGTCATCGGACTTTGCATTCTTCATTCTTTCCAAACTCCACTCAGTATTTTGATATTACAAATTATATGATTTATTTTATTGACACTAGCCTGGGGAAATGTCCAGACCCATGCACTAAGTTTTGAATAGAAAAAAAAGGCATGGTACTTTGAAAATACTGCTTTGTTCTAATTGATAACAATATCAGAGAAGGCCAAAATCATCTGTGTGTCTGAAAACATCTTTGGACCCCAGAGTACTCGGTATTGGCAAGTACCCAAATGTAAGTACTTGTACTTGATCTTAAAAAAAGTGGTATCACTGCATCCCTAGTAATAAGACAAACAAGTTCTTGTTATAACTTGATAAGTTTGTATGTTGTAATAACATACAAAAAATATATTGTTATAGCTTGAAAAACATCTTGTTATTACAATAAACTTTTCACGTAATAACGTGATACTGATACATTTTTCTTTTTCTGCAGTGGCATCACTACGCTTCCGTATGTTTGGTGCCAGTATCTGCCAAAGACAGAAACCAACTTAATAGCTTACTCACACTTTCCTTTTTTTTTTTTTAAAGCTTTTTTTTCCCCCCACCATCTAAAAAACAGGAGATATATCTGCATACACAAGTTTTTGTTTATTTCAGGAGACTTCATATTTATGATCAAATATTAATTACATTATACAAGGTTTGTACGTTTTGAAAAAACCTGGAAAAGTCATGGAATTTTTTTTAACACAGCATAATAATATGTGATTAATAACAAAAAAACTGTTTAATAAAAAAGATATTTCACGTCGTCTTAACGTCCTTAACCTTAACGTTATATTCGGTCGGCATAACGTTCAGTTCACTTCCAGTTCACTCACTTGTTGCGATGCTGTCTGAGGTGAAGTCGGTGTTGAAGTTGGTGTTGACAGAAATTAAATTGAAATGCCAGGAAAGTGTCAATTTAACAATGTCTGGCTTCACTTGGAAACATACAAGACGTGGCTCGAGAAGGTCCAGGACCCGAGGAAAGTGAGATGTGGACTATGTTCTAAGATAATTGACATCTCTAATATGGGAGAATCAGCGCTAGCTAGCCATGCTAAAGGCGCCAAGCACCAGGCAGTTGTGGCTGAGCATGACCATCACTAGCTTCTTTTCTCCTCCATCGACATCGACCAACGTTAGGCTGATTGCAGGGTCTTCCATCATGAGTCAGACTGAAGGCACAAGACAAGGGACTATCTCCAACGTTACTAGACAAGACGCATTAAGGGTCGAGGTATTGTGGGCGTTAAAAGTGGCAAACTCCCACTATTCTTTTAAATCGTGCGAGGATGTCAGTGTACTTTTCGGCGCCATGTTTCCTGACAGTCAGTTGACAGCCAAATTTGCGTGTGGGGAACGTAAGTGTGCTTACTTATGTGATTTTGGATTGGCTCCTTATTTTAAATAGCTCGCTTTGAAGACAGTCGCTACGCAGATGTCTTATGTACTTTTATTTGACGAGAGCCTGAATCATTACCTACAGACTAAACAGTTAGACGTCCATGTCAGGCTATGGGACGGGCCCGAGGTGAAGACCAAATACATCGGTTCAGAGTTCCTGGGCCATTCAACCGCCAAAGATGTTGTTAAGAAACTCAACAACTTGATTTCACAGCTAGGAATCACCAACCTCATCCAAACCTCGATGGATGGACCGAACGTGAATTGGAAAGTGTTTGAAATCCTTCAAAAGCAGGTGCAGATTGACGTGGGAAAGTCACTTATCAACATCGGGTCGTGCGGTTTGCATATACTACACAATGCGTTAAGAGGCGGATGTAAAGCGACTGGGTGGGACATTGAACATGGACTTTCTTGTCTCTACTGGCTGTTTCACGACTCCCCAGCCCGACACGAGGACTTTGTGACAGCGACTAGATGCAGCACGAGCATGCTAAAGTTTTGCAAGTTTTGGGTCGAGAATGTTAACGTAGTGGAAAGAGGATTGCAGCTCTGGCCGCATGTGAAACGATACGTGGAGATGGTAGGGAAAAGCGAACTCCCCAACCCAAAGGTGAAATTGTTTGAGGAGGTGAAGAACCAGTGTGCTGATCCTCTCTTCACTGTAAAGGTTGGCATATTCATCAGCATTGTGCGAGAAATTGAGCCCTTTCTCACCATGTATCAGACGGACCAACCAATGCTGCCATTCCTTGCTGAGGACATGAATAGACTAATCAAAGGTAAGCTTAAACATTAAATCCAATTGCCATATGTTACTTGTTTTCTAAGTGCATTTATTTACAGTGTTGGGCAAGTTACTTCCAAAATGTAATTGATTACTAGTACTGTCACTCGCTGACTTTTTTTTCCCTCTGTGCCAAAATGTTTTGCGGTGTTGGTGAATTCTTAAAAAAAAAAAAAAACTTCCGTGCAGGACTGCACTGTGAGCGGACTGTTAAAGACGATGTGACTGGCATGTAACGTTAAAGGTTATCTGCTACTGAAGCAGAGCTGCAAGTAAACGCTGAACTAAGCTGTGTGTTTTAAGTGTTAAACACTGCTGCAGCTATTCATGCACGACTGTTGTTGGTGATTTACAGAGGTGGAAGACTTACTCAGATCATGTATTGCAGTAAAAATAGAAAAAACTGTGTTGTAGAGTTACAAATTACTTGTCAGTTACAAGTCCTGCATTCAACATCTTCCTTAAGTAATAGTGCAAAAGTATTATCAAAATATAGGCTACTTAAAGTACCAAAAGTAAAAGTGCTCATTATGCAGTGTAATATATCTTATTTTATTGGATTATATTATGATCCAATAAATCGTATTAAATATGACTGATAATTTAAATAAAATGTTTTATTTAATTCAAGTAGCTTACTTGTACATACTTATTTTCTAGGGTTTAAAATGTATACAGATGTGACATTTTCCCCTCATACTTCTGTCGGAATGGGTACGAAGTTGGCATTGAATTTCATTTGAAATGGTATTAAAAAGGTCTTAAAAAGCCTTGAATTTAAGTTGGAGGATCCTAGGGGTACCCTGTTACAGCAAACAGGAATACATTACTGTAATTGTGTTACTTTTGTAATGCGTTACTCCCATCACTGTTTATTGAAGTTAGAAACAGGCAACTCATTTTAAATGTCTTTGTTGTTATCTCAGCATTGCAGTCAAATCCACCTTTGTCTAAATAATGATGCACATTATATTGTTTGATACAGCATGTACCTTATACAGAACATTATCCATGTCTTTTTAAATATTAAAAAACAAAGTAGATGGTAAATACACACAATAGAATCAGCACGTGATTCAATTGAAATATACATGTAGGCGTGGTTGAAATGTGCATGTGGTTGTTTTATGGTCTTTAATTGTTGAGTAATGACACTGAACCTTACATACCCCTTATTTTTATTGTTTGCAGGACTCATGGGCCGATTTGTGGTGGACACGCACCTGAAGGAATCATCCACACTCAAGCTCCTGAATGTGCCTTACCAGGACCGTAACCTGCACAAAGATGCTTCTCAAATTGACCTTGGGTTTGCTGCAGACCCTACACTAAAGCAACTTAGGTCCACTAAAAAGGTTTCAGAGAAGCAGTCCCTAGAGATAAGATTGGACAGTAAGACACTTCTGATGACTCTCCTTGACAAGCTGCTGGCAAAGGCTCCTGTGAAACACACCTTAGTAAGATGCCTACAATGCTTTGACCAGAGACGCATGGCCAAATCTAAGGAGCAGTGTGTTAGGCAAATGATGATAGTACTACGCAGTATTGTGGAGGCTAAACATTTAAACAACACTGTATGTGGTGATGAGAGCGTTCCGGGAGTTTTGCGATTTGGCTAACTTGCAGACTAAATTCAGGGATTTTGACCCCAAAGCCGAGCGTGTGGACACACTGCTGTATGAGACAATGGGGACCAACCCCTCTTTTTCCAGACTGTGGGATGTAGTGAAGCTTGTATTTGTCCTGTCTCATGGACAGGCAAGTGTAGAGAGAGGATTCTCAATAAATAAAGAGCTAATTGTGGAGAATCAGAAGGAATTGTCTCTGGTAGCTCAAAAGCTCATTGTTGACCATGTCAGGTCTGTTGGAGGTGTATCAAAGGTAGCCATCACAAAAGAGCTGCTTCTGTCAGCAGGAGGAGCCAGGCAAAGATATCATGGCTACCTTGATGAACAAAAAAAGAGTGTCAAAACAGGATGCTGTAGACTTAAAGTGGAAGGAGCTTAGTGACGAACTCCAAGGTCTGAAAAAGAAGAGGGCCACCATGGAGACAGATGTGTTTGCCCTCGAAAAATCTACTGATGAATTGTCAGAGAAAGCAGAAAAAACAAGTTGTCTAACGTTCATTTCCAAATCAAACAGTTTCCGTCGGACAGCAAAGGCAAAAAGAGCTGCTCTGTTCAACATTGACAAGCAAATTGATGAAAAGCTTGCAGAAATGAAAAAGTGAAGTGTGTGTGTGTGTGTGTGTGTGTGTCTGTTTAAAAAGGGAAGGTTATGTCCTCCATATGCATGGGAAACTTAAGTGGGGTTAAAAAAAAGATTAAACTGTTAGTTGTGCATTTACTATTCAATTTCCACTACTGCCCAATTAGTTGTTAATTTGCAGTTGCTATGTTTTTTCAGGACACTATGATATGCATGTATTTTACCCTGTGTTCTTCAAAGATCTTGCTTTGTGTGTGTGTAAATAAATGTTTATTTTGTATTGAACCACATACATTGTCATCGATTTTATTGTTAAACCTCAGAGGGTAAACTTTAACACATATTTTTAATCTTATAATGTCGACTGACATTTTCAGGAATACATAGTCATGGAAAAGTATTAGTTAAAATGTGTATGAACCCTGATTATTACATTACATTACATTATTACCCATCTCTTGCCTTTTGGCGAGAAATTGAAAATAAATGCTAAAAGGCTTGAAACTGCATCAAAGAGTGTGCAGGTTTTGGCTGCTGTTGTGTTAAAAGCTCAAATGTTCTACTTTATCACATTTGGCAGCCTTTCCTTACACAAGACATTTGAATGGGTTCCAGCGCTGACTCATCTTTGCCAAAGCCACATGGTTGGCTTCCAGTATCTTTCACTCATCAAGCCTGTAAAGTTTGTATTTTTACAGTCGCTGACCTCTCTCTGCACTAATACTGTATCTATCACTCTGAGGATGTTTTCTCAGCTTACACATGTGGAAAGGCAGTGAAATCCCTTTCAATCCCAATTTCAGCCCAAACAACACAGTTTCATAGGATCTGATACCAAGAGTTAGTGCACACTGTCGAGAATAACCTTTCAAAAACACAGTTATGTTGTGATACAGGTCTTTATCAGTAAGGAGAGATGTCTGTGTATAGGTTTGTGTGTGTCAGTGTCAAAACTGAACCTTCTTCTATACTGCGAGTTATGCAAGGGTGTGTGTGTGTGTGTGTGTGTGTGTGTGGGTTCATGTATAAAATCCCGTGTTCCCCCCAAAAAATGACACTCCTATTTTCACAAACATTACACTTCCTAGCAATTTGACTCAGCGGTCCTGGCTGTACTGGATGAAAATACAAAGAAAATACTGCCAAAGTCCTTACCAACACAATCGGGCGGTCCAAGCCGCAATCCCCATTTCAAGTGTGTACTTCACTTTCAACACCATCTTTTCTTCGACTAATCACAAAAAAAATCAATAAATTAGTAATTGGCCATCTGTGTAACAATAATGTGGAAGTTTAAAGTGGACATATTATGCTTTTTTCCGTATTTTCTGTCATATCTACAATGTTATAATGTTGAATTTTCGTCTTAAACATGGCCAAAACAAATGATGAGAAACGTATTTTAGAGAAATCCCCTTGAGCTAAAACGTTCAGATTTCCAACTGTTCCTTTACACTCGGGACAGTTTTTCCTTGGCTACGTGTTACGCAACTCTAAGCCGGTGTTATGGTGTAGAGGATTAAAGGACCCAAACGCAGGGAGAGGCAGGCAGGAGAGGGTTTGAGCTCAAGGATTTATTTTTACAAAACACAAAAATGAACCAAGGGAGTCCTGGGAAAAGGAGCAGACAAAAACCAATTCAAAAAAAATAGGTAAAAGGCGTCCAAGAAAACCAAGGGAGTAAAAAACCAGGGAAATGGAGGAAGGGTAGAAACTGACAGACACTAACACACACAAACTGACAGGAACAAGACACAAACGATCTGACAACAGACAAAGGAAACACAGGGGCTAAATAAACTAGGTAACGAGAAGACACAAGACAGGTGACACCAGGGCTGGGGAACAGGTGGAGCACATCAGACAATCACACAGGCGGGAAAACACAGGAAGTAGAACTAGACATGACAAGACAGAAAACAGACTGTCAAAATAAAACAGTAGTATTTTGTTTAAAAGCCTTTATCTGCGATTTTTGACTGTAGAAAGTGCTGCTCTATTCTGTTAGTGTCTACTGCTAACTATAGTAGCTACATGGCTAACGGCAGTACAATGTCATCTGGGCTGCCAATGTCTCCCCAATTCTGGGTTGCATTACTGCTGAAACATGTCTGATTGGGTAGTGTTTGGTTCAGAAGCCTATATCTGTGATTATTGATGGTAGAAAGTGGTGCTTCGTTCCATTATAATCAAACGTTAGCAGTATGCTAACATTTGATTGTAATGTAAGGCGACATAGCTGTAATCTAGTCGGCCAATGATGGTCATTTCTCCCCAAATTCTGGTCACTTTTCTGCTGGGACATGTCCGGTTGTGTAATATTTGGTTTAGGAGTCTTTATTGGTGATTTTTCATGGCTATATACTCCGTTGCAGTAGCTCCAGCTGCTACTAGTGAAACAGAGCTGGAGCGCACCGGAGATTCCAGGAAACACGCTGGCCAATCAGAGCACACTGGGCTTTTTCGGGAGGAGGGATTAAAAAGACAGGCGCTCCTTTTTTACATTAAAGCATGTAAACATGTTCTAGTTTTATCCTGAAAATGCTATATAATAGTTCCCCTTTAAGATGTGTGGTGTGTATGTGGTAGTCGCCCATCCAAGGTTACACAATAGAGCAATACTGGCAACAAGTGGTGATAAACTAACTTTTACTTTTCCAATCAGAGCCAGCTTTATGGGCCAAGTATGTGTGCACATACAAGGAATTTGACTCTGGTTTTTCATTGCTCTTAATGAACTTAAATAGAAATAGACATAACAGCTAAGAACAAGAACAACAAGGCTGAACAAATAGACAGGACTGTTATGTACACACTATAATTAATATAATTTCAATACAAATGATTTCTCATATCCCTGTTCAGTAATCTATTTCAATGTTTTGTTAAGTCTTTACAACTCCGTGTAACTCCGACATGTTTCGTACCATAATCTTTGCATTCTTCTTCACCGAAATCGAAACTGAGCGTGCATGTCAGTGTCATCAAAAATGTCAAAAGGGTGCGCCTGGGTAGCTCACCTGGTAGAGCGTGCGCCCCATGTACAGAGGCTCAGTCCTTGCCGCAGCGGCTGCGGGTTCAATTTCGACCTGTGGCCCTTTGCATGTCATTCTGCCACGTGTATGTGTTGTTACACATACACGTGGCAGAGTGAATCCTTATTAAAACATGATTTATAAAAATAATGCCAACAATTATTAGGCTATTTTACTTTAATAGCTTAGTATTCTATGCAATTATTGTGGGCCCAGTTTAATATGCAACTTAATTTTAGGCAATATATGTGGTAGGAGGTCCCTGCTCTGTCTCACTTTCAGTTAAGCGGTCCTTGGCTTAAAAAATGTTGAAGACCCCTGGATTTAAGTCATAATCACTCAGCACAATCAATTATTCTCTTTCAACTTGCGGTTGTGATTTTCAAGCTATTAATCATTGTGCCCCGATGTATGGTATCAAAGTTTTACAAAACACACACACACACACACACACACACACACACACACACACACACACTGTGTGAAATGATATGAACGATGCAATGTAAAAGCCAACTAGTGACATTTCTATCCAGGCAAACTCTCTACTCAATAGCAAGGCTACAAACTGAGGGACAGTACACACAAACTGAACAGTGTTGTAGGAATATGAAAAAACTCTAAAACATGAGCAACCATAGTGTTACATTAATGCAAAATTTCTTGTTCACAGCAGTCTTTCTCTGGCACATCTTTGTTTCATCTCTCTGTTTCTTCCTCTCATTGTCTCTCTTTTTGTTTTCCTTATTCTCTTTTTCTTTTTTTTGTCCTTTTCTTTCTTCCTCACACCTCCTTCCTCTCTCTCTCTCTCTCTCTCTCTCTCTCTCTCTCTCTCTCTCTCTCTCAGTTTTCTCTGGTTTTCTCTGAAGCGTTGCCAGCAGCCAGACTGTGATCTAGGATCTGTTTCTGCCACCCACAAAGGCTTTTATATGCAAATTGATTATTAAAAACAACTCATTATCACTTTAAGCAGTTTGGTGCAGATGGAGAAAGAAAAGGAGAGGGCGGGCTACAGTAACCCTGAGCTATATGTGTATGTGTTGGCATGAGAGTGTGTATTTGTTGGTTTGACGTTTTTTTCTTGAGCACTTATAGGAAAGAAAGCTTTGTGTCTGCATGCTTCTCACTGTAGTTACATCATCGTACTGCACTGTTTGGATGATTTGGATGACTTTGGCTGTTAGTTGAAAACTGGATATGGTCAGCATTAATACTGTAATATGAGGGATACAGTAAGATTTAAGCGGATTAAATCACAGATAGTAAAAATGGACGTAGCATCAGTGACGTCACCTATTTTTGGGCCGCTGCTTTGAAGCCTCAAGTTTGGCAATTTTGAAAGAAAAAAAAGGTTTGGCAATTTGACCATCGCCATCTTGGTTTTTCGAATCCCATCATCGTTTCCAGCTCCACCCTCCTGCCAGTAAAACCATTGACATGTTAAAAAATGTGAGTAACAAATAAATGAGATAAGTCATAAAGCCAGCAAACTGACTCTGAAATGTCATACGCAATAGTCTATATCCACGACGTTCCACTTCTGGGATTGCTTCGGTGCTCCTGGAAAATCCACCAGATGTCACTCTTTACAGCCAGATGTCCGTTACCTTCCGCTTCCTTTGTGTTGGAATTTTAAACTCCGGTGGATTTATGAGGACTATGGTGAACTGCTCCTCAGATCTCTGCAGGTTTAAATCCAGACAGCTAGCTAGACTAGACTATCTGTCCAATTTGAGTTTTCTGTTGCAAAACTAAAACAACCTTTGAACGTACACATGTTCCACCAAAACAAGTTCCTTCCTGAGGCTATTTTGCAGCGGCACCGTGGCTCTGTACGGCGCCGCCCATGACGATTGTGATTGGTTTAAAGAAATGTCAATAAACCAGAGCATCCTATCCCGGAAAGCTGTGAGGACTAGCCAGACCCTCCTCCGCAGCGCTGTGGAGAAAGGTCTGACAATGCGAGACTAGTAACGCAGCAATGTCTAACATTCACTCACATTAGCTTATGTTAGCCACCGTAAGCTTCTGCTCATACCAGACCAAGTGAGGTTGTAAAAGCAAACACATTGAATGTATTGAACCAATAAAAGGTGCGTTTAATTGCAAGTCAATTCAACTTCTCATTTGTGAGAGGAGAAATTTATATGTGTTCTTACAAAAGTTACAAAGTCTTTCCTTAATGGAACAAAAAAATGTTCATACTGACCAGTTAGAATTTTAAAAAGGCATTGCTGTATCATTATCAAACTCAAATGTACCCATCAAATGACATTTTAGCATTTCAATTCTGAAACAATTCTACAGAAAAATACAGTATATTTGTATCCTCAAAACCAAATATATGGCATTCAAATAGCCTTATGCAGACATGGACTGCTGCAAAAGAATTTGGAGTTGTTTGTGAGACCAGTGAAGTGAAAGGTAGAGTAGAGAACAGTGTTGTTTTTTGATGCCCAGCTTGCAGTACTTCACACCATGTCTATTGCCCATGCAGCATAAGCTCATTGTTCCGCTATGAGTGAATTACTTGGTGTTTGTGTGTGTCAGTATAAGGCCCACACATTACTTCAGTGTTATTGGAATCCACAAGACATCACAGTGCATCTTGCAAACCCTCTGTGACGAGCCCAGTGATTGGCCTAAAAATGTCACAAGAGAGCTAGCACAGTCACCCTGGAGGAAGACTTTGTTGATTTCCAACCTTATTTGCCTATGTTAGTCATACGGATGTCCTGTCTGCTGTGTCCCCAGTGCTCGCCGATGTTCTGTGTTTCTACAGCCAGCCATGGCAGCCTACTTAGCTTCTACCATGCACTGACACTAAGAACAGCCTTGCAGAGCTGCTAGCATGGCTGTAGACTCATTTGCCAAACTCTAAACAAAAGTTAAGTGCAATTTGTTCTTTATCAGTTTACGTAACTTTGTCTTTAACTGTTCTTGTATAGTCTGTATTTTTACTTCTATTCCTTTTCTATTTGTATACAGTATACCTCTTCTTCTTTTTTTCATTTTTTTTTTTTGGATATATTTGTTATTTCTATCTTTGTGCTGCAGCAACACCTGAATTTCCCCTTCTGGGCATCACTAAAGGCTTATCTTATCTCATCTTATTTACTTGGTCTCTGTGCGCAAATCCACTGATGGAGAGGATTTCAAAAAGAGATCCAAAACTTAGTTGAGATAAATGCTGGTGTACAGATCTAGCTGTCTCCATAATTCTGTACTATATTATACTTGTAATAGGAGTGGGACAAAATAGCGATATGGCACGATAATTGATATGATGACGCCAAATAGCGATGTTTTAATTATTAAAATAAGGCGCTCTGAATAGATTTCCTGCTCCCAGCATCCCTACTCCATGGCTCCTGGAGGTGGCGCTCAACACATGAATGAGGGAAACTTATTACTTACTACGGTATTGCAGAATTGCGGTATTTTGATATTATCGGTATCGTGAGCCATGTATCGTGAGGTACACTGTCATTCCCACCACTAACTTATACCATCTATTTTTTTTTATCTATGCGTAAAACACACATGCAGATAAAGAAAAGTACCATAGAGCTTGCAACTCCTACGAAAAAGTAAAATAGGGCCTTCTATAATGGATGCAACCATGTCACAAAACATAGCTCCAGGTCATTCAGTTGATATTCTTTTAGAACACTGTGGAATTATATTACGGTTTAAACAGCTAAAACCATCACTCAGCCTCCATAATTCTTGTTTTAGTAGTCTCTGTCTAACTATTTAACTTTACTTCAGCGAGTGCCCTCTGCAAGAAAACAAATTAAGCTGTTGGAGGTCTACCCAGCGGACAGTTTTCAGTTAAGATGTTAACCATCTTTCTGTCTCACTATCAGCAGATAGCCAGACACTTCTATCTCCTCAGTCCTAATATCTATTCAACCTCTGTTCATCCTCTTTCACCCGGCTCGCACTACTCCTCTTGTTATCTATCTGCTCTTTATCATTCTGCCCCCACTGCCTCTGTATTCCTTTCACTCTTCCCTCCTACCCTCCAGCCCCTTCTTTCTTTATCTTCATCTTCAGCCCATCTGTGCCTGTTTAGTGCTGTGTCGACATCTCCGCCAGCATCAAAGTCGCGGCTAAAAGACTTCAACAGAATATGTACAGGGCAAATAAAATGAATTCACATCTCTTCTGCGCAGCTTTCACCACCACAGGCAATACATGCAAGCAGTCGTTTGATGCCTTAACGGTCGAGGAGGGAGCGAGAAGGATGGAAATGGAGCAAGATGAAAAATGGCGAAAAACATTCTTCTTTTCAGAAAAGACTCAGTCAGTGTTAGTTTCCACCCCGAGGTGGTGTAGAGAGCAAAGTAATAGGAGAGGACGGCAGTTAGGAAGGAAAGGAGGTGGGTTGATGTTAATGATGTAACCTCTTTCATTTTTCTCAGTTAACTCCTCAGTTAGATGCTGAGGAGTGCTTGGTGTTTTTTTTATCAGCAGTCCAAAATGGGACTCACATACAGCAGAGATGCTTACAAGTCTCTGAGCTAGAGTCCAAGTCTCAAGTCTCTTGTGGTTATAGTGAGTGTTGTATTACCTTCTGCGTTCCATCCAGGCTGCTTAGAACACTGCATAGCTATAAATAATAACAACCAGTGGACCGAGGTTGTGGCTAAAGCAAGAAGCAAGCTAACGTTAGATGGCCATTGCTGAGCTAAACATTTTTGCTAACCTATCAGGGTGTGTTTTCAGGTGCCTGATAAAAAGAGATCTGGTCGAGCCAGAATCCTTTATGTTGATGCCATATATTTAACATTCAGCGATTCTTTTGTTTGGGCCTTGTTGTCTGAAGTTTTTAAAGCCAAAGCTTCTGATGAAGGGTGTGGTCAAACATGTTTGTTGTGCTCTCTCACTTGTGGCCACGCGCAGCAATGTTCCAGATTCTGTAGGTTGGTTAGAGGTTACACAGGCAGGGGAATAACAATCAGACTCATCAGCTCAGTTTCCTAAAAATAAAGATTGTTCACAAGTCCTGCATCTCAAGGTCGAGTCTGAAGTCTTTTGAGGACGAGTCTCAAATAGTCTGAAGTCATTGTATGTGTGACTTAAGTGTCACTCCAGTCCGAGTCTCAAACTCGAATCCCCATCTCTCTCGTACAGTCCCGTTGCAGATTAGCATTCCCTTTGCCTAATTTTTAAGCTTCTGACAAAAACAAATGTAGCAGTGTGTGTAATGGCTGTACACACTCTACTGCTAAAACTCTTTAGCCTGGTTCCACACCCCTGAATCGACGCCCACATATCCAATATCTTTTTTGTTTGATTGTAATACTACTAATGAAGTAGTATCTACATAAGATTGGATTAATTGTTCATATGTTTGGACTTAATGGTAGTATAGGTTGATACATGGACATTGGCTCAAGTGTTGAGTTCTGTGGTCAGGGATCTTCCAAGCAGCCGGTGGCTTAAGTACGGAGGTCCTAAGAGCTCAACACACTGCAAATGAAGAAAACATGCAAAAAGACTTAACTTAGCAAATTAACTTAGCAAATTAACAAAACATCTTCACCAATTTGACAACACATGCGCAGAAACAACTCTGCTCAGCCAATTACAGGATGCTCTTACATGCTCCAAAGTAGGTATTAGGGGACACTAGAAAGGGATGCAGTTAAGAGTTAAGTTATTGCTGCTGCTGCCAGTATCAATTCTAACAGGCATTTTCCACATATTGCGTCTCTGCTGCGTTCCAGCTATGTTCTGGCTATTTTCTGGTTTTGTTCTGTCCTCCGCCACGTGCCATACCACACCGGGAGCGTCTCAGTAGCGGAGCGTCTTGCTACCTCACAGATTTTATTGTCTCTACAAGTACTTTTAGAAAAAACATGTTTTTATTAAGCTAGTATCTACAGTCAGGTCCATAAATATTGGGACATCGACACAATTCTAATCTTTTTGGCTCTATACACCACCACAATGGAGTTGAAATGAAACGAACAAGATGTGCTTTAACTGCAGACTTTCAGCTTTAATTTGAGGGTATTTACATCCAAATCAGGTGAACGGTGTAGGAATTACAACAGTTTGTATAGGTGCCTCCCACTTTTTAAGGGACCAAAAGTAATGGGACAGATTAACAATCATAAATCAAACTTTCACTTTTTAATACTTGGTTGCAAATCCTTTGCATTCAATTACAGCCTGAAGTCTGGAACGCATAGACATCACCAGACGCTGGGTTTCATCCCTGGTGATGCTCTGCCAGGCCTCTACTGCAACTGTCTTCAGTTCCTGCTTGTTCTCGGGGCATTTTCCCTTCAGTTTTGTCTTCAGCAAGTGAAATGCATGCTCAATCGGATTCAGGTCAGGTGATTGACTTGGCCATTGCATAACATTCCACTTCTTTCCCTTAAAAAAACTCTTTGGTTGCTTTTCGCAGTATGCTTGGTCATTGTCCATCTGCACTGTGAAGCGCCGTCAATGAGTTCTGAAGCATTGGCTGAATATGAGCAGATAATATTGCCCGAAACACTTCAGAATTCATCCTGCTGCTTTTGTCAGCAGTCACATCATCAATAAATACAAGAGAACCAGTTCCATTGGCAGCCATACATGCCCACGCCATGACACTACCACCACCATACTTCACTGATGAGGTGGTATGCTTTGGATCATGAGCAGTTCCTTTCCTTCTCCATACTCTTCTCTTCCCATCACTCTGGTACAAGTTGATCTTTGTCTCATCTGTCCATAGGATGTTGTTCCAGAAATGTGAAGGCTTTTTTAGATGTTGTTTGGCAAACTCTAATCTGGCCTTCCTGTTTTTGAGGCTCACCAATGGTTTTACATCTTGTAGTGAACCCTCTGTATTCACTCTGGTGAAGTCTTCTCTTGATTGTTGACGTTTGACACACAAACACCTACCTCCTGGAGAGTGTTCTTGATCTGGCCAACTGTTGTGAAGGGTGTTTTCTTCACCAGGGAAAGTATTCTTCGGTCATCCACCACAGTTGTTTTCGGTGGTCTTCCGGGTCTTTTGGTGTTGCTGAGCTCACCGGTGCGTTCTTTCTTTTTAAGAATGTTCCAAACAGTTGATTTGGCCACACCTAATGTTTTTGCTATCTCTCTGATGGGTTTGTTTAGATTTTTCAGCCTAATGATGGCTTGCTTCACTGATAGTGACAGCTCTTTGGATCTCATATTGAGAGTTGACAGCAACAGATTCCAAATGCAAATAGCACACTTGAAATGAACTCTGGACCGTTTATCTGCTCCTTGTAAATGGGATAATGAGGGAATAACACACACCTGGCCATGGAACAGCTGAGCAGCCAATTGTCCCATTACTTTTGGTCCCTTAGAAAGTGGGAGGCACATATACAAACTGTTGTAATTCCTACAGCGTTCACCTGATTTGGATGTAAATACCCTCAAATTAAAGCTGAAAGTCTGCAGTTAAAGCACATCTTGTTCGTTTCATTTCAACTCCATTGTGGTGGTGTATAGAGCCAAAAAGAATAGAATTGTGTCGATGTCCCAATATTTATGGACCTGACTGTACCTTCCACTCCAAGCACTCCTGTAATTAAACTATACATGCCTTCTCTTTTCTGGTGTTGTTCTGATAAAAAGGATCTGTGATGTCATATTATGTTTTTTTCACCTCCAAGATTAATCTCTCGTTGTCCGTGGTGTTGTAGAGGAGACGTATACGATACTCGGGGGTGTGTTTTGGTAAACTGACTTGATGCTCTCACTGTTTCACTTCCCTTCTGGTTGTCCGGACGGCATCCAGCATTGACTTGAATGGCCGCGATTGCTCGCGGGGCCTGCAGCAACTCCGGAACGCAGCGCAGACGCGTGTGGTGGAAAATACCGGTAAAAACAACATTCATGCTGTCAAACTGCAAATTATTTTGACTCGTTTTAAACCATTATTTACCAATTTGCAATTCATTTTCACCCTTGAACATTCAAAACATTCTCAGAAAACGGGTCTTTATAATATTGTACGAAAATGTATGCACACCAAAACGTATTATATCCTACGAAATTAGGAGACCGCTGGCTGGTCGACGGCTGGCTACGAACTCCGTGACGCCGAGCGGCAGTTGCTAGTTTATTTAAGTGGCTACAGAGCTTCGTGACGCCAGCTACAGACCTCCGTTGTATCAGTGGTAGTTGGTGGTTCAGTTTCCCAAAAATAGATACTTAGGTTACTTTGAGCTGGGTACAAAGCACTGCAAGCTGCCGATCATTTCGGCGGACATTACAGTAAGATTTAGTCCACAAAATAGGAGCGTTTTGCCGCGACGAAAGTTAAGATTAGGCACCAAAACGACTAGTTAAGATTAGGAAAAAGATCGTGGTTTGGATTAAAACCCTCCTAAAGGACACGCATTTCCTGGGTGAAAGGCTTTAGTTTTCCCCCGGGAAGCAAACTCTGCTCTCTGGCTTGAAAGTACTGTATGTTAACACCAACCCATCCACCACGACCTCCTCCCTACGGTGCCGGCCGCGTTCTTATACAGCGTCAGTCAATGTAGTGAATACAGCAAAAAAAAAACTTAACTTTTCTTAACTTTTTGAACGAATGGTTCATGAGAACAGGCTGAAACATTTTTGACTGAAAGTAACTATAGCCAGCTAACATAATGTTAGCCTGTTTCACGATTAATTGGGTGTATTTTGTCATATTATTTGAATTGGCAGGCTAATAATAAGCAAAAGGCAAACGCTAGGTTAACAACAGACGTGCAATAATATCTGAATTTTACGATCACAATGTCAAAATAATCCCCAAAAAACTAACTACATATTACCTAATTGCCACCCATTGTCAGAATGCTGACTTCAATGACTTCATTAGCCAAAATCCAAGGCAACAACATGCCTGTCCCAGCCGTGTGCATCACATTTTAGTGTCTCCTGGAAACGGTCGGTGTTGCTACTTGCAGCATGCTTCTGTATTTGGTTGTGTTTTGTCTAAAAAACTAAAATCAAAACCTATTCAAGGCAACTCGTAGAAAATTGTTTTTTAATTGGAGACGTCTAGTTCTATTTATGTATACTTTGTTTTTTAAAGGAATCTCTGAAGCGCTGAAGTAAAGCTACAGTTTGTTTTTTGTAGCTCTTGTCATCTGTTTTACGAGTGTTTAGGCAATTGGACTTGTTTGGAAGAAAAAAATGGAAGGCAAACAGATGCTCCCCATCTAAGAAAACCAACTTGCCATAGTTATTCTGCATTTGATGAAACTGGGACTGCTGGTTTCTTGTTTTGAATCATTGGATTGGAAAGTTAAATTTTCCAATTTTCCATCAGTGTGTGGATTTTGTTTTGTCATGAAAGTATAATTTTAAATGTTTAGGACAGTGTAGTTATTTTTACAGAATTACCCCCCATACTGTTAGATACTGTTGTATTTCCTTACACTTTTCACCCCCATAGTAGACTGCAAAATGATACAAATGTTTAGCTTTTTTATGACCTGATTACTTTTACAACTTTTTGGACTAATCAATCTGTTCAGCTGTTGTGGGGATAGGCAGTAAGCGGAGACAAGACACAAATCTTGAGGGAGGTAGTTGAAGCTGTGGTGCAGAAAGGCAGAGACGAGCCAGATGGCAAAGAATAAACAAGGAAGTGATAAAGACAAGGCCAGGACCGCATCAGAACTGTTTAGCTCAATCTGTTAACTGACATGTCTCGTTACAGACGGGACAGATTTTAGTTCTGTGATGAAGCAGCTGATGGGATTTTTTTCAGACTGGATCGGTATGTATTTTGAAGACGGATTGGAAATAGCAGTAATTATTAGGGGTGCACGATTCAGAAAATGTCACGATTCGATTCAACATTGATTTTCAGGCTCAAGATTCGATTAAAATCAATTTTTATATTCAAAAACAATTCTCGATTAAAAAAATGATTCACAGTATGTAAATGTAGTTACTTTCCCATGTGATTGCAGTAGACATACAATAAAAAAAAATGTTAATTAAAAAAATATATATTTATTTATTATTAAAAAATATGAATCGATTTTTGGATTTCTATGAATCCATTTTGAATTGGAAGAGCTTGAATTGCAATTCTAATGTGAATCGATTTTTTTGCACACCCCAAGTAATTATTATACAAAGTGTGTGTTCATTTTTTGATGATGGCCTGCTTCCATGATAGATTTTGTGTCCAAGCTGTAGAAGGCGTAAGCCAGGCTTTTCATCATTAAAAAACAACAACATGTACTTGGTTTGAATTCTCTTGAGTCTTCTGAACATAAAATAAGTAATATGCTATGTATGCAAATGTGGTATTGGTAATTATGTTTTCTTGACTTTTTCCTTTCTTTATTTTCCGCTTATCTCCAACTATTCCTCTCCATCTCTCTGTTTCTCAGTCCATCTGGTACTGTGAAAATCTCTGTCAGTGGAGAAATGTATATGGTGCTTGGCAGTAAATAGAAATGTTTATTAACTTATCCAATGATGTGAAAAATGTGATTATTTTTCAGCTCTTTATCTGCTGTATTATTCAACAAAGACAAACAATAAATCATTGCATAGTATGACCAACAAGGCTTGAAACGATTATTACATACTTGACTAATCGCAATTTTTTTCAGCGTATTCACCGTTTTTTTGTTTGATCGTAATTAATTGCTAACATTAGCTAAGGTCTTAGGGGAATGACTGTTGATAGTAATTGTCAATTTCATGTTAATTTAAGCAAAAATTACAATGTTTTAATGATAATAAAGTGGCGTGGTTAACTTCATAGGCTGTTTATAACTTGTTTGTTATTACATTATCCGGGTCACATGACAGTGATATAACCAAAAGAAGTATCCTGGGTTTCAATAAATATTTTTAAATTTGACCGAAATTATATTGTTAATCTCAATTATTTTTGAGACAATTAATTGTATGGTAAATTTTTGAATTGTTACAGCTCTATGACCAACACGATATTAGATTGATTAAACATAAACTGTTCTTTCCTATAGGCCAGGCCTGTGTGCTATGATGAAATGTAGGTGATGTATGAATTTATATGAATGACATATTATTTATTTATAAACTACTTCAATCACAGTGACTGATTTGTTGAATGTCCAGCTGTGTGCATCACTTTTTAGTGTCCCCTGAAAATGGTCAGTGTTGCTACTTGCAGCACGTTTCTGTATTTGTTTGTGTTTTCTCTATTTGCAGATATGTGTTGAAATTGGCGAGGTTGTTTGTTTTTTAATTTGCTTGTGTTTTGTCTATTTGCGTGTTTTCTTAATTTGCAGTGTGTTGAGCTTTCAGGGCCACCGTACTCCCCATAGACAACAATGAACATATAAATAAATGCATATGGTGCTTGGCTGTCTTGCGTCTGATACAAGGGAAACGTCTGTGCACCTTAACGGAATGGCAGACATACTTTTAAAGTTGCCGTAAAAAGAAATGTTAATGAACTGATCCAATGATGTGAAAGGGATCTCTAGTACTGACAAACGTTTCTGCAGAGAGTTAGGGAGTCCATTTAACACAATGTATTAACTAGTGAGTTTTAGAGGTTCTTGAACTTCTTGAACAGGTGACGTCCCTTACATTCTAAAACCAAGCAACTTAGTCTTGCATTGCCAGACCTTCCTCCACAGCGCTGCAGAGCAGGGTCTGGCTAGTCCACATAGCATTCCGGGATGGGAGAAAAACGTGCTCTTGTTTATTGGCATTTCTTTAAACCAATCACAATCGTCTTGGGCGGTGCTAAGCGCTGGACGGAGCAACGGTGCCGCTGCAAAATAGCCTCGGGAAGGAACTTGTTTTGGTGGAACGTGTATGTTTAAAAGTTGTTTTAGATGTGCAACAGAAAACTCAGATTGGACAGATTGTCTAGCTAGCTGTCTGGATTTACCCTGCAGAGATCTGAGGAACAGTTAACCATAGTCTATAAGGATCGACTGATACTGATTAGTAGTTAATGAAACAGATAACTGATATTTGGAACCAATATGCATTTACAGTGAAAATGAAAATCTTTAAATCAAAATTAAGATTTTGGAATGTTACAAACTCCAACACAAAACTTTGTTTAAGTGCTTTAAGCAATTATTTAATGAAGTAGAAACATAATACAAAGTAAAAGATAGTCAGATAGTGTTGTTGGCGGGACATTAAATCAGACTCAGTGGTGAATGAAACCGAAGCAGAGGGACAGACACAGAGCTGTAGTGGAGCCAAAGTCAGGCAAATAACATGCAGATACAGATAATCTGCAAACTGCCCAAAAACGGGCCGATTATCGCCGATAATCTGTCTATTCCTACCATAGTCCTCATAAATCGACCAGAGTTTAAAATTCCAACACAAAGAAAGTGGAAGGTAACGAGGACATCCGGCGGAATTTCTGGCGGCACCGGAGCAATCCCTAGATTGCTAAATAGACCACTGGCGACTTGACCAGCTGAGACGCAGCGACGCTATCAGCCGGCTTGAGTCAAGCTAAGATGGGCCGGTTCAGGCCGCTGCAACAGTTTCATCTTATCGCAAATCTTTGGTCTCAACTGGGCTTAATAGGTTCACCATATCAACTTAAAAACTGAAAATATGTTGTGTTCACAGCTTGTTTTTGCTGCCCGCAAGCGACAATAACAGTTATTGCAGGTTTAAGTGTTTCTCTATAACATTAACTCTTCAGCGTTGGCTAACTGTGATCACATTTGACAGGGCCTTGGCTTTTTGTGTTGTTGTTGCACCATTCTGTTCTGTGATCACGTTTTCTACTCTTCAATACACTTTGATGAGCAGAGAAATAAAGAAATGTCTTGAAAACAACCAGCTACTGTTGGCCGACTGCAGAGTTCAATTCAAGCCTGCTCTCAGTCTGTCTCACAGGTCAACGGCAGGTTAATAGAAGTCATCCCTATGCTCTATAGTGTGTGTGTGTGTGTGTGTGTGTGTGTGAGAGAGAAACTCTTTAGACACCATTCTTTCTGTGCAGCTGTGAGGCTTAATATAACCTTGGCTTGCAGCATCTACTGAAGCAAAGAGTACTCTGCGTTAGAGGAGAAAGTCCTCCTCCATTCCCTCTAATCCAGGGGTCTTTAATGTTTTTTAGGCCAAGGACCCCTAACTTGTAAGAGAGATGAGCAGGGACCCCCTACTACATATGTTATAAAATGGAGTTGCATAATAAACAGGGCCTACAATACACATACCTTTTATGATGTCTTACAATACTAAGCTATTAAAAATAATAATTATTTACATTTTCATATAACATCATGTTTAAATGTCAAACATACATGTAGCAGAGTGAGTCCTTAAGCTTAACTGTATCTGTGGATGGCTACTATAGTGGCTACCTTACGTTGGGGCCAGTAAGCCTATCATCAATGTTGTTTGTTTTGTTTTTTTGTTTTTTTTACGAATAGGCAGATTTATCTTTGCTAATAATATGTTGGATCCACGTTAATGAATGTTTTCAGACATATTTATATTTTTTGGGGAAAAAAACGTTCAAAAAAGTATTAAACAATAATTTGGCCCCCTGCCGTGACTCTGAGGACCCCCTAGGGGTCGTGGACTAGTGCTGGGCAATATAATGATATTATATAAACATTGATATATGAGGCTAGATATTGTCTTAAATTTTGGATTTCTTAATATGACACAAATGTCTTTTTCTGGTTTTTATATTGATATACTGTATATACTGTAGTAAAGTGATGCAATTTTCTTAACTTACCAGACCGTTTTAGCTGTTTTATTTTGCTATTTGCTATTACCCACTTAGTCATTGTATCCACATTATTGGTGATTATTTATCACAAATCTCATTGTGTTAATATTTTGTGAAAGGACCAGTAGTCAACCCTACAATATCGCCACAATATTGACATCGCTGTATTTGGTCAAAAACATTGTGATATGTTCATTTTTCCATATCACCCAGCTCTATGGTAGACCCCCTGTTAAAGGACAACTCCGGCGTAAAATGAATTTAGGCGTTAATAACGCAAAACGTGTACCTAGTCGAACGTTCTCTGGGACATGTTTTCATGCTAATCGAATGTGTCTCTAGCTTTTAACAAGCTACTGCAAAACCGGTGGTTAGCCGCTAACGCTAGCTTTCGGGGCATGGGGTAAATCACTATTTCTACCACAAACAAGGCTCAAAATAGCACCACACTTAAATGGTCTATACGCTTACAAAGTTCTCAATGCTTCGGTTTGCATGTAGGGACCCTCATTATGCTACTGTTTAAGTGTGGTGCTATTTTGAGCCTTGTTAGTGGTAGAAAATAGTGATTTACCCTCTACCCCGAAAGCTAGCGTTAGCAGCTAATCACTGGTTTTGCGGTAGCTTGTTAAAAGCTAGAGACGCATTCGATTAGCATGAAAGCAGATCCCAGAGAACGTTCGACTAGGTACACATATGTTATTAACCCCTAGGTTCATTTTATGCCGGAATTGTCCTTTAAAGATCTCTGCTCTAATTAACATTGCTCTCTCTCTCTGCTTCTCTTTCCTCTCTCTTCCTACTCTGTTCTCCTTGCTCTGTCCGTCTTCATTTTGTCTTCTTCTCTCCCTCCCTTGTCTGTGTCTAACCTTCGGTCTGAAACTCTCAATCTTCCAGCCCAAGTCCTCTGAAGCAGCTCCTCCGTCCACCTCACCGTCCTCCCAGGCTGACAGAAGCCAACAGGAGGTGCAGGTCTTTCATGTTTTGTGTGGTGTGGTGGTGTTTTGCTGTGGTTTGTTGTCAGGGTATCCCCCAGAAAAGTTGTTAGGCCCGGTGGCAAGTGTCTTTTTTTGATGAGGGCCTGGCTGGGGACAGTCACAGACTGATAGCAGCATTAATGTAGAGCCAAATAGTTTCTGAGACAACAGAATCATGGACGGAATTGCGAAATTGAGAATTTAAAAAAGCAATAAGACAGATTCCATAGGGCTCTACATTAAGTCAGTGCTGAAAACTAACTGGAGATTTGAAAACATGACTATGTTGAAGTTTCCAACCGAGCCGCCCCACTGAAACTAGTTTAAAAATGTCTTAAAAATACTGTTTCCCTGGTGGGGGGCAATTTAGGCCCGGTGGGCCACCAGGCTTGCAATACACTGGGGGAAACCCTGGTTGTGGTGCTGTCATCATGTGCTTTGTCACCGTTATGTTGGGCCAAGTGAAAGGTCAGAACAGTCATTGGCAGATTGTTTGACCAGGCTTATAGATGTTTATCCCCTGATACTCATATCAAATCCTTTTAGCCACTTTGATTTTAGCCTTGTAGATTATTTAATCACTATGCCAGACATGTTTTGACAGTGTAGGAGGCCCCGTGCTTTCACTGGGCCTGAGTTATAGTCTTCTTTTGAAGGCTTTTTTCAGACAGCCATGTAAAACCTCATACTCGGGTAAACTTTGCTAAACTCCAAACTGTCCAAGGAAGCAAGAGATCAGAAACATCTTTCACATTTCTTTTTGTACTTTTCCTCAATTATTTTATGACACATTTACTAAACATTTGTAGCATGAAATCACAAGACCAAATCGCAAATGTGAGTTCATCTGGAGCTCGCAAAGAATCTTCCATTCCCACTGCAATATCCATTTTAAAGTGCTCATATTATGCTTTTTGGCTTTTCCCCCTTTCCTTTATTGTGTCATATATCTTTTTTTGTGCATGTTATAGGTTTACAAAGTGAAAAAGCCCAATGTCCACCCCAAAGGCACTTAGCATCTCCAACAGAAAACACTGTTCACAAACTGCTCCAAACAGCTCTATTGTAGTCCAGCCTTTACTTCCGTGACAAACGTGCGTCACTTTGTAACACACGTTATAATGCTCGCCCAGCTGCTAGCGTGGCACGCCCTCATACTCTGCTTCTGACTGGGTAGTAGTCCTTACCTAGCTGCAGCGCATGTGCGACTTCCAACAAAGATGGAACAGAAGTGAGATGCCTCACTCTGTAGCTAAAACAGATAGCTCAACACACAGGGTGAAAAGAGGAGCTGCAGCAATGTGCAGTACAACAAAAATATGGTGTTTTTTGAAAATTAAACCATGTAAACCTCTCCTGGTACAATCTCTAAATACAATTATGAACCTGCAAATGAGCATAATATGAGCACTTTAAACGAAATGGGCTGTTGTTGTAGTTATTTGCTTTCAATGTAATTTTATGAGTCTTTTATGGGTGTATGTTTTTTTTAGGTGGTCTGTGAACCCCTAACCGAAGACAATTTGTAAAATGATTATGTGATTGATAGACAATAAAGCTTGAACCTCTTTGTTCATTTTCAATTTCCAAGGGGTGTTATCAACAGCCGTTGACCAAAATGCCTCTGGACACTATTGGATAGACCTACAACCAATCAGAGCAACAAAACGTATTGTAGCACTGAGCCACGGACAAATGTAAACAGACTACAGTGTGCAGAGATGAGCTGTGAAAATAGTACTTCAATAGATAGTTCCACATCAGATGCAGCCATCTTGGTTGTTTTTGAAAATGCCTCAACGGCGCTCCTCTTTACTAATCTAGGTTTATGCTCACCGTAGTGTCCCCGGCGCAGGCTTGTGCAAGCCAAAATGATGATGTCGCGTATTTTGCATAAAGTGCGGTTGTGATTGGCCCAGCCAGGATCTGGCCATCTGAACAGGAGGTAACCAGACGGATCTTTTTATCAACCTGGACCCTATTTTCTGATGTTTTGTGTGTAATTCACCGATAGGAACAACAATCTTTGAAATTGGTCCGGTAGTAAGCGTGAATGCTGTAACCGGCAGCCACATACCAGACTGCAATGTAACCCAATAGGGCAAATGTGCATCATCAATTTCGTCCACTAAAAGAGCTTTTTTATGCCACGGAAAGGCTCTGGGGTCTCATTTATAAAACTGTGCGTAGGATCCTTACTATAAGTGTATGTACGCCCAAAATGGCGTACGCCAAAAAAAGGTCTGATTTATAAAACCTATATGTATGCACACCTGTAAGCAATGTTCCCTTTATAAATCAGAGATTACCTACAAGTGTGCGTACGTGAATCAGCCTCTTATCCTGCCCTGTACACACCCATTTTTAACCATAAATAGTCAATGCAAAGCACCTTGTGAATTCTGATCAGTATATGAATAACACTGGCAGTTGTTACACCGAATCATGACTGGCGAAGAAAAAACAAAAAACTTCTCAGACGTTCAGGAATTGCTGCAAATTGAATTATAATTTCGGCCTGTTCTTGCACAGTATAGGGAAACCTGATCTATAACTACATGTAGTAATAATAAACGGCAGGCATTATGGCACTCGGGGACAGCTTCGATATACCAGACGTATATAATAAGATTTAACAGAACTACATAGTATAGCCAAACAAGCCTTAGTGATAAAGTTAAAGGTTATATATAATATTTATTTAAAAAAAAAAAAAACACTTCGTTAGCCATCTCCCTCTGGAAACAGCCGGGTTCCCCCAGAGTGGTGAGGACCTGTATTTAGACCGGGATGGCTCGGTTCCGGTGCGTTGCCCTCTCTACTGGACCCAATTCAGTACATAGATCCAGAAGACAATTTTAGCATAGAATTTAAATCGGCATATTAGCCAGTCATCGTCATGGTCTCTGAAGCCTCTCTTTCTCTTGTTTCTTCCATTGCCGTAGTCCTCCTACAGGGCCAGCAGTGCCATCGTGCAGCATTATGCACAGGTATATGTTTACAACAATTTGTGATTGTTAATACCTTGCCAAAATCACAGCAATTAACTAGTGGTATCCCCACCCCACCGCGATATACAAGTACATTTGAAGACGAAAGAAAGTGTATTAGGCAAACACACTTTTCTTCATGCAGGTTTTGTCACGAACAGTATTAAAGTTCAGACTGATAACGAGGACATTGAGGGTAACGATTGCGCGAGAGCTTAACGGCTGTATTTCCAGACTTTGACATTTGATGATATATGCGCAGTATTAAAGACATATATTTAGTTATTTAGGCTACACTGTGTTCTGCCGTTATCTAATGCTAGGGTATTTAAATGTTATCATGTATTCCATGCAGTCGGGCCATCTCCTCCTCCTGCGCTCCGTAGCAGACAATGTGACGGCGAGACAGCGCCGATTAAACATTAAGAACAAATTTTTATTTAAGATTTGAGTTGGAGGCGTTTATAGAACAACTACCACTCAGTACAAGTGCAAATAACACTGCTGGATTTAATCTTCATGATAACGTGATGGAGTGAAGAAATGTGCGTGAGGCATCAATACTTATAAGTTATGTTACTCTCTTTTACTTTCTGCAGTCTGACTTCAGTTCACCATCTCACCATCTGCGTCGCCAATTCCTATTTTGTCTCCAAAATGTGCGTACGCATGGGTCAGAGTTTGCGTGTAGGACCGCACATTCTCCCGTTAAGTTTGTTTTTTATAAATCACAACCTTTGCGTGTGAAGTGGCGTACGCACATTTTCAGCCCCGTTTTGTGCGTACACCACGTTTATAAATGAGACCCCAGATTATTATTCTAAGTGCCTGACAACATTATGAAAAGGATCCCTACGGAGATAGGTCTTGAACAGCTCTGAGGTCGCTAGAGCTAAACCCACCAGACTCCATTTAAAAAAACAATACTTTTAGCATGTGTAGAGCCAACATATTTTCACATGTAAATCAGTAAACTATGTGTTTTTCAACCAGAACTAGAGTTGTGATGGTTGGAAAAGTGGAAAGACGACCCAAAACGGATTTTCTAAAATTACAGTTTATTTACATGGAGTCTGGTGGGTTTAGTGAACACAATTTCGCGGATGTTTTTATGTTTAAAAAAGGATCTTACTCTTTAAAAGGTGGACCTCCTTAGAAATCCTTTCCATAATGATGTCAGACACTATACTACAATATTAATCTGAATCTGAATAGTCAGTGGCAAAACAAGCATTTTTGTGAACGTAAATACAAGCTTCACAATTGTTCTATTAACTGTACATTGCTTGTTATGCTGACTGCCAACTGCAGCGATCTCGCTTAATACCGGACCATTGTCAAAGGTTGTTGTTCCCATCAGTCACTTAGACACAAAAACATAGGATAATAGGGTCTAGGTTGAAAAAAAGTAAAGTTACTTAAAGTTACCTTTTAAGCTTAAAATATTGATACACTCAATGACATGACACTCGTTTCGAACTACAAAAACTCACAGTCCACTCACAGTTGTAGAGTGTTGTTTCTTTTCCCTCACAAATGTTTTCCCCGCCAGGTGCAGCCTGACTTTATATTTTAATTTAATTTAATTATATTCTATTTTAGCCCTCACTGTCATTACCTAAAGCTGCTAGTAGTGTTCATTTTAACTGGCAAATGTAACTGCGCTAATAATGAGAAGCCTGCCACCTGACTGTTTTCTACATAAGTCATTGCTAAAAAAGAGTGAGGAGAGATAAAAAGTTTGAGATTAATTGGTTTGAATGATAATCAGAACCCAAATGCAGACAGACGCAGAGCCAGGTGTGTGAATTTAACAGGTTTTTTTCAAAGTACTCAAGTGGCAAGTCCAGGTTTCCAGGGTGGGAAACAGGTCAGGAGAATTCCGAGAAGGAGCGGGTCCATCAGAGAGAGACAGTTTAACAGGCTAGAGGCGGGGTCCAGTGGTGGTGGTTCTGAATCGGTGTATGGCAGGGGTAGCAGGAGTCAGGTTCCAATGGTAGGTGGAGGCACAAGAAAAGGAATCAGAACAGGCAAACATACAAGTAGACTTAGGCCGGTTACACACTGCCTGAGTGGCGTGAGCATGCCGTTTCTGTTGCATGTCAGCTGCGTGGCGGCTGCGTGGATTTTTCTATGTCTTTACACACCAGAAACGTGTCTAACGCGGTGCTGCTGCTGCTAGCCTTGTCTGGACACATCGATGTTTCCCATTGATAAAATGAAATACCATGCTAAATATAAATATAGACTGATTTCATTACAGCAAAGACAATGTTGGCAGTATTGAGGGCAAAATAGGCTACAGAATATTTCGTTCTATATTGACAGGTGCAATATTAGAAAATCAATTTTTTTTTTTTTTAATTACATTTATATCTGCATTTATATCAAAACCCAGAGACTTTCAAACATCAACATATCATTTATTAAATGTATTCGTATCTAAACGACATATAAACATCTTTTCCTATTCTATTTTGCCTGGAAACGCTTCCAACACGCTTGCGTGTCGCATGAAAAATAGGCGTTGGTTCTATTTCTACCATGCACGCATTTTCGGCGCGCGTGTCACGCAGGCAGTGTGTAAGCTCTAACCTGTTAACATTGGAGCCGAAATATAAACGGACACACCACGCAGCTGACACGCTCGCGTGACGCATCCAGTGTGTAACCGGCCTTAAACTGGCAGGCAAAGGTTTGTCTGGAGCACAACTAACTGTGGCAGCATTGTCTACAATCTGACGCAGAGTGAAGGAATGACCAGGTATATGAGGTTGATTGTGGTAGATGAGAGGCAGCTGGAACCCTGACTCCCACACTCCACTCCTGCAATTAGGACAGACAGGGAGAGGGGAGAGAACAGAGAAGCTACCTAGGGGCAGTGGGCCTAACATTGGTGAAACGAGCTGCCCGTTGACATCAGGACAGCTGAAAAAACACATCTCTTCCGACTGCATCTTGGCTAAGAAGATGAGGGTTAAAAAATTATCAGCAATAAATTGCTCTTACATGTTTTACTTGTGCCACTTCGCAGTTTGGTAGAAACTGTGATTCTTGCAGTTCTGAGTTTGTACCTTCATTAGGGGTGTAAGACATTTTTTTCTATGCAAATGTTTGTATCAAATGTATTAGCAGACAATTATTGTTGCATTGTTGATTTCTTTTAATATAGGGCATATTTCACATTCAGAATTCAGATAAGGGGTGGTTTCAGACACATCACTTCCAGATACCAAATAGTCCAATGCTATTCTCATTAGCTCATAGTTAATGGGAGTGAGAGACTTGGTGCCCACTAGAGCCTCAAAGATAATACACTCAAACTTGCTGATGGATAAGTCAACAAAAATGTGCTAGGGTGTGCATCTTTCCCTTATAAGACCATGTGATACGTAACTAGCCACATGGGTATGATACAGTTCAGGGACAATACATTGACGTTGAATCAATGCCGTGCCATTTGCTGAAATATGATTCAATCTGATTTAATGTAAAAACATTTATTTTCCATTGTAAATTAAAATGAGCCAGTCTTATAAACGATGCATTGCCTACCTTCAAAGAGAGTAGAGAGAGGTCTGGCAATGCAAGACTAACCGATTCGTAATGTTAGAATCGGGTCATTGGCGGATTCTTGGTCCATTCAGATCGATCCAGAGCTCCATGTATCAATGTAGTCGTATTTGTGCTAATCCAGGATTTTGCGGCTTTTTTTTTATAGATTGTTGCGGCCCAAAATGCCTGAATTTGCGGGAGCTTCTGTTAAAAGTTGCGATGTCTTTTGTATTTTTGTTGCAATGAAGTTGCGAGATTTCTTTAAAAATAAAAAGGAAACTTGTTTTGGGGAGAATAAAAACTACTCTGGGCTGAGTTTCCTAGTTACCTTACCAAAAAGGCTCAGGATGCTGCAAATGTTGGTATAATATGAAAAAGTCTGGTGGATTTAAGACAAAAAATTATAATTAATTGAATTAATTAAATTTGAACATTTCCGCCAATGGTTGTTGATATTTACATTGTTAGTTAATTTCCTATCCTGGGCTGGGTGATAAAGCAGTTATTGGACTTTAACTTATAATTGCACTTACAGTAACGAGCGTAGCTGTCCTCAATTTAGGTCATCCTGTACGTCTCATCTCCGGTTTTTCCAGCCCCGCCCGCTGCAGAGAGCCGACAGGAAACAGCAGCAGCTTTCAGCGACTTTAGAATGAAAAATCGTTACAGCGGACTTTGATGTTAAAATGTATACAGGTTGGAAGGACGGTCTGAAATATTTTGCATGGTCTTTCGCTGTACGTTTTGTTGGTAAATGTGAGATGTTTGAGTCACACACGTCTCGTCTTCATATCAGAAACAAGGAAATTAATTTGGTGACGTATGTGTGTTACGTCAACCCGTTATCACTCCCATACTGACGCATAGTCTGGCACGTGGGACTGCTGTGATTGGTTGAAGTCGCGGGAAACTCCAATTATTGGTCAAATTTGTGGTAAAGTTGCAGTGATTGGTAAAAATTGCGAGTCACACTGAATTCACGGTGATTGGTTGAATTCGCGTGAATTGTTGCCATCGCGAATTCCTGGAGGGACTGGCTAATACAACCAGATACCGATTCATATTGGTGAATCTTTATACTACTATGTCCTGTGCTGTAGATAAAAAAACCAGGAATGTCAATCAGTTTAGGCAGAACAGAGGCCCGTAGCTGTACTGTACTGGCCAAACAGTAGCCATAGTTACTTTCATTGCCCTGCCATGAAGTCCGTAGAAAAATATAAAACATAATAAATTCCCCCGTGGCAAGCCTTGACATTTGATCCAGGCTTTCTCTGCATGACAGTTTTTATACAGTTTGTTTTGTTAATATTTCAGTCCATTAGAAAAAGAAGAAGAAAACAACACTGACCTAATGCATGCTCAAAAGATAGTGACTGTAGAATAATAATACATGTTCTCAATGGTAGTTAAGTATTGATGGGAATGAAGTATTGTTTATTATGTTCACAATACAAATTACCATGATCATAAATAACTATGAGCAGCCAGTACATTAATCACATTGAGAGTAGAGACAGAGGGAGACACTGAGAGAAACTGCTATTGTCACTATAATGGCTAGATTGTAGGCTTCAGCCACTAAGCTAAAGCTTGTCTCTTTGGCATCCTGACTGTCATTAGCTAAAGCCTCTCGGTAGCTGGCATCAGCACCCGCTCATTGACATATAACAAAGCAAGACAGAACCATTAACCTGGAAACACTACATCAACTCTCCGCACACGAAAAAAATCTGCATTGTGAGGTGCATTAAAATCACATTAAAGAATGAGATCTAATTGCTTTCAACCTGCTATGAGGTACAACAAATCATTACAATTAGGCCTCTTGTTTCCTCCTTTAGAATATTCTAATGGTTGTCGAATGGTGATTTAATGAAGATGAGTGCCGTCTTTCTGCATGCTTAAGCAGTAAAATATGCTAATTATGGTACTACAGGACAGAGACAGAATTATCACTGTGATATGTGTTGCAGAATTGTCTTGCTGCACCTTTACTGCTATGTGCATGAATACATTATTAAATATTAACCCTTGTGTTGTCTTGCCATCGACTATGCAAGGAAACAAAATTGAAAATTAATTTTGACGGTTTTGTTGCTTTTTTGGCGCTTTTTGCCAACGTTTGTGTCGTTTCTTTCGACGTTTTAGTCGCTTTTTTTTGATGTTTTAGGTGCTTTAGAGTAGCCTGTATTTGCTTTTTTTTAACAGTAGTAGGTAAAATAATAAATAAGCTCTTGTCCTTTTAATCTTACAGTAAAAAAAGCAACAAAAGCTAAGCAATTTTAGCAACATATTAGCAACATATTAAATCAGATGTATCAAATAAATCCAACATAAGGCAAGTTGCAGAGTGTCTGTAATCGATTGGGTGATGATGGTAAAGCAAAAAAATAACACTGCAGACTGATAGCGTTTGATGATGCTTAATGTTGTCATAGCGCGGCATTAAAACGAATCTACAGACTAACGTACCGTTGGGCTACTAGTGGGAACACATTCCGTGTCACTATGTTGATAATCGCACACGTCTACAGTGCACGTTGTGTCCGAGCCCGGCCCAGCCCGGCACATTAACTGGAATTATGAGCCCGAGCCCGATTTAAACCCAACAATTTTTTTAGTACGTGGGCCGTTATAACTGACATTATAAAGGACTTGTGAGATATCTGAAACAATCTGGCCTGGTTGCGTAATTATCGACAACAGTGCTACAGATGGGGGAGACACGATTTTGGCCCAGTTAACCTCACACTCAAGTCAGTGCAGGACATACAGTGGTGTGAAAAAGTGTTTGCCCCCTTCCTCATTTCCTGTTCCTTTGCATGTTTGTCACACTTAAGTGTTTCGAACATCAAACCAATTTAAACAAAAGTCAAGGACAACACAAGTAAACACAAAATGCAATTTGTAAATGAAGGTGTTTATTATTAAAGGAGAAAAAAATCCAAACCATCATGGCCCTGTGTGAAAAAGTGATTGCCCCCTTGTTAAAACATACTATAACTGTGGTTGTCCACACCTGAGTTCAATTTCTCTAGCCACACCCAGGCCTGATTATTGCCACACCTGTTCACAATCAAGGCATCACTTAAATAGGAGCTGCTTGACACAGTAAGGTCCACCAGAAGATCCTTAAAAGCTACACATCATGCCGAGACCCAAAGAAATTCAGGAACAATTGAGAAAGAAAGTAATTGAGATCTATCAGTCTGGAAAGGGTTATAAAGCCATTTCCAAAGCTTTGGGAATCCAGCGAACCACAGTGAGAGCCATTATCCACAAATGGCGAAGACATGGAACAGTGGTGAACCTTCCCAGGAGTGGCCGGCCGCCCAAAATTACTCCCAAGAGCGCAGCGACGACTCATCCAAGAGGTCACAAAGACCCCACAACAACGTCCAAAGAACTGCAGGCCTCACTTGCCTCAGTTAAGGTCAGCGTTCATGCCTCCACCATCAGGAAAAGACTGGGCAAAAATGGCCTGCATGGCAGAGTTCCAAGGAGAAAACCACTGCTGAGCAAAAGAACATCAAAGCTTGTCTCAATTTCTCCAGAACACATCTTGATGATCCCCAAGACTTTTGGGACAACATTCTGTGGACCGATGAGACAAAAAGTGGAACTCTTTGGAAGGTGTGTGTCCAAGTATATCTGGCGTAGAAGGAACACTGCATTTCATAAAGAACATTATACCAACTGTAAAATATGGTGGTGGTAGTGTGATGGTCTGGGGCTGTTTGCTGCTTCAGGACCTGGAAGACTTGCCGTGATAAAAGGAACTATGAATTCTGCTGTCTACCAAGAGATCCTGAAGGAGAATGTCCGACCATCTGTTCGTGTACTCAAGCTGAAACGAACTTGGGTTCTGCAGCAGGACAATGATACCCAGAGATACAGGAGAATCTGGAGAGGCATAGCTTTCTCCCCACCCAATTCGCTAGTTGCATGATAATAAATAATAAAGTAATGATTAAAAAAACACAAATACTTGATGAAGGGCCTGGCCCTGGCCCAACGTGTTGTTGAACTTGCGAGGAATCCATACTTGCTACGCGCTGTTGCTGGAGGCAGCCGGTTACTTATACAAGTGCTGGTCATATAATTAGAATATCATGAAAAAGATGATTTATGTCAGTAATTCCATTCAAAAAGTGAAATTTGTGTATTATATTCATTCATCACACACAGAGTGATATATTTCAAATGTTCATTTCTTTTAATTGTGATGATTATAAAAAAATTTGAAAATTAGAATATTACTTAAGACCAATACAAAAAAGGATTTTTAGAAATGTTGGCCAACTGAAAAGTATGAACATTGTGGCGGGACAAGAATGGACCAGAATCAAATTGCAGTGAAAACCCACTAAGGTGGGCGCTTTATTTTTCTTTGTACAGCAAAATAAAGAGTACAGCGGTGTAGCTCCCTTGTGGCGTGGCTAGTGTGCAGGGTTGGGTTAGGGTCTTGGGGAATTCTGCTGGGTAGGCGAGGTGCAGTAGGGGAGCTCACCGGTGAAGTTGGGCAAGGAGGGGAGAGGAGACCTCGCGTTCCAATGGAGATTGAATCCTAAACACACCAGCAAGTCCACCACCGAATGGCTGAAGAAAAACTAAATGAAGACTTTGGAGTGGCCTAGCCAAAGTCCTGACCTGAATCCTATTGAGATGTTGTGGTATGACCTAAAAAGGCCGCTCATGCTCGAAAACCCTCTAATGTAACTGAATTAGGACAACCCAATATCGCTAGTTGCATGATAATAAATAATAAAGTAATGATTAAAAAAACACAAATACTTGATGAAGGGCCTGGCCCTGGCCCAACGTGTTGTTGAACTTGCGAGGAATCCATACTTGCTACGCGCTGTTGCTGGAGGCAGCCGGTTACTTATACAAGTGCTGGTCATATAATTAGAATATCATGAAAAAGATGATTTATGTCAGTAATTCCATTCAAAAAGTGAAATTTGTGTATTATATTCATTCATCACACACAGAGTGATATATTTCAAATGTTCATTTCTTTTAATTGTGATGATTATAAAAAAATTTGAAAATTAGAATATTACTTAAGACCAATACAAAAAAGGATTTTTAGAAATGTTGGCCAACTGAAAAGTATGAACATTGTGGCGGGACAAGAATGGACCAGAATCAAATTGCAGTGAAAACCCACTAAGGTGGGCGCTTTATTTTTCTTTGTACAGCAAAATAAAGAGTACAGCGGTGTAGCTCCCTTGTGGCGTGGCTAGTGTGCAGGGTTGGGTTAGGTCTTGAGGAATTCTGCTGGGTAGGCGAGGTGCAGTAGGGGAGCTCACCGGTGAAGTTGGGCAAGGAGGGGAGAGGAGACCTCGCGTTCCAATGGAGATTGAAGAGACATCCGGCTCCCGTTGTCCTCGGCTTGATTTATGGGCTTTCCGGGTGCAGGAAACAGAGCAGTGGTTAGCTTGAGTGGCAAACACAGACTCACTTGCCTTAGTTGGTGTGGCTCCTTTTGTCCTGGCCTAACGAGGGCAAATGAGAGGCAGCTGGAGGCGGTGATTAGTGGTTGTCAGTCGTGCCTTGTTGTAGGCTGGCTTCTTGGCCATGTGCTTGTTTTGCCAAACACAATGGGAGACCTTTGAAGGCGTGTACCCGGCATGGCAACGATTCAGGGGCCATTTGGCCACATTATCTCCCCCAGGTGTCAAGCCGGGTCGGTCAGGAGCTCTGAAGGAGACCCATGCAGACAAAAGTGAGAGTGTACGTAACGCTGACAAGAAGCAGTAGCCCACCCTGACCAGCAGCGGGACAACCCATCAGCGTTGCCATTGGCTGTGCCTGGACGATGCTCGACCGTGAAATGAAAGTCTTGGAGAGCCAGGAACCACCGGGTCACACAAGCGTTGGTGTCCTTTGCCTGGGCCATCCATTTGAGGGGAGCATGATCCGTCACCAGGGTGAACTTCCGGCCCAAAAGATAATAACGCAGTTCCAAGATCGCCCACTTGACAGCCAGGGCTTCTTTCCACAGCTGCATATTTCTTTTCAGCTGCGTTCAGCTTGCGGGACAGGTAAAGGACTGGGTGTTCTTCACCCTCATGCTCCTGTGACAGCACTGCCCCCAGACCGACATCAGATGCATCTGTGCAGAGCCGGAAAGGCTTAGAGAAGTCTGGGGCCCAGAGGACAGGCTCACGCGTCAGGGCCTCCTTAAGCCGGACAAACGCAGCTTCCTCAGCAGGACTCCAGCAGATCTTCTCCGGCCGTCCCTTCTTGGTCAGATCTGAGAGGACGGCAGCTGTAGATGAGAAGGAAAGGATAAAGCGCCAATAATACCCCGCCAACCCCAAAAACGCTCGTACCTGGCGTTTGGTGGTGAACCTTTGCTTCTTGGGGCTTGATTAGACCTCGGCCTATCAAATATCCCAGGTAGTGGGCTTCAGTGAGGCCAAGGTAGCACTTGGAGGGATTGGCAGTTAGGCCCGCTTGGCGGAGGGCAGCAAGGACTTTCCTGAGCCTGGTATTGTGTTCGGACCAGTCCTCTGCATGGATGACCACATCATCCAGGTAAGCAGCAGCATAGTCTCGGTGTGGTGCCAGGATCTGGTCCATCATCCTCTGGAAGGTGACCAGAGCTCCATGGACACCAAATGGGAGTACTCTGTACTGCCAGTGACCACTACGGGTGCTAAAAGCAGTCTTCTGTTTGGCCTCTGGGCTCAAGGGTACTTGCCAATAACCCTTGGTCAAATCCAGAGTAGATATGAACCTTGCTCGGCTTAACCGTTCCACCAGCTCGTCGACACAGGGAAGGGGGTAGCTGTCAAAGCTTAAAACTTTGTTCAGTCGGCGGAAGTCATTACAGAATCTCCAGGAGCCATCTGGCTTCGGAACCAGCACTATGGGGTTGGACCAGGGGCTGTGAGGTGACTCAGTCACCCCAAGCTGGAGCATTTTCTGGACTTCCTCATCCACCGCTTGTTGTCTGGCTTCAGGGATTCGGTAGGGCCGTTGCCAAACAAGGGTCCCAGGGGGAGTGTGAATCTCATGCTGCACAACGTTAGTCCTGCCTGGGTGGGAGGAAAAAACATCCCGGTGTTGATCGAGCAGCTCCCGGAGTTCGTGCAGTTGGGCAGGACTAAGCTCCTCACCCCAGTGGACTAGGGGTTGGTTAGCATGGGCGCAGGCCGTCAGCAGAGGAACAGGCTCAATCCATCGTTTGAGTAAGTTGATGTGGTATGTCTGGACCGGATGTCGTTGGACTCGGTAGTTGATAGACGTTCCACCACGGTGTAAGGACCTTGCCAGGTATCGAGGAACTTACAAGATGCGGAGGGGATGAGGACCAATACCTGATCGCTGACCTGGAACTCCCGGGGTTGGGCTGGACGATTGAAGGTCTGCTGTTGGGCCCGCTGGGCCTCCTCCATGTGGGAACGTACAAGCGGCATTACCCTCTCAATCTGGTCTTGCATCTCCTTAACATGCTCAATGGTGGTACGGAAGGGTGACGGCTGCTGTTCCCAGGCCTCCCGGGCCACATCCAGAAGGCCCCTAGGCTGCCGTCCATACTGCAACTCGAAAGGGCTAAAGCCAGTTGATGCCTGTGGAACCTCATGGATGGCAAAGAGAACATAAGCGAGGAGAAGGTCCCAGTTTCGTCGGTTGTCATCCACCACTCGTCGGAGCATTCTTTTCAATGTTTGGTTGAATCGCTCGACAAGCCCATCTGTCTGGGGGTGGTAGACAGAGGTGTGGAGGTGATGGACCTTCAGAAGAGTACACAGGGCTTTTGTCAAATGGGACATGAAAGGGGTACCTTGGTCAGTGAGGATGTCCTTTGGGATTCTGACGTGGCTAAAGAGCATGAAGAGCTCCCAAGTAATGTTCTTGGATGTGGCTTTACGCAGGGGCACAACCTCAGGATACCGAGTTGCATAGTCCACGATGACCAGGATATACTCGTGTCCACGACCAGATCTTGGGAGGGGGCCCACTAGGTCCATGCCAATACGCTCAAAAGGTACATCAATGATGGGAAGGGGAATGAGTGGACTTGGGGGGTGGCATGTGAGGGGAAGTGCGCTGACAAGTGGGGCAACGTTGGCAGAAATTCCTCACCTCAGCCGTCATCCCAGGCCAGTGGAACCGATCCCTAATACGGGCTTCTGTATTCTGGGCTCCCAGATGACCAGCCATTGGATGGGTATGAGCCAGGGTCATTACGGCGTCAACCTGTGTGCATGGAACAACCAACAGGTCCCGACGTTCACCTCGGCAAACCACACTGTAGGAGAGGAGCCCATTGTGCACCTTGATATACTGATCTGGGAGGGTCCTAAGTCGCTGCTCCCCTTCGACCTGCAGGACCTGTCGCCAGGCATGTTTTAGTCATCCTCCTTCTGTTCTCGAGCAAATCCTCCCCCACCAGTAATCTGTTGAAACAGTTCAGAAAATGGATTAGGACCCCCCTGTTCCCGCTCACCTTTTTCATCCGCATCGGAATCTTGGGCCAGTAGGACAGGTCGTTCATCTGGCTGGGGTAGGGGGCGGTGAAGGTGATCCTGGGGTTGGCCTCTCCGTTTCTTTCCACGCCCACCCCAGGCATCAGGGAAACCAGGCCAGTCACGGCCAAGGAGGGCTGGCACGGCTGCATCCCTACCAATAAGGGCCAGGAACCAGAGGCATCTTTTACAACCACCCGGGTGGCTGTTACTTCCCGGACATCCCCATGAACACAGGAGATGGGTAGCATGGTCGTTGGTCCAGGGGGTACTCCTTCCAAGACGTCCGGGCGAATCAGGGAGACAGTGCTGAGTCGAGTAGAGTTTGGACGGGTCGACCCTGAATGTGCACCCGATGGGTGGGGACCCGTGTTGCTTGGGAAGTATGGATAGCACAGCCAGCAAGCCATGTCCTGGCGGGAGGAGAACGAATGCCTGGATCTGTAGGCATGGGCTCATCTCTTGGTTGTGGCGGGCCACGTGGTGTAGGTTGGTGAATAGTGGGGGAAGGACAAGGAGGGGGAATCCCTGCGTCACGTCTCTGGGACCTCATTGTTGGGGCACCTCATTCACTGGGACCATCACGCATCAGGGCATTGGTAGCAATTGCTCGTTCTGTGGCCATCTGAGCAGGGTTTTCAGCAGCAGCCAGGCTCACAATACGGCGCTCTGACTTAGGGAGGGCACGTAAGAAGCGATCCATCGCTACTCGTTCTGTGATCTGCTGGGCATTCAGTCGATCTGGTTGAAGCCATCTCTGGGTAGTACGTATGAGGTTAGTCATTTGTACTCTAACAGGTATGTCAGGCGAGTAGGACCAGGACTGATACTGCTGGGCTGCTGCTACTGGAGAGAGACTGAGCCGGAGCAAAATTTCCTGTTTCAGGGTGTCATAGTTCCTTGCATCTGGCCAAGGCAAAGTCTGATAGGCTCGTTGCGCTTCACCTGTAAGGTATGGGGCAAGAATATCTGCCCAATTAGCACAAGCACGTTCTCTGGTGGTCTGTTCAAAGGTGTAGAGATATGCTTCCACGTCATCGGCCGCAGTGAGCTTTGTGAGGTGGGAGCGGGTGACATCATGAGCCGTTTGGGGGCCCAGAGGTCCACCGGGGTCTTGCATTCGCAGGAGTTGCTGAGTCAGGGCACCGAGGGCTGTTGTGATTTGCTGCGATTCCCGCTGGCCCTGGACGAGTGTTTGCAAGATAACTTGCATGGGGTCCCCCGCAGATGCGGCTGCAGGACGGGAGGCTGTCCGTTGGGGTTGTGAAGCAGTTGGATCCATTCTTCTCATGCCTGCATTCTCCACCAGTGTGGCGGGACAAGAATGGACCAGAATCAAATTGCAGTGAAAACCCACTAAGGTGGGCGCTTTATTTTTCTTTGTACAGCAAAATAAAGAGTGCAGCGGTGTAGCTCCCTTGTGGCGTGGCTAGTGTGCAGGGTTGGGTTAGGTCTTGGGGAATTCTGCTGGGTAGGCGAGGTGCAGTAGGGGAGCTCACCGGTGAAGTTGGGCAAGGAGGGGAGAGGAGACCTCGAGTTCCAGTGGAGATTGAAAAGACATCTGGCTCCCGTTGTCCTCTGCTTGATTTATGGGCTTTCTGGGTGCAGAAAACAGAGCAGTGGTTAGCTTGAGTGGCAAACACAGACTCACTTGCCTTAGTTGGTGTGGCTCCTTTTGTCCTGGCCTAACGAGGGCAAACGAGAGGTAGCTGGAGGCGGTGATTAGTGGTTGCCAGTCGTGCCTTGTTGTAGGCTGGCTTCTTGGCCATGTGCTTGTTTTGCCAAACACAATGGGAGACCTTTGAAGGCGTGTACCCGGCTTGGCAACGATTCAGGGGCCATTTGGCCACAACATGAAAAGTATGAGCATGTACAGCAATCAATACTTAGTTGGGGCTCCTTTTGCCTGAATTACTGCAGCAATGCGGCGTGGCATGGAGTCGATCAGTCTGTGACACTGCTCAGGTGTTATGAGAGCCCAGGTTGCTCTGATAGTGGCCTTCAGCTCTTCTGCATTGTTGGGTCTGGCGCATTGCATCATCCTTTTCACAATACCCCATAGATTTTCTATAGGGTTAAGGTCAGGCGAGTTTGCTGGCCAATTAAGAACAGGGATACCATGGTCCTTAAACCAGGTACTGGTAGCTTTGGCACTATGTGCAGGTGCCAAGTCCTGTTGGAAAATGAAATCTGCAGCTCCATAAAGTTGGTCAGCAGCAGGAAGCATGAAGTGCTCTAAAACTTCCTGGTAGACGGCAGCGTTGTCCCTGGACCTCAGAAAACACAGTGGACCAACACCAGCAGATGACATGGCACCCCAAACCATCACTGACTGTGGATACTTTACACTGGACTTCAAGCAACGTGGATTCTGTGTCTCTCCTCTCTTCCTCCTCTACTTTCATCAGAGAACATAACTTTGGACCACTCAGCAGCAGTCCAGTCCTTTTTGTCTTTAGCCCAGGTGAGATGCTTCTGACGCTGTGTCTTGTTCAGGAGTGGCTTGACACAAGGAATGCGACAGCTGAAACCCATGTCTTGCATACGTCTGTGCGTGGTGGTTCTTGAAGCACTGACTCCAGCTGCAGTCCACTCTTTGTGAATCTCCCCCACATTTTTGAATGGGTTTTGTTTCACAATCCTCTCCAGGTTGAGGTTATCCCTATTGCTTGTACACTTTTTTTCTACCACATCTTTTCCTTCCCTTCGCCTCTCTATTAATGTGCTTGGACACAGAGCTCTGTGAACAGCCAGCCTCTTTAGCAATGACCTTTTGTGTCTTGCCCTCCTTGTACAAGGTGTCAATGGTCGTCTTTTGGACAACTGTCAAGTCAGCAGTCTTCCCCATGATTGTGTAGCCTACAGAACTAGACTGAGAGACCATTTAAATTAGCTGATTAGAGTGTGGCACCAGGTGTCTTCAATATTGAACCTTGTCACAATATTCAAATTTTCTGAGATACTGAATTTGGGGTTTTCATTAGTTGTCAGTTATAATCATCAAAATTAAAAGAAATAAACACTTCAAACAAATATGACAAATATATCAGTCTGTGTGGAATGAATGTATACATTATACAAGTTTCACTTTTTGAATGGAATTACTGAAATAAATCAACTTTTTCATGATATTCTAATTATATGACCAGCACCTGTAGATTTCTACGCGTGATGCATCGACGCAAATTATTTGTGTCGATGCGTTTACGTAATCGACTACGTTGATGAATCGTCCCAGCCCTAGTCTAAACCCCTCAAACTCTTGGTTTTGTCTCGGTTTCGATACACTGGTCTTGGTGATGACTTGGTCTCGGTTTAGGTGTTCTCGACTACAACACTAGTGCGGGCTGTACAGTATATGCTGTTGCAAATATGCCACTGTCTTACACCATCTGTCTCTTTATTTTATTCACAGAAGGAGCGTGAAAAGAATAAAGAGGAGAAGAAGAAGGATGTTAATAAAGTGGAGAAACAAAACAACACAAAGGTAAAAGTGATGTGCACAGTTAATAGACTACATGTGACCTGAAAAACATTAATTTGCCATAGGTTAAAGTTGAAATCTTGAATTGGCGTCACCCGTGGTTACCGTTGTATCAGCAAGTGTGGTTTAATACTACAGGTCCCAGAATTCTAGAGGCAGAAATACAACAAAAGAGCAACTGGTGTATATGTGTACAGTGCAGCCAGACAAACTCGTACTATTTTAGAGAGAGAGACTGAATGAGAAGCATAGAAGTCTAGATAGCATAGAAAGTGAAATTTCACTAAGCTTTATTAGCAGCCATGTACATATTTGATTATTTGACTTTTGAATTCTCCTAAAATGTTGAGGTTAGGTTGTAAATACAAAGGATGTAAATACAAAGAATCAAACATAAATAAATAAGCAACATACAAATAGGTTGATGTGCACAATTGATGTCCACATCGCCTAAAATATAATGGTGAGACTGACATGCAGTTAATGTTACACTTCTGAGACAGACAGGCACCACAGTGTTCCCTATGCCCCAGTGACTGACTGACAGGCTGAGGTTTAAGGGCAAGGCAACTTTATTTCTATAGCACCTTTTAGCAACAAGGGAATTTGAAAACAGAATAAGATACAAATACAAGAATAAAAGTTACAGTGCAGTAAATTAATAATTATTTGATTTAATAGGTTGTAGGCATGGGTTTGGGAGGGACGCTGCAGTTATTAGGTCTGAAGAGGCAAAACTCATATTTTCTGAGATTAAAGTAGTCAAAAAACACATTTACGAGAAAACATTCTCGTGGCAGAAATACAATAGAAGAGCAACTGGTGTATCTGTAACAAACTAATTTTGTTTTTAATAAGGCGTTTACATATACACTTTAACAGGAGGAGCAAGGGCTCGAACTGCCAACCTTGTAAATATTTACTTCCTGCAGAACAGGAGGTAGTCTAGAACAGTGGTTCCCAAAAGGGGTCCTGGGTCACCCAGGGATCTTTAAGATAGTTCCAGGGGGTCCCCAGCAAATAGGGAATTTGATTTTTTTGAACTCTAATTCCAACCATAAGTTACACAATTAAAGAATGTATGACTATTTTGGTCATGGGTTTCATACACTTACAGTAATAAAACATCTAAGGGGTCCTTGATGTGAAAAAGTTTCAAGAACCACTGGTCTAGAATAAAGAAACCTCATTGTAATGATTTCACAAAAGGGGTAAACAAAGAGGTCACTGATCACAAACTAATTATACACATCACTATTCATATATCATATTCATGGAGGTTGTAGGCTCTCAGTAGTGGCTGAGGATTTTGTCTTTAAGACCTTGTCAATTTAGTTTTGGCCATGAAAACTGGCCTGTTGGTGCAGTAACAAGAAGAGAAGTAAAAATGAGAGAACAGCCCTCTGACATTGATCGTGCTTTATTTCCCATGCTGGTGAAGCCCTGCAAAGGCCAGAATGAGGACAAAGAGAAGTGCTGCTTTCTTTGCTTGTGTCAGTGTGCTGTTGTGAATGCATGATGTGTGACAACAGAGAGTCGCTCCACCTCTGTGCTGCAGGAATCCTCAAGGGGAAACTCCACATAAACATTCATGTCGTTCACAGATGCTTTAGCTTGGCTCTGTGAATCAGTATGGATAATTTCTCATACATGCACAGGGGCGTAAACATGTGAACTATATTTCAAAAGCTATGATCCGTCCGTGAAAGTGTGTGTTGGATCGTGTGACTTCAACCTCAGCTGCATCAAACAAGTTAGCTGTTTCCAACGTATCTGTAATCATTGTTTAATTATATTGTCTTTATGTCACTCAGTGTAATGAGTGAAGCCCTTACCTTGCTGCTGGCAGATTTTGCTACATTTAGCTCTCTTTTTTTTTGGACGTAGATAGACTGTTAACGCTCACTGTACCAGAGAAAGATGCCCTAACATCATAAAAGGCAATTTGCATAACATTGTGATTTGAATACAAATCTGGAAATTGATGGAAAGATTAATTAAAGACAAAATCGCTGCTGTATGCAGAGAAAGTTTTTATATAAATAACTAATTTGACCAGAATGTATTAATCCAGCTCAGTGTGAACAGAAAGAGCTGCAATTACTGAAGTGTGGAACAGAGGTGTGTGTGTGTGTGTGTGTGTGTGTGTGTGTGTGTGTGTGTGTGTGTGTGTGTGTGTGAAGTTGGAGCACTGTAACTGAAAGCAGTTTTTCCAAACTCTGTTTTAGTTTGTGGAACATCATGCAGTATGTATCTACTTGATCTTAGGTTGTGTTCAGATCTACTATGTTAAAAGTGTAGTTAAATATGAAGGAGTGTGTCCAGTTATTGATTTGTACACAAAGGTCAACCAATGTTTGAGCCTTCTTGTGTTGAGTGAGGGCCAACCTACCATTTCATATAATACACAGTGATGGGTAGAGTACTTTGCATGGGTTATAAATCTCAGTGCTGAATGATACACAGAATCCAAAGATTTCAACAGGGACTTTGTGGAGTGTCTGTAAAACACATCTCCATAGTCTAAAATTGGCAAAAAGGTAGATTCAACCAACTTTTTCTTGACTTTCTGTGTGAAGCAGGAACTGTTTCTGAAGTAAAAGCCCAACTTTAATTTCAATTTAGTGATTGAATACAAATCTGGAAATTGATGGAAAGATTAATTAAAGACAAAATCACTGCTGTATGCAGAGAAAGTTTTTATATAAATAACTAATTTGACCAGATTGTATTAATCCAGCTCAGTGTGAACAGAAAAGAAAGAGCTGCAATTACTGAAGTGTGAAACAGAGGTGTGTGTGTGTGTGTGTGTGTGTGTGTGGGTTCTTGTTTAACTATATTCGTGTGTTCCAAAAACCGGGAATACAGTATACTTGTGGGGTCCCGACAGCTTTGTGGGGCCAAAATGCTGGACCCCACGGTGGAGGGGGTGGGGGGGGTTGGAGGGCAGCACTAAAGGAGTGAATGTGTGTGTTTCTAGGTCATGGTTAGTGAATTCTGAATATTTCCATGACCTGTGAAACGGCTCTCAGCTGTGTGTGTGTGTGTGTGTGTGTGTGTGTGTGTGTGTGTGTGTGTGTGTGTGTGTGTGTTTGTTGAGATGCTCTACAGGGAAATGGAATGAAGGCTATGGGCAACTGTTCCCACTGAGAGTGAAATGTAACGCAACGGTCTGTACTCTGTCGCGTTCATTCCTTACTCTACATCCATCTGCTCATAAACTTGACTCGTTTGCCTTTTTTACAGTTAAAAATATGGTCACATTTCTTTTCTATGGCAATATTTCTGTCGCGATTTTTATTTTTACACCTCTTTTCTTTACATACTATATATATATATATATGTATGCATTTAAAGGACAATTGCACAAAAACAAGGACATGATAATTGTGGTTTGTAATGTGTCATGCTAGAATCACTAAGCGTCACACAATATATAATAAAGTAGCTTGATTTTTTCAGGTATTTAATGTGCTGTACTAGACAAAAACACACATTCCTGTCTGGTCAATATATCTACAATGTCTTAACTGATGGTTCAGAAAATGGATCGTAATGTGTTAAAGCCCTGACTATGTATGACCATGGATCCATTCAGCAAGGAACCCTGTCATCTCGCCTCTGTTTTCTAACTAATAAAGATGTACTACATCACACATTTCCAGACACTGCAAAGTTTGTCGGGCTATTTCGTTATTAAATTCACTTCTGAAACTTTTTTTAAGCGAGAAATCAACTATATAAAGCTCAAATATGGGCCGTTTTATGAAAAATCTATGACTAATTGCAAATTTGGTAAGACGTGTCGGACTTTAGCTAGGAGCTCTTATAAAGCTAACACTGGTGTCCGATTTCAATTTAATGCATTTTTGTGAACATTAGGGGTTTCGTTAGCTGCTACTGTCCCTTCAATCCTATGTGTACAGATCGCAGCTAGTTAGCTTCATTTTCGGCGTAATTAGAGTGTATTTACAGTTTGAATTTCATCACGCCACTTATATAACATCTACCCCAAGGTCTTATAAAGCTAACAATGGTGTCCGATTTCAATTTAATGCAGTTTTGTGAACATTAGGGGTTTCGTTAGCTGCGACTGTCCCTTCAATCCTATGTGTACAGATCGCGGCTAGTTAGCTTCATTTTCGGCGTAATTAGAGTATATTTACAATAAGAATTTCATCACGCCACTTATATAAACATCTACCCCAAGGTCTTATAAAGCTAACAATGGTGTCCGATTTCAATTTAATGCATTTTTGTGAATTTCAGAGGAATTCTAAGAGGAGGCTAGCTAGCTCTCATTGATAGAGCTCCATCCAGCCGCAGGCTCTATCAATGAGACTCGCGGACAAGAGCCGTTTATTTCCCAGATCGTTTGTTTAAATAACTCAACACATTATAATTACACACATTATAAGATTAACTGGAACCTGTGGTAAGAGATTGCTGGCGTAACAAGCTCGCTGACCGCGCTCTCACTCACACACACCGGCCATTTAGCAGGAAGAGGGGAGCTGCAGGCCCTGGAGCTCTGTCAGGGCAGCAGCGTTTGGTAGTCCATTAACCCAAAAAACGGTGACTTTGCGCGGGTATGGAGTGCCGTGGGCTGCCAGCCGTGACGGAGCTCCATCTACCTCACAGCAGGCCGGGGTCTGTGAAGGAAGGCAGGCCGGGCAGCGAGGCAGCAACACAGGCAGTACCGGCCGCTGAACTCCGACACACAGTCGGACAAAATTTGCAATTAGACATACATTTTCGTAAAACGGCCCATATTTGACCTCTACATAGTTGATTTCTCACATAAAAAAAGTCTCAGAAGTGAATTTAGTGGTAAAATAGCAGATGAACAATGTATACAATTTCTGAGATCTGTGCGACCTATTCAGAAGACTAAGCTGACCTCAGCTCAGTGGTGTAGCCTATGTAAATGTTTTGGGCGTGACAAAGATAGAGACTAGAGCCAACTGAGGAGGAGCCGCCGAGTTGACATCAACTAGGCGGCTCGTTGAGATTTGCCTGTTTTTAGAGGCAGTTTCAAATTGTGAGATTTGCATAGGAAAGAGGTGTCAATGGGATTTTGAGGTTCTATGTATGTCCTAGTTACCCACTAAACTGTCATTATTCAACGATGACAAGGTAAAATCGGTTTTGCATTCAATCACCCCTTTAAGACTATCAGCTCCACAAAACTCTCTCTGTATTTCTCAGTATGGCTATGTTCAGAAGATTGTGTCATCCGGCGCATAAAATCGAGTGAAGATAATTACTGCGTGGAGGATGGGTGGGGGTAGTGCACAATCACGGAAGGCTTGTATCATGTGGATGTGCTGACAGTGTTGTTGTCATTACTTAGAATTCCTCATGGGGGAGACAGAAACTATGCACTATAGCTTTAAGTTACTGCTGTGTAAATGTATCCAAAGCTGGTGTGAAGAACTACATAAACATACATTTGCTCCAGTGTCAGAAGAAAATCAATGTTGAAAAGAGACATTGCATTTTGTTTTAATGTCATCAAAAGCAATCAGCATATGATTATTTCCAATCGATGAAAAATTCATTACCTCCAGTCTCTTTGTATATTGTTACCCCGTTTTCCCGTATGACCACTCCAACACTTGGGCAACACGGGGGATCAGTGGTTAGCACTGCCGCCTCACAGCAGGTACGCACTGCAGAGTTCGATGCCCAGTGTTTTGTTTGTGGAGTTTGCATGTTCTCCCTGTGTTGCGTGTTTGTTTGCTCCGGGTGACACTATTAGTGTCTGTTTTTATAAAGAATTTGTACTCCTATATTTTATGAATCAAATTAATCTCAGGCAGCAAACGACAACCTAATGATGTCATTTTATGGCTTGCACACCTTGCGTTGGGATCACCGTGGCTACCATAAACCTACCTTAAATCAGGGTGGGGAAATTGAGGTACCCTTAAGCAAGGTCCTTAACCCCATTGTAGCGGATCAGACTGTGGTTGTACTGGGCAGCTTCTAGGTGTGAATGTAATCATGGCTTTCCTGAAAAAGAGGGGCTTCCTCTTGGTGAAACTCCCCTGAATAAATAAATGGTTATGAGATTATGCGATAACATTGTTGAATATTGCGATATTACTCGCGATACATAAACAGATAGTAAAATGTACTCAGTTCTGCATTTCTGCTGCTTTCAGTATTTTTCTACAATACAACAAATTGCTTGTTAAATTTGAAACGCATAAAAGGAAATTGTGTCCAACATTTTTTATGGACAAATTGAACATTATATTGAATATAAAAGGCACCACTTAAAAAAAGAATGACAGTTACATTTTAATGTGCAGTTTTTTCTGCTCTCGTTAATTGGCATTTCTTTAAACCAATCACAATCGTCTTGGGTGGCTCTAAGCACCAGGCAGAGCCAGGGTGCTGCTGCAAAATATCCTCAGGAAGGAACTTGTTTTGGTGGAACGTGTACGTTCAAAAGGTGTTTTAGTTGTGCAACAGAAAACTCAGATTGGACAGATAGTCTAGCTAGCTGTCTAAATTTACCCTGCAGAGATCTGAGGAGCAGTTAACCATAGTCCTCATAAATCCACCGGAGTTTAGAATGCCAACACAAAGAAAACCAGCAGCGACAGCGCAATCCCAGGATTGGAACGTTGTGGATATAGACTACGATGACGATAAAAACAGAACAAATCGAAAAGTTTGACCCAATGATGGACCAAATTTAGTGGCAGTCCATCCAATAGTTGTTAAAAGATTTCAGTCAAAACCAAATTGGTCAGCCTCATGGATGCTCTAGATGAGAAGGGGATCACCAAAGTCATTAGCATGCAGCCTCTGGGGACCATTGTTGCTTTACAAAATGGTATGGCAGTCCATCCAATGTTTGTAATGATATTTCAGTCTGGACCAAAGTGGTGGAGTGACTGAACCACCAATATTAGAACCATTGGTTTCTAGGGATGAAAATATTGGTGGCTAAAATATCCCACTGGAAGGTAAGGGTGTGGAAGATAGAACGAAAATGCTTCATCTCTGTTAACCGGGCTGCAGATGCATCTATCAACCCTCCTATCTTGGCGTTTGTTGGTGTAGAATCTTTTAAAAATTATTATTGATTATTATTCTCTTGTAGCCAACCATAACAGTTTTAGTTGCTGCTTATTCCCACCAGGCGCGTCCGCACTGCGTTTCGGGCGCCATGGCGTGCCCCGCGAGCAATCACAGCCTTTCAAGTCAATGTTTGATATTCCACCAGCTGCGCCATGGCGCGTCCCAGAAGTGTGTGTGAAGCGGCTCTCCGCTCCGCTTTGCTAGCCCCAGGTCTATTTTCACGCAAGACGCGGGCTGTTTGGACAGCCAGGCAGGGAGTGAAACAGCCAGACTATCCAGTCAATTTACCAAAACACCCCCCCCCAAATATCGTTTATGTCTCCTTTACAACACCAGGGACAATGAGAGATTCATCTTGGAAGTTGAAAAACACAATACCACATCACAGATCTTTTTTTTATCAGGACAACACCAGAAAAGAGAAAGCATGAAGTTTAACTGCAGGAGTGCTTGGAGTGGAAGGTAGATACTAGCTTAATAGACATGCGATTGTTCTGTTAAGTACTTGTAGAGTCAATATAATCTGCGAGTCGGGCAGCAAGATGCTCCACTTCTGAGACACGCCCAGTGTGGTATGGCGCGTGGCGAAGGAAGGAACAAAACAGCGGAGCAGCCGGAACGCAGCACAGACGTGCCCAGTGAAGAATCGGAGTAAGAGTTTACCTTGGGTGCTAACATGGCACTTCACTTCTCAATATCTGTGTGTGAAAAGGAAGACTCTGCAGCCACTCAGTTGACCTGCTGGTATGTTACACATTGAGGTATATGTCTTAGTTGGAGTGCTTTCACACCTACTTCGTTTGGTTTTGGACCTTCGGACTTTTTAGTTTGATCCGAACCAAAATGACAGATGTGAAACCTCCCCCGGATTATGGTCCGGACCAAACAGCCAAAATTTGGTCTGACCAAAAGAGTTAGTCTCGGTCCAAATCAAACTGAACCATGGTTTGGAACTTCGGACCAAATACAAGAAGTTCTGGCAGGCTATTTGTCGTGTCATAAGAGAAGCGTAGCTCCTTTAAGGAACAGCTCAGTGCTTAGTGTGTACCGGTGTGTACGTAGTGAGAGAAAGTGACGGTGGATAAGCTCAGAGCAGACAGCTGTCGGCTATCAAAGCAGAGAATAAATTCAGTTTACTTGTTAAGTGGTAGTAAATGTACAGTGTAGGTTTCAGTTTGTCTCTGAATAAATGCAGTACCTTATTAAACCCAAGTAAAGTTCCAGTGTCTTGCTTCTCAACAACGCAACATAACATAAGAGCGCACAGGGAGAGCAGGAGTTAGCTGTAAAAAACTCAGACAGCAGAGAGAGGACACGAGAAGCATCGTGAGACGCAGCTCACCTATGTGATGACGACAGGACGTAGTTACTGTATGTGATGTAGAGTTTTTCAGTGCGCTTGCATAACTGCAGTGTGAAACAAAAACATGAACCATGGTCCAGACCTTGGTTCAGACTTTCAGGTGTGAAAAGGCCAATATAATATATGCAAGAATTAATATTTTTCTGTGTGCTGGCAGAAATATGTGGCATTCACCACCTCTTTTTCTTCCTCCTTACCATCTGACCCATTGTCAAGGAGGTACATGAGGACATTTCTGGTGTTTGTGTGTGTGTGTGTGAGAGAGAGTTTTTAGTCTAGTGTATTCTGACAAGCTAAAAACTGACCCTGAGGAACCTAGAGAATCGTAGACGATTCAAAACGGCACCTCTGATTCATATTTAGATAATTTAATAACCGTAAATTGAAGCTTCTTACCGATTTTTCCTGCTAAAAGCTGAAGAGTTAGCCATCACAGGGGTGTCTTTGGTGTCTTTCTAGCCTTCACAGGAGTTTTTCTATCCAGCCTGGAAGTTGTGCCTTTTTTCGGAGTTGTTGAGCAATAAATCCAAACTCTTACATCCTAGATTTATCCATTTGATGTCCATAATTTATCACGTTTTTGGTCATTTCTGCCGCTAGCTCCGTGCTACCGTCTAGCATAAATCTCCCATGATGCTTTGTGAGATTGTGTTGACGTCTTTCAACCAATGTGAAGGCAGGTCCGTCATACAAAGACTATGTAGTGGAAAAGATAGATCACTCCAGCGAATCCGAGCGAAAACCTTTTTTTAAGAAATGTAAATAGTTTGTCCCTTTTATATGAGTTATAATGTTCATTATGTTTATGTTTGCACTGCATGACTCCAAATATATAGGAGAACTGTTTTAGAACATTGCTGTGTGTGTGATTTCAATAAATATGACATTATTATTTTGATTATTGGTATAAGTGAATGTCATGAGGGCAAAAGCGTCTGGACTTTTTTTGAAAAAAATTTATATATTTTTTCAACTGTATAAGTTATAATGTGTATTTTTTCACAGTTTGACTCACAAAGCATATGGGAACTGATTTAGACAGGAGATTGGCTTGGCTTTTATTGCTGTGTGTGATATCAATACATATCTGTTAGATTCATGTTCCGTTTTATTTATTTATTTGTCTTTAAGGTCATACAACCTTTTTTTACATTCAAGTGACCTCACTGCAGCACAAATATTAGTATATATTAATAGCCCAGTTTTTCCTGAAAAAAAATGTTCATAAATTGACTGTAGACAACAGGGTTGATGTTTTACAAAACCAGACGGACAATGAACTGTAAAAATGACCTTAGGTTTCTGAGGGGCATGAACATGCTGACAGCCATGTTTCCTTCTATTTCTCTGTCTTTCCCCTCGCTTTCTTCTCACTCATTTTCCTTTTCTTTCTGCTTGTCTCACCCTCTATCCTCCTGTTATCACCCTTCAGTCTGCTGTGTGCTTTTTTACCGTTCTCAGAAACAAAGACGTACTGTACCATCACGACACATCTCTAGCAGCCCTTTCATCTTTGCATGCAGATAATGTAGCCTACTGTACATATCTGCGAGGAGATACTGGATGGAGCAGCCCAAGCTTTAATCAGCAGCCATATTTCATTTCCTTTCACATCACTTAATTTCCTTTCTTCCTCAAATAGGGTGACACAAACAGCACTTGGGCTTTGCTTTGCTCTTATTAAAATTCAAACATAAAACAAGTGTAAAATACTGTGAATGCACCAACTACTGAACTCATTTCACAGTAAGTCTAAGGGAGGCTACAATCAATATGGACCTTTCTAGGATGTGTTGTTGGATTGCAGTTGCAGAGAGAGAGAATAGTTTGTGCTGATCTTCTATATTCGTACATTTGTCATTTTTTGTGAGAGAAACAAAGAATTACAGGAATTGTTTCTCACAGGTTTATTATTCATATCAGTCCATTGAAACCCTGAGATTGTGATGATTACAGATAATGATACATGCATACTGTATGTCTTTTAAGTCTGATGAAATTTGAACGAGTTCATGTTAGCGATTCCTGCACACAGACATTGCAGTATTGAGTGAAGTTACAGTAAATATCTATCTATTGATGTATTGATTCATTGATTACACCTCCATATAGTTAGATGACTCACATGAGACATTAAAAATGCAATGGTCAAATGGTCCTAACTTTAAGCCCACAGCGTGTATCGAGCTGGATCCTAGTTGTGCATCAATGTGACCAGAATCATCTTTTTCTTGTGTTGGATCCTTCCCACCTGGTTGCAGCCCACATCTTTTTAAACTCCACTCCCAGAGTTTGGAACACAGTGTTCCTGCTCTTTTCTGTTCAAATCTGAAGCCTTAAATCCAATCTTAGAAAGCACTGATGTCATCATCAGGTTTTTTTTCATTAGTATCTTGACAAGTCAAGACAGTTTTATTTATACAGCCCAATATCACAAATCACTTGACGTCATGTATAATTCACAACACCTTTATAAAAGCATTTGATGGTCCAAATTGTGTTGCTTTACTTGAGGTCAAGGGGAAAATATTCATGACACAATTATAATGGTCTTATGGCAGCCAATGCAAAACCCAACCACTTAATTAAGCTTAGCGTTAGTTCATGCAGGACACAGAAGTCATATGCCCGTTGATTGAATTATCATTCCTATCAGACACGCACCAATCACAGCCATTCTCACATCAAAGCGGTCCTTTTAAATGTGACTCCCTCCTCACTGGTCCCTGCTACACTGACGCTGCTTCACTCACTGCTGCCGCTGGCAACGCTTTGCCTCCACCATCCCAGCCTCCACCTTCCTAGTTCAGAGTCCTAACATGACTCAAAGTTTAAAATTGTTTTCAATGTCTTTCTTTATGCTCACTCTTTTTTTTTTTACCCAGGGGGGTTTCTGCATGGTGCTTCCTGTTTCAGCTTAGCATGCTGCTTGGCTTGTCAAGGGAGCATTATCAAGAGCGGAGCCATCAGCGCCAAGCATAACTGT